>NC_071405.1:19760392-20062731 GCF_017976375.1 Cuculus canorus
GTAGAGCATCACAAAAATGATTGACCTCAGGCAATACTGAATTCTTGAAAATGTAGTTTGAGTAGTGTGGGTTGCCAGGATAATGAGAGGTTTATACAGGTGTTTTCCCACTTGCCAGGTTAGTTTTAATTGCCATATGTAGAAGGCAATTTGTGTTAAAGGGAAAAAGCAACATGAGCCAAATTTGGAGGTGACTTAAAAAGTATGTAATTTACACACAGCTACACTGGTGTTTGTACCCTGCAGTCTTACGTGGGCCATGTGTTGTGGGGCACGAGAGCCAGTCCGTAGACTGTGGATTGTATTAATAATACCTGCTGCAGCCCAGTCCTGCCTTATTCAGTGTCTGAAATCATCCAATCCATGGAAATGCACCTGAGTGGTGTATTTTCACTGGCAACTTAACTTTCTGTCTGCATTCTCTCTTTCTGCCTCCTATTTTCAACTAAACTTTTTGCCACCTGTACCATGTGGTCCAAGGGTTGGCGAACAGTGCTGGAATCCCTTCCTGACTGCTGTGATGTAGCTGCATCTAGAGGCAAGGTCTTTTATGGAAGGGGCCTCTTCTTTTCCTCTCTGCTGAGTAGCCTGTGATAGAGTGAGCAAATATTCTTTCTCCCTTTTAAATAATGAATCTCCAATTCTTTTAGGTTGCATTCCAGCTTTCACTTCAAAGCTTAGTTTTCCAGAGTAGTGGAAATGCTGCAAATGAAAGGGAAATTCTCCCCTGTGGGAAAACCGACAAACGTTTCTGCTGTGCTGTTTAACACATGGTATGACATTCCCAGCTTGGTGGGAATTTAAACGTTCTCTAGTGGTTTTTAGAAGGAACTCTCACTTCTTTACAAGGTGATCAACAAATAGTTTTGTTCCTGAATAATTGTAAGGAGGCAGTGTTCACAGAAACTTTTACATTAACAAATGAATGGTAGCTGCCAAAACAGAAACAACCTTTTGTGTGCTTAAAAGCCATTAGGAAAAGGTCACATTTCTTTCATGGTAACTTTCCTAAAATGTTTAAATATAGGCAAACCTGCAGTCAGTTGGTGATACAATGCAGAAGTTGTGTGACTTTTAGTATCAACAAATTTGAATTGGTCCTGGAGTGCTTAGGAGCCTCAAAGTATCTTGAATGTTGCTTTCCTTAAAGGGGCCAGATTGATTGCTGATCTCGAGTATATTCTATGTGCTGGCAGCAGATACTTGAGTGGGGAAGAGTGGAAGGAGGCTTTGTTGAGGATCTGTTTCCTAGATGGATTAATGATGGTCCATAATTTTAACCATAGCAGGGAAAAGGCAGTGAGTGTGTGTATGTAATGTGTTCAAATATTTATGGCTCAGAATCTTTCTGTAGCTGACGCTGGGATACCTTGGTGATCCCTTTGCTTTATATTTCCTCAGCCAAATCTATCTAAGCAGAAAACTGCCTGTAAAGCAGATGCTTGATCCTTGCTCCAGGTACAAGAGGCAGGAGAGGAGAAAACAAGATTATACTGGATCAAAATTGGTAGCTGACAAACCATTGTAAAAATCACCTTTCCCATGTCCTCCCTCTGTGCTTTTTTAAATTATCGGCTATTGAGTTCTCCAAGTATCTGTTAACATCCTTGGCTATGCCAAGGAAGAATTAGTAAATGTGATACTGAGGAAAAAGGAGGTGAAGAGTTTGCCGTATATCAGCAAGAGAAGCAGTATCACAGCCAGATTTTGTGAGAACTACTGAGATTTGAGGATGGACAGGAGAAGGAGGATGAAATTAAAGGAACAGAACACTTTCCACAAGCTTTAAGCATACATTAGTGCCAGAGACAAGATCAGAGTGCCAAGAAGCTCAACAAATATGTGCTGGCAGCTTGTGCAGAAATTAAAAAAAAAAAAATTAAAAAGGAAATTATGCCACTTTCTGAACAACAAAAGGAAATTGTATCCTTCACCTACCACTAAGGAATGGAGAGGAGGCTGTTTCACAGTATAAAGAACAGAAAGACCAAAGCTCTTTTTGCTCACATAATTTGAAAAGCTTTGCTTATTTTTAGTAGGAAAACCTTATTTGAGTACCCAGCAGGTACTTGTATGTGTTTTTTTTTTCCTTCTCCAGGTGCAGGACACTGTTCTTCCCTTCTTGAGCTACATGTCTTGCTAGCCTATCCTTGATCAACCCACCTGCCTGCCAACATGCACCCTGTGTCAGCCAGTGCTATGGTTGTTCATACACACCCAGCCCATGCCTAGGAAGCAGCGTTCAGATCTTGCTTTACAAAACCTTGTTGCTAAGCTTACCTAGTTTCTTCCAGACTGTATTAAAATAGTAGTAACTTCTATCCACAGTGAAAAAGGTTTGTGATCAGGGAGATCGTTAAACATTAGAGAATATAAAAAAAAATTTTTGGCCTGGGAGGGGAATGAGATTGGAAATTCTGGGAAATGAGTATTACCAGAGGTATTTCTTAACTGCTGGAGCAATAAACAAGTCCAATCATATCCTCATTATGCAGAAAAGCACTTAGAAGTTAGTCTCTTGACTTTGCATTTAATTTCAAGGACTGGCTGCCTGGATTCAAATGAGCACCTGAGCAGGCACCAGGGATACTCCAGATACCTGTGGGCGTCCCTGGTGCTGGAGAGTTGCCAGAACTGATTTCCTTGCTGCCGGCAACATTTCACACCAGCGCAGGATGCTGTGGCTTCTTTTGCTGTCAGAGCTGTATTGCCAGATTGAACTTCTTTACATTTCAGCAGAAATTTTGATGAGCATTTCTTTCTTTATTCCATTTAGCCTGACTCCTACTCTAGTCACATGAATGAGTTAATTTCCTCACATCTGCAGCAGGAAAGGAATGCAATTTAAAACTGGTGCATTTTAATCTGTGGGTATGCGTATATAGTACAAGCAGTACTATAGTTATGTAATAGGAGAAGGCAATGAGATAGGGCTAAGGGAATAAAATTTTGTCAGAAAATATGTAGACGGTGGGAATGTGCATTTCATAACTTGTCTCATAACAGCAATTCCAAAGTTCTTTCTGAAACCTGAGTAGAACTAAAGCTTGTCTTCTTTGTGTGCAGAATTGTCTGAGCTTCTTACATACTAATGCCCACTCAGTCTTGAATAATTACTTTGGATTTAGGGAATCATTCTTATTTTTCATGCTGGTGTGTACATCATAGGCTTGTGAATGTCTTGGGAAGTGAAAATCATAAACTTTAGACAGCCTACCATTTGGTCCTGCAGTAAATAAACATCTTCCTACAGCATTTGCAATAGCAGGACAGGAAACTTATTTTAGTGCTTGTGGAAGTGGTCAGGAGAGATGAATGTGAACCTGCTTGTATTGTTAAATGTCTACAGAATGAAAAAAAAAAATTACATGTTTGAGTAATACAGGTTGGTTTAACTCTAATAATTAGAGATTTACAAAAGTAAGTAGAGAATATTTTATTTTAACCTTTAGACTAATAACTACTCCTTCAAGGAAATAGACACACTTTTCTGAATAGGAATGCTTTTATTTTTCCATCACCATCTAAATTAATTTTTTTCCAAGGAGCAGATGCATTAAGTACTGAGTAACCTTTCTTGAATTTCACGGTGCTTTCCCGTTACGGGACATGTCCTACTCTAGATGTTGTCGGTTTCATTATGAGATTTCTGAGGACCTTGTAACCTCTGCCTAACAAGTAGAGCTGTCTTGAAAAATGTGACTACACAGGAAGCAAAATCACCTAGAAAGTGCTTTCCCTCACCCTTTTACTCTCATAGGTCTACAAGGACTGCAAATAGTTCTGGGTACAGCTCGCACAGTCATTTATGATAAAATAAGATGTAAGGATTTTTACTTTTTTTTCTAGGAATATTAAATAGTTATTAATCAATGCGTGGACTTTTCTAGGATAAAGTCTACCTACAGCAGGTTTTCCTCTTATAATTTCCTTTGTGTGTTTTTATCATGTTCTCTCTGTCTCTATGTGTCAGTACAGTTTGAAAGGACAAAGTAAAATCAATGGTTACTAGGATTATACTTTCTTCATTGTCAGCACCAGTGTCTTGTGGAGACCAGCAACCCATCTTTCATCCTCAGTTTGGTGTTTCTTACTTCTCAGCAGCACAACTAGATCTTCTGATGTCACCTTGAAGGATCTGAATTGCCGCCCTTCCCTAGTGGTGAAATCAGATCAGATAATAAGTATGTCTGCCAATTAGGATGTTTCTTTTCCACATTTCTTATCTGCCTTGAGAGGTTTCTGGCTTTACTTCTGCTGTTACAAAGGTATAAGGAAGGATTAAAGCAAGTTAAATCAAAGATGTTACTCCTGATGCACTATGAGATATAAACATTTCTGTGTGGACATTCTATTTTAGAGCTGCCTTGTCAGACATATTATGGAATCTATATGTAAGAGACACTGCCCTGACTTCTTCTTCCAGTTTGGAGGTACGTTGCCTGGTTTGGTTATATTTACGACTAAATATCCTTAGCTCACTGCTGTGCCTTCCTTATCTTTTCAATTGAAAGTTTATGCTTCCAACAATATCCAGAAATATTAGAATGCACTAGAGCTTAACTTCAGTTTTATGTACAAAATTACTTAAACTTTTCTGCCTGTGTCTAGTTTTAGAATCTGATGACTACTGCCTGTCCTGTCCCCACTCTAAGAGCAGAATTTTCTGGTGGTAAGGTATCTTTTTTCAGTCCTTTTGTTTTGAGTTTATTTTTAACTATACTTTTACCTAATCAGCTTTAAGTTCACTTTAAGCAGTTGTGTGATCCTTCCTCAAAAGATACCATGCTACATTTCATTATATCACACCTTGTAAAGAGGAGGAATTGTGGCTCAACTAACCCTGAGAACTATTAGGAAAGAAAAAGTGTAAACTATTAAAAAAGGTGGTGTATAAACATGTAAAAGTAACCTAGAATGGATACAGGACCCAGGAAGAAAAAAGTCACCATCTGCATTTTTCTCTTCCCAGATGACAACTCACTGCACTGAGAGGATGAGAGCTTGACATCAGAAGAGAAGGGCAGACACTCATTTCTAGGCACTTATTGCATTACTGGTGATCCACAACAGGAACTGGGTCATTGGAATTATAAAAAGAGAATTGGGGTTTAGTTGTTTTGTTTGTTTGTTTGTTTGTTTTCAAGAGATTATTAGAGCATTAGTTAACCTACTGGATTTTCATGCGATTTCTGTACTTTTAGTTACTGTAAAGAAAATATTGATGAAACAGCTCTCAGTTATCTATTGGAGTCTTACTCTGATGTACATGGAATCCAACTTTAGCATTCTAGGTAGAAGATAAATATCCCTGAGCAGAGCCAATATTAAGCGTGAGTAGACCGGAACTTACTTGGGGCAGCAGCGTGAGCAGTGGTAAAAGCACAGTTGTAAGCAAGCACGGAAACTCAGTCTCCTAGCACTGGCCACACCTATGTGTGATCTTCACTGTCTCAGGGGTGATGACTAAGCAGCCAAAGGCACCGTTCTCTGGAAGTGTTCCTAAGCAATGAGAATGATTATGTACTGCTTAGTCCCTGAAATAAATCACAGCAGTTAAGCTGCCTGCATCTTGATTCCATCAAGCATCTGACCCTGTCACTGCTGGAAGGAAAGACTATGCGAATGTTGGGACCAGTAGGATGAACGGTGATGGGGTGAGAGGGAGAGCCTGAAGACTTCCCATGCTCCCCTAACTGCTACTTCTTCCTGTTTGGCAGCTCTGCATTTTCTATGTGTCACAAAGCAGGTGTTTTGAGGGTTAGCAGAAACACACCAGAGGCAGAAGCAGATGGCATCCTGATAGGGATGCAGAACTTGACATTTGTCTTTAGGAGACAAGCAGTGATTTTGCTGTGTAGTGTCCTTACCGCTGTGCATACAGAATATAGCAAGATGTTGCATTAGAATGGAATAGAAACCTTGAAGCAGAATGTAGCTGACTATCCTACCCAGCATATTTCTCTGTAGAATAGGAGAACCCCATTAAAAATGTAACATGTAAGTAAATCTTAGTTATCCCATATTCTGTCTCAGTTTTTAGGCAGAATTGGAACACAACTGAAACATCTGAAATGTTATTGCTGTCCACTTCAGTGACCTCAGCAATGTCACGTGTGAGAACAAGAATACAGAGCACCTAGAGACAAACTGTTCTTGGAATCCATACTAGAGATTAGAGTGTTCCCAATTCAAACACTTTTAAGAGTCTAAAGCTGGTACATTTGAGTCTTCTGACTCGCACACTAAAAAGCTCCTTTTTGCTCAAAGGGATGGAACAATCTGCTTTACCTCCTGCTTTGACCAGCTATGTGCTGTTGGTGTATGCTACTTAGCAGCTAGTATGTTCTTTAAGGAAGTGGCTGCACTCGTGCTCAGTGAAGGAAATTTCTGTTCTGGAAGAATAGTGTGAGATTCATAAAAAAAGACCAGAAAAACTTTAACAAAATCCTGGCATTTGCTGCAAGTATAATTATTTCAGCCCACTAAGTTTAGGGCCAAAAATGTATTTCTTGGTTTTTTTAGTGCTGTTCTATTTAGCACATGGTTGCAAGAATCATAGCACAGCACTTGATCTTGTATGCCAGGATGTCTCATTTCCATGTATGCTCTCTTAAAGTCACTAGGAACTAGAGCTATCTTTGGATCATATTTCTGATGAGATATTTTTAGCAAGCCTTTTTCATCACCCGCATCACAAAACAGCTGGGAGCCTAAGATGCAGTTCAGTGTCTTTTCATTAAGGCTTCTTTCATCTGCAAGATCTTGGAACTAATAACTGTGACCAAAGCAAATCTGCCCTCAGGCGAGGAATGCTGGACACTCAGCCATTCATTCTCACTCAGCTCCTCGTGGGAAGGTTTGGACTTAACTAGCATGCAGCTAGAAAATTATAAATTTGCTGAGGCTGTGAAACAGTAATCCGTTGACCCCGGGCTGTGCTGAGTGCCTGGGTCATGGGCCATATTCCAAATGCAGCTCAGCCCCACACCCCTGTAGCTGAATAAGCAGGAATAAAGGGGCTTTAAGGAAGCAAAACTCTGCTCTGGTTGTCAGGATGGCATTTAGGGTAAGGAAACCACAACAACTAAACCACAGCACTCAGTGGCATCAAATCTGAAATATACCTCATAAGTGGATGGGTAGTATTTTCTTTTGTGTAGGTGCTCACTCATCAATCTGTGGCTGGTATCATAGTAACAGGGGAAGGGGATACTCATTCCAGCTGCTCAAGAGTCTGAGGCCTCACTGGGACCCAGCTGAAGGATTGGGGCTGGTAGGCATCTCACCTGGGAGGAAGAAGGCATGCCTTATTACAGAGAGATGCTGGAATAAGGTTAGATGAGACAAACACAGTCAGAAGTTTGGAGAATTAATGAGGCAAAATGTAGAAAGCTGTCCTAAATAATCTCAGAAAAGGGGGTAGCAAGATGCTTAAGATCCGCTTTTTGTCTAGTAGAAATCATAAAATCATAGAATCTTTAGGATTGGAAGGGACCTTAAAGATCACCTTGTTCCAATTCCACTGCCATGGGCAGGGACGTCCCACTAAATCAGGCTGCCCAAGGCCCCACCAGCCTGGCCTTGAACACCTGCAGGGATGGGGCAGCCACAACCTCCCTGGGCAACCTGTGCCGATGTCTCACCGCTCTCATGGTGAAAAAATTCGTCTTAATGTCTAGTCTAAATCTGCCCCTCTCCAGTTTATACCTGTTCCCCCTGGTCCTATCTCCACAAGCCTTTAGGAATAGCCCCTCTCCAGCTTTCCTGTAGCCCCTTCAGGTACTGGAAAGTCGCTATTAGATCTCCTCTGAGCCTTCTCTTCTCCAGACTGAACAAGCTCAACTCTCTCAGACTGTCCTCGTATGGGAGGTGCTCCAGCCCTCCGATCATCTTTGTAGCCCTCCTCTGGACCCGTTCCAACAGCTCCATATCCTTCTTATGTTGAGGGTTCCAGAACGGGACACAGTATTCCAGATGAGGTCTCACAAGAGAGGAACAGAGGGGCAGAATCGCTTCCCTTGACCTTCTGGCCATTCTTCTTTTGATGCAGCCCAGGATATGGTTGGCCTTCTGGGCTGCAAGCACACCTTGTCGGCTCATATTGAGCTTCTCATGGACCAGCACCTCGAAGTCCTTCACTGCAGGGCTGCTCTCAAGCACGTCATCCTCCATCATGTACTGAAAATGGGGATTGCCCTGACCCAGGTGCAGGACCTTACACTTGGCCTTGTTGAACTTCATGAGGTTCTCAGGGGCCCACTTTTCCAGCCTGTCCAGGTCACTGACATCCCATCTTTCTGATGTGGCAACTACACCACTCAGCTTGGTGTCATCCACAAACTTGCTGAGGGTGCACTCAATCATGCTGTCAATATAATTGATAAAGCTATTAAACAGCACCGGTCCCAGTACGGACCCCTGAGGGACACCACTTGTCACAGATCTCCATCTGGACTTTGAGACATTGACATATGACATATGACATATGACATATTTCCTTGTTTCTGGAGCTTGTGATCTTGTAGCTTGAATTTCAGACCTTTGCTTTTGCAGTTTAGGGTGACTAACTTTTAATTCTGAGGACCTAAGAGCCTAAAGAACACAATGTACCTTTATGATTGCATGTGAAGAGCACAAAATGAAGGAGGGCAGAATATTTAGAGAAACAGGTATATCAGAAGTGTTTGCAAAGAATTAAAGATCGGTGCAGTCCTTGTAATGAAAGTCTGAGTTTCCAAGAAGGTTCATGGTAAACAGAGTTCAGACCCTATGGCAAGTAGATGTGAAACAAGAAGTAATTGTCCTGCTCACTTAGTGTGGTCCTAAGCAAGTCATTTCTCTGTTCTAGACCTTAATTTTCCACATATGTGCATTCCACAGCTGATTAATTTCAGTTGCAAAAGTTTGAATCTTTTAATTTCCTTTGATAGCCTGTGGGTTGTGGGATATTAATGGGTCTTACACTTACACATTTTTTCATTCACAAATTTGGTAGAGTGGTAACAAATGAAAGTTTTCCTTCATGTCATCTGGAGATTTGATCTGTATTCTTTCACTTCTCTGACTTAATGTCTCAAAGTGTTCTACAGTTTAAAAATTATTGCCGTGTTTCAGGGGAACAAACTGAGGCATCAGGAAAGCAGTAAAATTGCCAAGGTGCACACAAACATTTTGTGGCAGAACTTGGAGTAAAGTTCCCTTCCGCAAACATGTTTCTAGTTAATGCTTTCTGAATTACATGATATACTAGTGGGCAGAAGCAAATTTCTGAACCAACACTGCTTAATTTGGGTGAAATTTGGGTTTGGATATGAGTCCTAATCTGGCAGTTTTACCAGACAGGATGTTTTCAAGAAGTGCAAAGCATCTTCTGCTAAGCTTATTGCATCCAATTGTGATCTTGTCAGACCTTGTGTCATGACTGGTAGTAGAGCCAGAATCTCATCTTGTAATTGAGTCCCCTTATTAAGATATTGCTGCCCAGAAGTATTGACCTCTTCCCAGAGATAATTTGCAATGTAATTGAGGATTTGGATGGGAAAGAAAGACAAAACCCATCAGTCATGAAGTATCTTTCGGGTTTCTGACATTACTGGGGAAAGTCCAATTTACACAGCTAAGCAAATCTGTCACTTCAGTACACAAACTGCAAACTTCTTCTCATCTCTTTACTTTATAAGCAGGATCTGTATACTAAAATATGAGATTAAGTGACTTTTATCATCGATTTTATGAGCTTTGAAACTAGACCTACCTTGACTCTGCTGTAAGTCAGTGGGCACTGAGCTTGCTTATGAATTTAGCCCATTAAATTAATGACTGCTATAGCAGTAGTCTTTGAGGTGAACAATGATTCACATTTAGCAAATAAGACCTTGGAAGCCACAGGTGTAATATCACTTCTGTTACACTTTTTCATATTTTTAAAGCTTTTTATTACATGGTGTACCAAGTGGCTAGATGATCCAAGAAAACAGAGAAACCTAAATTGCATATGTCTAATGGAATGCAATGTGGAGTTTGATGCTTCTCATCATGAATAGGAATTGGGACCCACTACTCTAATCACTGCTGATTACGAATCAGGTCTGCTGGATATGTAGTTGGGGAGGGTCTCTTCGTTATTTACCCAGTACTCTGGTTTCCAAGATGGCTGATCAGCCTCAACACAGAGTGATGCTGGTACATGGCAACTCAGGGTCATGTGCAGAGTTCCTGGAAACTGGGAATGGAGAATGGGTGAAGTGTCTTTGTGGTGTCAGATGGAGTTAAAGCAAGAAAGTGCAGCTGGACTTTGGCTAGTTAGGAAACCACTGGGACATCTGTGTATTATGCATCCTAGAGCTAGCGTGGTGCTGGATTAAGCCTAGAAAGGTTTATTAGTCCTGGCTCTGGGCTGTACCATTACTGGAAACAAGATAATACTAAACCAAATCTTTGTGGTGCTGTGCCTTAATCTATTATCTGGCTGTCTCTTTGTCTATGGCATGGGTAGTTGGTAACCTGGATAATCCACACAAAGAACAGATTAAGAAGAATGTCACTTAATATGTGGTTAAAAGGGTCAACTGCAAGATATTGCTCTGGCTTCTAGTTTACTTTCTTGAACCACAAGTCATCTCTGCCTACCAGTGAGCAGTTAGAGGCTTTGAAAGTCTATCACCATTGCTACAGAAACGTTTAGAATGCTTCAGTTTGGGTCTGTTCCAGTGAGTGTTCTGCATTCCCGAAAGGAAAGGCTGTGGCAGATGTTCTTTGACTCAGAAAAGCAGATCACTTGCTGTTGGATTCTTCTGAGGGCATGGGAATCATAGATCAGATCAGGGTCTATGTCCATTTCATCCTCTCTCCTATTGTGGAGTCCCCAGGTGGCTCAGGGGATGTTACAGTACCCTGCTGCAAGCAGATATGAGGCAATCTGTTCTTCCTATCCCTCCTCTTCAGACTGACTCTGATCTCCAGCTGCTAGCTTTGCAGTCATGCTAATCAAATACTGAAACTGTTCCTGCAGTGTACACCAAAACCCTGTTGAAATGATACCAAAACCTGTTGGGTGCCAGGCCTCCAATATGCTTAGTGCAATGTGCCCTGCCTGCCACATACAGGAAGCAAAATTGATTGAGTGAGGTATGGCATAAACTGGAATGGAATGAAAAAAGGAAAAGGGAGAAAAAATACAATCCATAGCTTAGAAAAATCTAATTCTCTCAAGGTGTATTGAAGTCTGCAGACTAGTTATCATTCTGTGACTCATAGCAACCAGCAGTGTATCCTTTAATAGCCTTGGAGAGATTGAAGTTTTGGTGATTGTGGTCACGTTGTTGGCTCTCATCTTCTTTTCCCAGAGCCTTTCAGCACTGCCCTACATCAGAGATTTTCTTTCACTAGATGGGGGAATGAGTGGCCTGACTGCTTTGAAGGAAGTGTTTAATAAAAATTGATGGATACAGACCAAGAAGCTCCCCTTCCATTATTCTTGTTGGGAGTAAAGTTATTAGGCTTTGATGGAGTCATGCTCTCTGCTGAAGTATTTTGTGCCTGAGATGCTTGTGTTTACCAGGCCTGAAAGGCGGCAGAGGGGAGGGAGATAGAGGAAGGTGGGTTGTGAAAGGAGTTTGGAAGCAAAACTAATTTGAGCTGTAATTGATGGGAGGTCAGGAAATACTAGCAAAGAGAAACACCAGCAGACTTTTAAGGTCAAGGTCTTTCTTTTCCCCAGAGATATAGCAGATAAATATATCTACCCTATCAGTTATGTATCCACCTTTGAGGAGGCTATCTTGATTGCAGTGGTTTTTTTCTGTACGAAAGCAGAAATGTTGCTCTGAGTGAGAAGGAAGTCGTTCAGGAAAGATATTATTTTTGCTGTTTAATTATGATATCTTCTCTCATGTTCCAGGTTACCTCTGTGTGAGTGCTAGAGAGACTGTAAAGTGCAGAACAGGCACCAGGGATCCTTTCCATGTGGGCATGTGTGGCTTGAAGAAACAGATCTCAGAGCAGATCTAAGGTGGATGGTAAGTATGACTGGGGCAATCTAGCACTCAACAAGTTCTACTCCGCTTTGATGATATCAAGTGTCCTCTTCCAAGGCCGCACCTGCCCACTGCACCCCTTGGTCAAAAGAACAGAATATCACTTGTTACTGCTGCCTACATACTTTTTAAATCTCTTTCCTCATTTTTATTTTTACTCCTCTTTTCTCAGTTTAACATGGAAATGAAAAATAAGTTTGGACACTTAATGCTTTATCAAGAGGTATGCCCATGTGCAGCAGCAGCTGTCGTTGACAGAACACAGTTTAACCTCCTGGTTGGTCGTTCATGTCTACTCTCACAATTTTTCTGCCACAGTGAATGCTGGATTTAATAATACAGTTCCTCAGCAAGCATCTAGTTTATATTAGCAATACTTTATGAGGCATAACTAAATATCAAAGTGAAGGGCCACAGTGTATGCTTTAGTGTGTGAAAAAACTCCATTCTCAGGCTTGAACATTGCTTGGTCAGGCATAAAACTCCACATTTACCTTACAATAGGAGGATGGTTTGATAGTAGTTGTTACTAGTGTTGTAATTTCAGTAATATTTCAGTAAAAAACAAGATCTGTCCAAAGGAGCTCTCTCAGCTGCACAGGTAAGTAGGAGTTCAAACTGACTTGTCGACTGCGCAGTATAGGATGAAAATTGCTTTTGGAGATCATACAGGGATGCATAGGTATAGATATAAGTCTTTTTACTTTTACCACTCTAGCTTTTGTATTTTTTTAAATCTGTATTTGCATTTTGCAAGTGGATTACTTTATTTTTACCTTGGCTTGGATTAAGTTTAGTTTCAGGGCTGTCTTGTTATTCTGATTACCTAAACGGGGTTAGGAGCTTGCTCTTGCACTGTCAGGCTCTCCAATACAAAGTAACACCCAAAGACAATGCCATGTTTTTCCATGTTAGGCAGGCTTAGGGTTTGAAAACATGAATATTGGTGAGAAAGAAATGCCTTCTTATGAGTGCATGCATCTCAATGGTTTCAGAATATAGGATTATGCCCTGTAAACACTCAATTCCTTTCAAAGATTTGTTAAATTCTTGGCATTCTCAGACTCGAGTGGAAATAAATTCTGCCATCTCTTTACCTGCTGTATGAAAAATGATTTCCTGTTGCTAGTTTTCAATTTCCACTTTTTAAAGTTTCATTTCACTGTCATGTCCCCGTTATGGTATTATGCAACAGAGGACAGAAACTTTGCATCTCCCTTTACTAGTACAGTTCCTTATTTGATCTACTTTTATCATGTTCTTTCCTTTGTAGCCCCTTTCTGAGGCAAACAGTTGAAGCCATTTCAATGTCTCTTTGTGTGATCTTTTCGAAGCTCTTGGCCATTCTTATTACCCTTCCCTAAACCTTTACTTCTGTGATATAATTCTTTGAGGTGGGAATAGCAAACGGCCTGTGTAGCAACTGCATCACATTGCAGATTATAGTGACGTTGGTACTTACCTGTTTGTGACAGTATTTACCTAAAACTTCCCAGAAGCATGTCTGGATCTTCAGTGTTCATATCATACCAGTATGTTATAGTTACATTGAGATTAAGTAGATGTAGGCTGTAAGTCCTCCTTTTTTGGGCCTGAATTACTAACGATATTAAATAAGTTGAGTCCTGAGGCTGATCTTTGAGTGAATTTACTTTTAACATCCATGAGACTTCCACTACCCTTTCAGAAACATACATTACCCATTAGACATTTGTTTGAAGTTCTGAAGATAACTTTTGCTTTTTTCAGCTCATGTTCTGTTTTTTCATGTCCCTTTATGTTGTCCAGAAATCAGAAGTATTGCATGTGGAGAATTAGAGCAGCAGCAAGCTAGAAGACTCTCCAAATAGTCTTACAAGCTTTCGGCCTGCTTCTCTTTTTAATGTAATGAAATCTATGAAGTACAACAGAAATCTCCTGCTGAATTGACAGAAGTTGCCATCTTGTTAACAAACAGACTGAATATTAGAAAGCTTTGTTAATATTAGCATGTTTGAGGAAAGCTTCCAGCATGGCAACCACTTACTGAGTAGTTCAGATTAATAAAGCCATGCATTTAAGTTTGAGGCAGGGATAAACATTATCAAAAAAATAAGAACAGCTTACTGAATCTCACGGGTGTTGCACTGGTAATAGCTTGAGAAAATTTCTCTTGCGCTCAGTTTGGTAACCCATGCATTTTGCAGCAGGTGGGGTTGGACTTCTGCTCCTTCAACCATCAGACATCTTGGAATGTCTGTAACTTGCATACTGGCAACTGGGAAATATTGACTTTGCTCTTTTTTTTTCCTATGTGTCTAAGAAAGGTTAGGAATGAAGTTGTGTTTTCTCACTTTTTTGTTCCTTTCTCCATTTATTTTTATTTAAGTTGAAGGAAATTCGTTCCAAAGATTGCCCTTATTCTTCATGTACAGAAGAGGATATGTCAGAATTCAATATATATTAAATGTCCTGCAGTGAGAGTTCTGCTTGTAACAAATAAAAGAAAGAGGCTTAGTGATTTTTTTTTTTTGCTTGCAGTTTTCATGAGCTAGTAAAGAGGAATTTGACTGTAAAATACACACCATGCCTTAAAGAAACAAATCCTGAAGAGGTTCTGGAACTACTTTTAATGTCAAGTTCTGAAAGAAACATAAACCAACCGCTTATCTTTAGCTCTTTGTTATAAATGTACTGGCTCGGTTTACTGTATTTGTTTCCTGTGAAAAATTGCCTAGGCATATATATGGTCCCATGTCCTGATTAGGGAATCCTTTAAACACAATTTTGATGTCTACAGAGAGGGCAAGCATTTAAGGAAGGCTTTGGTTGTTAAGGTGAAAGTAGAACAAGTGATCATCACCTTCAATTTGCAGTGAGACCATTTACCTATAGGCAGCACTGCATTTGTTTGAACAAATGAAGGTGAAATGAGTTTGTCTGATACTATAGTACATGTAAATTACTAACAGGAGCTGTCTTACAGGACTGAGCTTAAATGCTGACTTCCAGCACTCCCTACCTTCTTTCTGATTCAGGTTATGAGATTCCAGTCTGCAGGGTTACTAATCCAACAGAAAGCAGCTACTCTTTTTGAGGCTTTACTTCCAGTCCTGTAAAACATTCACGCTTAAATATCAAAATAGTAGAAACCAGAAGCTACAAGATCTAGTCCAGCTGTCTTTGCTTAGGTAGTTTTGCTCCTATGAGAATGGTAGGATTCAGTTTCATCTCTCTTTCAAGCTAGTTTACTAAGGGGCTTGAGATGGCTCTGCTAACATGGATCTTTGCGGAAACCACAGTTTGGGTACTTATGTGCGCTATGAGACAAGAGTGTGAAACAAGCTGAGCGGTGTTGAATAGATGTTCAGTATTAGAACAAGAACAAAGTCTGGATGCAAATGTGAGATGTGACTAATATGAGAGGCCAAGGAAGAACTAGAGCAGCTTGTATGCTGCAGGTCAGAGGCAGGCACTCCAAAAAGCAGTGCATGAAAATCTTGCCTAACATTCACCTGCATTAATTGTGTGTTCACACGCAGTCACTCGCTTTCTGAAGAACTGCAGGAATCAGTTGAATTTGATCAGGTTCTGTGCAAAGATGACTTTGTCACCTACAGAGCTTCCTGCCTTGTGGTCTTTCTGCCTGGTGCTGCTGCTTATGGGATTTTCCACAGGAGTGTGGGGGTACATAACGAGTGACAATGGCAGTACTTTCCGTGTGGGCCTGTGTATACACATCTAGGTCAGCGAGAGGTGTCAGTGATTTACCACAAGAAAGGAAGGACTGGATTTGCTCTGTGCAAATTTTGCAGTCATAGGTAATGGATTTTATTATTTTTTCCCCTTCTGTGGCTTTAAATTCCTAAAGATGATTGCAACATGACAAAATGTTGCAGAAATTCAAATGTAGTAAGATGTGGCAGCATACCAGAATTGGATTTTTTTTGACAAACAGAATACACAATTTTTTTAAACTTAGGTTAAGGAGCTGTCTTTAGAACTGATATTTTCCAATATATTTACAATTTATTGTTAGATACTTTCTGCTGAGGGATAGCTTGTGTCTTGTTAAAGTCTTGATTAGATTGGTCCACACATTATATAAGATTCCCAACTGTTAATATCTTTGTAATTGCTGCCAATGTGGGTAACTGAAATCAGGTGTTGCTTAGTGTTGTCATTTAGCAGTCTTTCTCATATTTCCATACGTAAACCTGCAAGGATGTAAGGAGGAGGATGAGGTCGGTTTAAGTAAGAAGACTGAGAAACAAGGGAGGGAGTTATGAGTTATGGAAAAAGTACAGATGGACACTTACAATAAAACCATGAGGAGGCTTGCCAAGTAGGAGTCCAAGAGCTGTTTAGGGCTTATCCATATCTGTGCAATATTTGCAAGCTGGAGACATCATTTTTCACAGGGAGTTCTGGAGCATAATCCATCATCATTCAAACCAGACCAGTCATTCTCTGAAAACTATTTAGGTCATGAGATGTCACCACACCTGGCCATAAAATTAATCATGCTGGGGAAACCAATGGCCGGTGCCTGGCATTATGAAACACTGTGAGACGACATCTGTATTTATCTTTTTTAGAATTGTCAGATCGCCCCTATAGCTTCAGATTAGCCTACACTGACATACCAGCTCCATATATTGCAGTCGTTTGGGGTGATCTCTTTTGAAACAGACCAGCTGCTACTCTAGCTTGAGGATTTTTGGGTATGTTGACGGATTTGGAACACTGTGACCATATATTAGAAGAAAGGCCCCTTTTGAAATGCTAAACACCTCTGTTCTTTATGCCTAGCAGTTATATCCAGAGCTGGATTGTTCCCTTCTCCCACCCTTAACATTTATTTGTCTTCCTGAGTCTGCAAGGGTATTTTGCGCTGCTGAATGTTTTCAGCCTGACAGCCTTTCTTCTGTTTATGCAGCACAGCCTACAGCAGTGCAATCTACATCATATCTTCAGGGCCCCCAGAAGACTGAATAGCAAGTTCAGTCTCTGTTATTCATTGATTCATTGGAGAGTCTTTTGAGCTAGCCAGTCTTCAAACTAAAACCATTGCTTCTACTTAGAGGACACTTCTCCCTCAGCCTCCCAGTAACTTTACATCTGCCGCAGTGCATGTCAGACTAGAGCTGATTTAGTGGAGCAGGCTGACAAAAAGACATTAAAGATGTTTCTTTGCCACACGAAATAAAGAAATGTTTCTTTTATAGGCTAAGATTTGGGTCTCACTGTGGGTATTTCTGAGTGGCTGACATTTTATCAGGAAAAAGATGGACCTGGCTTTGACCTGGCTTTGTTTTTCTCATTCTATTACATAATTGCAAAAGGAGCAGTTTTCAATAGTAAATGCCAAAGCACTGTTTAAGTAGCTAAAACCTATAATAACACTCCCCTAGAAGATACTCGCAGGTATTCCTGGGTCTCAAGGGAAGTCTTTACATTTAATAGCCTTTGGCAAATTTTTCTTCAACTGATCTGTCCAATTACTTTTTGAATCTAGGCAAATTTTTATTAGGTGCAGCACCTATGGCATGAGTTGCATTGTTAGGCTACTTTCCATTTAATAAGTAGAATTCCACAGCTGGAGTGGCATCTGAGCAGATTTAAGAGAAGATCATCTTAAATTAATTTATAAAATATTAAATAGCTGTTAATAAATATACCAAATATTGTAAAGATATTTATAAATTTAATAAAACATACTAGTAAAAATATCCAGGCCTGGATGGTATTCAGCCAAGAATTCTGAAGGCATTCAGGGATGAAACAGATGAATATTAGCATTAGTAGGTAATCTCTTGCTTAAAACACTTTATGATCTGGAACATTGCATAAAGACTGCTGAGGCTTGCTGAACCCTTGGCCTATTCCCCTGCTACTCATCTACATGGGCACCAGTGATACTGCCAGGGAACACCTGGAGTATATAAAGAATAACTCAATGGTTCTGGGGGTGCGGTCAAGAGCATGAGGCCTCAGGTGGTTTTCCCTTAACCTCATTGTTAGAAATAGCTAAATTATTATAAGTGAAACTAGAAAGAGTCAGTTTGAGGCAGGCACCTGTTAAGAAAAACTTTATTTGGAACAGTTTGAAGTTTGACAAAGTTTTTATACTGAAAAATGAATTTTATAGGAACAATTAGGCAAACTCACTCTTGTTGGCACTTACAACTATTTAAAATTGCAGTCTCATCCAACAATACAAATCCAGTATTTTTGCAGTCTGACATAACTTTATCTTTTAGATCACATTATTGAGACAAGAAACTGTTACTGTGATGGTAGCAGAACCTTAAGAGACCTTAGCAGAACTTAAAGGATACTCAATAAATAACGACTAGTCACTGATAGTGTTTGCTAGTAGAAAGTACTCAAACTGAAATAACTTGATATGCATTAAACTTCACAACATAGGGCTTCGAAAAACATCTGCTGGCCGTGCATGTAAGTGCTGGCATAGACATTTCTGCTGCTTAAGGTATCACTGACAGGAGGAAAAAAAACATGGAAGACTGGAAGACCTCTAGGAAACTTCTGAAAACTGTATTCAGGAGGTTTGGCATGCCAGCTTGAGGAAAAGGCCTATGAGAGGTGAATAAGTTCTTCTTTTCATCCTGATTCTGTTTATCATGACTCCTTGTCTAAGACATGAAAGGCATGAAATAAGCACAGTGATAAAAGTAATGCAATGCTAGCACATTCTCTGGTGCTGTACTTGAGTGTGGCCTCATCATTCAACATCAGACCAGGTTTCTGCATCTGAAGGTTTGCCACCAATTTTCTGAGTAAATGTGGATCAGATTTCTCCACATCTTTTGGCTTTAGTTTAGTTTTTCTCACCTATAAACAGTGACTGACATAATTAAGACGCTTTGAAATAGTGCTTATTGGTATTTATTGTCTTTAATTGATAAATTAAAGGCCTGGTAAAATTAACGTCTCATTTTTTGATAGTCGACTTCTGGTATGATTGTGCTGAAGTTCTAAGTGGGACGTGAAATTTTTCTCTTTAAATTTTAATTTATTTGACTTTTTGGTAAATAACTACAAAGGAATAATAATCTCTTTCTATTGCATTGAACTGAACTTATAGTGAAAGTGTAATGGGGATGGAGTCATCAAAAGGATGCTGGAGAGAGTTCTTTTCTCATCGGCATTCATTTATTTTAATTCTGCCCCTGTCCTTACTTGTTATCTCACAAGAGCTGATGAACAATCAGCTAATTCCTAGTATGCTTACTGAATTTTCTTTCAATTTTCTTTCGTAAAGACAGAGCTATGATGTTATCACTAGATGTATACAGTTTTTTCTTCTTGCAAATAGAAGAAGAACAGAAGTACTCATCAGAAGTTTTGAAAACATTTCTGAGTTGGAGACAGGAGATGACAGTTTCTTAATACCTGGCAACCAGTCTCAGTCCCAATCAGTTAGGTAAAAGCCACCAGTGAAAGCATCCAACATAGTTTCACATGGTCTATGTGAAACAACATCTTGGATTTTGGTTTTTAGAATAGTTTGTAACCTTAGAAATACTACTTGTGTTATCGTGAATGAGCAGCGTATTTATCTATGTTTCAATGAGATCGAAAGCACTACTGTAGTTGGTGACATAAAAAGGCTTCTGCTCAAGGAACATCAATAAGTATGTGATTATCCAAGTGGCCTTTGATAATTCTCCAAAGTTGATTACCACCCAGTATCAGTGTAGCTTTAGTGGGACATGCACCTCTGTAGTACGAATGTCATTCTAATTTGCATACAAGATAATATTCTTCACGGATGAATTGTGACTGAATGGCTCATGAAAACTAAACTTCTTTTCACACAGAAATGGATTTTCTGTGAACTGGGAAGGAGAACAGAGACAGTTCTGGCTTCTCAATCTCAGAGATAGCTCTAGTTTTCCAAACTCAGCATACTAAACTATACTCATACCTAATTGGGTCATTTAGCTTTTTAGATATTTCACGTATTTGTTGCATAAAGCCTTTCATTATTTATACTGCTTTTACTTTAATTCCTTTATTGGAGCACCTGCGCATCCCATTCAGGCCTAAGGCAGTCTATAGAAAGGCTTCCACTGAATTTAATGGGATCAAAATGGAAAAGACATATAATAATTTTTGAAGAATGTTAGATGTGCTGGTAAGTCCCTGAAACTAAACACCACTTTATGATCAGAAAGGAATGTTGCTGCTATGTTTCATTAATGCGGTGGCCTACACATTGGTTTTGGAGCCTCAAGCTTGAAGAGAACAAAGGAAAGAAATTAAAAAGGTGTTCATGATCAAGTTTTATTGCTACTTTCCATGATTTTTAGTATCACTCATATTAACCTAGATGCTGTTCGATGACTGGGTAAACTAGTGGATGTAATTACAGGGGTTTTATCTGTACTTCAGCCAACCATGGTGTAAATATTGATTTGTTTATGATTTCTTATTCTTCGGAGTAAAATTACTCTTCAGAATGACTACTGAAATAATTTAGTGCAGCCATAACTTGTGTATGTAATGAGCATCACATAGCTAACTGGAGATGTGCTAAATAATTTACGACAGCTAATAGTAATAAATACTGAATAATCACAAATATCTTATCTTTGGTTGCATTAAAACCCCTTGCCACTGTGGGACTTAGACAGTTGCAGCTATTCTTTGTTACTTTCACGCATACATTCTTACTCATATCAGATCTCTCTCATGTAGATAATTAAGCATTTTCCAAGTAATTTGTTACTTCCTTCTCTTTCAGTCACAGGTAGGTCGGTTGCAGTAGTTTCTTGCACTAAGTCTTGATTACATGCATATATTTGTTTCTGTAAAATGCTTTCCTACGAAAAGTTACTTAAAAATTGTCTTAGTATAAGGTATGGTATCTTTTAAGATACCTTAAGAATGGGATATCCAATGGTTAATAACAGTGCAAATTTACAGTGAAGTGAAAGTCTGTCTCCCTGTGACTTATTAATGCTGTCTGATCATTTTGTCTCAGTTCATTACCATGAGCAATTTAGCCCTTTCAGCTACTACTCTTCATTATGACATTTTAAAGCTTATTTATCTCAGCTTGGCTTTGCTTATTTTGCAAGTTACAGTGAGCAGTTTAATAAATTGCATTACTGTTGTAGGAATCTGATATCTTGAATCTTTATTATTGGTGGTGGTTGTTGATTTATATACCTAAAACATCACATTAGGAGAGTGGTTTAGAGTCGTCTCTGAAATGTTTACTGCTTGCTGTAACCTAGGAGTTTTTATGGCAATACCTGGAAAAGGTTGACTGCCAAAGCAATCAGAGCGATGCCTTAAGGTACAGAAGTGCTACCTGAACATAATGATGCATCTAAATCAACTGCTGCACATAAGACTGCTCAGCTATTATTTAACAATTTCAAAATAGAGAGGAATAGAGTACTAGCAAAAGGGTATATTTCAGAAATAATGTTAATGATGGGGCATATGATAGTTATTCAAAGAGCCAGAAAAGTGATGAACTAGGTAATGGTATTCCTTCTTTTTCCTAAGAAAGGAAGTAGAAATCAGTAAAATTTTAAAGGAAATATGAGTGAAATGCAACAACTTTGCTAATAATCTGTAATTGAGATTCTTGCATTTCCTTCAAAACACCTGGAAATGTTTATGGACTTTCTAAGCATTCTAAGCAGAGTTTAATATTAAGCATGTAAATTAAAGATGTTAATATTAAGTATGTTAAACTATATTACATGTACTGTTTACCTTAATAAGTTTATATAACATATAAAGCATTAAAAATGAACTGGGGTAGCAAACGTGAGCTAGCTTTTCCCTAGTTCACATTATTGCTCTGCTGAATTGAGTCAGTCACTCACTTGTGCTCTTTCTTCTGATTTAGTGATCAGATAAGTGCTTCCTACAGTAACAAAACAGGAGCTGCAGAGATGCAGAAGGAAAGCTGGGGAGGTGCTCTTTATCAGGTAGTGCAGGGATAGGACTAAGGAGAATGGTTTTAAACTGAAAAAAGGGACATTTAGATAAGATCTTAGAAAGAAATATTTTCCTGTGAGGGTGGTGAGGCACTGGCCCAGGTTGCCCAGAGAAGGCATGGCTGCCCCATCCCTGGAGGTGTTCAAGGCCAGGTTGAATGGAACTTTGAGCAACCTGATCCAGTGGAAAGTGTTCCTGACCACGGCCGGGGAGTGGAACAGAAGGATCTTTAAGGTCCTTTCCAACACAAACCATTCTATGTTTTTAAGCACCGTGTGTGATTTGAAATGCTGCAAAGGAGATAGGAACTGTGCTGGAATCTCTAAGAATGTCACAAGGAATTTTAGACAAGGATTAGTTTGGGCAGAGAACTGAAAATTGAGAATGCCTTTCTGGAGCTTTGAGTGAAGACTTAAACTGCAGCCTATAAAGGAAATATTAAACTTTATCTATTAGAAATGACTTAAGAGAGTCTTAATAATATTCCTTTTTTCTTTTTTTTTTATATTAATTCTACTGTGTGCTTAGTCAATGCCATCGTCATTCTTTTCTGTATGCTTTTAATATGCTGAAGGAAGTGAGATATCCTTTATCTAAACATTATTATTATAATCTTAAAGAAAGTGCTTCAGAATATTACTCCTAGTATTAGTGTAATCTATTATACTTGTAACTAATATCCAGTGTGGCCCAGTGGGGTGATGTTGCAGGCTTATGAAATATTGCTTTACTTCTAGGGTATGTCAGGTATCAACAAAATTGTTCTGCAAGAAACTTAGTCTTCAGTTCTATAAAGAAACATAGAACTGACGGAGAATGAAGATATTGTATAGAGAATGCACAAGAACAACCCTACTAGCTCAGATCAATCTCAACAGTCTGTTTTAACAGCATTCATCAGCAGCTGTTTAGAAATAAGCATAAAGACAAAATAAACTTTCCCAAAATATTCTCTTGGGTACCAAACTTTTCAGTGAATTTGTATTCCATAAATCTCTCACAAAAATGCTTTTCTGAAGTTAAATTCAACTTTGCATTTTAGTTTGTTGTTTGTTTTCTTTTTTTTTTTTTTTTTTTTTTTTTCTGTGGGCTTATAGAGAATTGAGGACTTGGTTAGGTTTTAGGTATCAGGCAAACAAAATGTTGAGTAGAAAAGAAGGTGAAATGGAGATCTCAATCACATGAGAAACAAGGAATTGTTCATACTAAATTTTGGAGGTTGAAGCAGGAGGTGACTCAGGAAAAGAGAGCACAGCCAGGATTCAGGGGCAATGCCCTTAGGAGGATGCTGAGGGGCTGAGGCAGGCCACCTAGTAGGAAGTGAGTGGGGTAATTTCAAAGCTTGAAATGACAAGAAAAAATCTTAACTATCTTTTTGTATCATGTATTCAAAGGATTGGCAGCAGACTGTCATATGTCAATGTAAAAGAAAAAAAAAAAAGAAGTATATCCTTATTTTGGCCAGGATAAAGTCAATTTTCTTTTCAGTAACTGCTGTGTTTTGGATTTAGTGTTGATTATACATATTTGGTTTAGTTGTTGCTAGGTAATATTTTTATTTGTCTGGTGTAGAGTTAAATTTCTTCCCAAAAGCTGCTATTTTTTAGATTTAGTATGAGAAGAATGCTAAGACATACAGTGATGTTTTGGAAATCACGATCTTTTTCAACTTTCTTGCTCTTTATGAGTAAGCAGGTGTGTAAAGCTGAGACGAGCTAAGGCGGGACAGTTGACCGAAACTGGTTTATAGAAGTATTACATACCATGAATATCATGCTTTGCTTATAAGTAGGAAGTTTGCTGGTGATGACCTCCTGCTCTTGACTCCTTTTAACTCTTGGTACTCCTGCGCTTGGTGATTGGTTTCTGTGTGCTCCAAGTTTGGTTTCCATGTTCAGTCACCTCTCCACTTTGGCTGCAGTTGGCTCTTTGAGTTGGACACAGCTGCTGTGCTTCCAGTGCTCACTCTGTTCAGCATCTGGTGTTCGCTGCTTGGAATGTACATGCTACAGTCATTGCTTGGGATAGGCTGAGTATAATTTTGTATATTCTTATTGTTCTCTTCTTTTATTGATCTGTTAAAACTGTTTTTATCTCAACCCATGATCTTCCCTTTTTTTTCTTGTTCTCCTCTCCAGGTGGGAAGTAGTTATAGAGCAGCTGTATACCGTTTAGCTGCTGGCTAGGGGCTAAGCTAAGACAGGGTAATTTTCTTCTGGATCTGCATCTTCTTTACGATCTTTGTTAAGCCCTTCAAAAATGTACTTTTAAAATCTGGTACTTTTTTTCAGCAAAGCCTATGCTTTAAAGCTGGCTAGCTCTGGAATCTGCGTTTTGAAACTCATTGTTAATTGTTGGCATTCAGTATATCCTGGATGCCAACTCTTTGGAGTGATTTTTGCTAGGTTCTTGATGACTCCACTCATGCAGTATATAGCAAAAGCTGGCAGAAAAAGCAAAAGATACCGCATATTGATTTTGGGGGAGTAGAGCATATTCCAGAAATCAAGACCCTATTTTCGTGTAAATATCTTTGATTTAGAAAGGGAAAGAAAAAAAGAAAATTTAATGAAGAAATTATAGGTTATGGAAAACTGGTTTTTTTAGGTGAAAAATGAGATTCTGAGGCACTTATAGCTCTTCAAATTGTTATTAATAAGCAAGGGCCTTCAATTTTCATATTTGGTGAAAAATATCTGTGTATTTTTCCCGCTATTACATTTTTATTTTCAAACAAAGCAACCTTGAGAGGTGAAGATTTGCTGCCTTCGGTTTAGAGAACAATGGTTGTTTTCTGCTCAGGCCATATTAGAAACTAAGGGTAAAATAAAAGGAATTTTTAATAGTGCTGAATTACTATTTCCATTAATTTTACAGTATCTTGCTTTCCTGACATGTTTACTTTACAAATGCTTCAGCTCATGGCCATGACTTATTTTGAATGGTAAAGTATATAATTAACGTCAAGGTGAAAGGCGATTATGCTTGTGAACACTGCTCTATGCCCTCCAGAAACCACTTATGAAGCCAATTTAGGTCGCACATGGTTCAGTCTCTCAGAAATCTTTCTTAATAGAGCCCTGAGGCGCTCTCTTTTACTGAGCAATTAACAGAAAGCTAGTTCCTTGTGTTATTGTGGGGAAATGATAATTTGTGGAGAAGGTGGAGGGACTGTATGAGACACACAAATGTTTCTTCACAGCTCTGCTGAAAGCTGAAAATGCAATTTAAATGGGCAGTTAAGGTAAGGAACAAAAAAAAGTCCAAAATGCTATAATGAAACTGGTTATTTATTAAGTACAGTGTTTTAAATTTGAGACTTTCTATTGCCTTCTGTCAGTTTTATCCTGACTATTTGAATAAGATCTTTCCCAAGAACCATCCTCAGGAAGCTGTACTGAAGAGGAATGGTTTCCAGCCTTTGGCGTATCTGCTGCAGCATGAAACTCCTTGGAGGTCCTTGCCTATGCAGGCATGTGCTGAAGATCTGAGGACAGCAAAGTGAGCATTAGACTCTGATTTGCAGTCATCATTTTCAGAAATCCAAACCGAAACGATCATGGTTTTATTCATCAACTACAATTTAGTTCTTGCCAGTGCAGAAAGAAACAATGAAGAGAGTACATATGATAACTCTATGCAATAACAATATGTAATATCCATGTTTTTCTATGTGGTACTAAAGCAGTTTTTATCAACTTGATATATTTAGATTTCACCCTGGATTTCTCAAGCTGCCTAGATGACGGACTTCTGTGTAAAACATCTGTATGGTACTTCTGCCAAAACATGACTTTGAGTTAGTTGCTAAATTCTCCGGACTAAGAAAATTCCTGGTAGTATGCTTATTAATCAGAGAATCAGTTATATTAGTCTCATAATTGGACACAATTGAATTAGTATTCCATTTTTTAAACTCTTCATCATGCAGAGAAGTGCTGTTACTGAACCAAGACCTGATACAATGATGGTTCATGTTTAATAGTCAGCACTTAGGAGAAAAGAAACAAAGATCTACTGTAGTTGTACGATCAATTGTACTTCCACTGTTTATTTTGGCAGCCATTCTTATGATAGTTTGATTTTCATGTATATGTAAATTGGTAAGCTTCCACAGGTGGTGACCAAACCTTGAGGTTAAATGGGGTTTTGAAAGTCTTCAGTTACTCTTGTGCTATATGCAGAGTTTAATTTATTGAAGTTGATGGCAGTTGCCCTGGAGTTGGGCACAAGGCAAAGGCATTGCAATGCTGCTTAATGCCAGAAGGGGCTGCAATTCACTGTAGTGATGTGTCGTGAGAACTGCAAAACAGTTTTAAAGATTTTTTTTTCATTGTTAAAAAATACATGAATCCACTGCCTAGATAGACCAAAGGGCAGCATTAAATGCCTTACTGCAGAGAACAGGAGTGAGTTAGCATGAGTGGATCTTATTTTGTATCATTCACCTGTTTTGTCATTCCCCAGTTATCCTTTGAACGCGCAGCAGCAGTGGAGATCAGACTAGGGTTGAACAGGAGCCTTCATCCCATAACCAAGCTGGGAAAAGGAAATATTGAACTCCAATATCCGCTTGCCCTGGCATCTCTAGCTGAGTCTCTGGTGCTGGCTGTTGGTCTTTTCTGAAAAGAGAAGAGGACAGCACTGCCCTCCTCATGGCAGGGTGGGAGAACTCTAAGGGATTACTGTGACTACTAGGTACAGGCAGGCTGGTAATATGGCTTTAGGCTGTTTTAACTGCTTTCCCCATGGAGATGCTGCTCTGAAATTCAGATCAATCTCACAGCCTGTAGCATAAGAATGGCAGGAAAATAAGGGCTGATTCATTAGTTGCCAAGTATGTAGTTTTCAGCGCTGTTTTCAGTGCAAAATGCTGCCTGTGAGGCTTTTTTTCTGCTAGTGGTACAGAGATCTCTAGATGTGATAATTCTGGGTTGAAGGGTATGCATTAGTATAGCCTCCTTCCACTGCTGAGAATTGGCTTGTTAAGGGCCTTTTTTACACTCAGAGGACACAGGGGACCCGAAATTTCTCTTTCCTTGGTATATAATGTTCTCCTTAACTTAAACTACTTTAATAGTTACCTACGCTCTAACGCCTTGCATGTCTCATTGGCCCTGGTATAGTTTACTTTTCTGTTTGATCCCATACCTCAGTACTGACTGGCCCACAGATCTGCTTCCTTGTGGTCATCTCTGTGCTGTCTACTATGCTCTCCCTTTTACATATGGTTCCCTTTCTCCTTCCCTTATGAGCTCCCCCCTTATGCAAAACCCTTCCCTGAACTATTTTTGTGGTGCTGACAGGAAACAAATGAACAGTAATGATGCAGTTAGATGAAGCTGACAGTTCAATTATTTATTTTTAAAGAATGCATATATTAAAGAACTAAAATTGGATGGGCCATATCCTTATCTGCTACTGCTCTTTTATGTTAAGAGACCATTTTCAAATTGTGCCAAAGGAATCTGTCTCTTAATGTGCACCTTTTTTTTAATGGTAGTTGATTTTTCTGGGAATTCTTATGAGGGCCAAATATGTTGTGGTGCTGTTTCCACATGTATGAGTGATAATAAGAAATCCTATTGGTATTGAACCCAACTATTGCTATGCAGGAGACTATCTTTGGAGTACCTTGAGCACCGAGAATGCCAGGCAGCACGGTGTGTGCTATCTCAGCTGATGCCTAAGGAATGTTCAGCATACGGTGCTGCCTCATACACTGGGGCACTTTGCAGCACAGTAAGTGGTTTAAGCAGTTCTCTCTGCAGTAGAGATCACACCAGTAATCCATCATTCAAAAGTTCTAAAAGCAACAGAGTACTATTACAGATGAGACATAATTGTGGCTGTTCAAAAGAAAACACTCACATATTATTTATCCAGGCCAGAGCAAACTGTCCATAAAAGCATGTATTTTAGTAGGTATTCTCTCTTGCTTCAGCAGCATCCCAAGCAACCACAGGACAGAACCGCAAAGGCATCTTTGGCATCTTCTTGTACTGAAATTCCGTGTTTTCTGGATAAAGCATAGGTAATGCTTGTTCCGACCTTGCACCGACTTTCAAAATTGGAGCTATTTCTCAATTGTCCCTTTGACTTTCTTTGTCATATTGTTTTCAGTCACTTCCTGTGAACTATGTGATGGTGAATGAAGAAATGGCAAAGCTTTTCATAAGGACAGTAAGAGTGGGCAGAACCTTTATGAATTGAAATCCCCCCACACATCTGATTTGAAGGCAGATGAAGACCTGAAGCAATTTCTCGTATAAAGCTGCTTGACAAGAGGAGTTCTAGGTGATTGTGTAATCTGTAATATGCCTGTGCTTATTTTCCTTCTTTTTCATTACAACGGACAGAGTATTCGTTAATGGAAGGAGACCGCTATTGGTGGCTAATGTTGTAATTCTGTACATCTACCCATGTGCTGTGCTTTGAACCTGTGTTTCTGTATCTATTAAAGTTTTCATTCATCTGTTTTTGTAGTGGACATGTGAGGAAAAATCAGGGCAATGTACTACGCAGGTAAACTTTCAAGTTCGTGTATAGGAAAGATTGGTTTTTAGCTATAAGTAGGGCATGATACTGCTTGCATCTGTGGAGAGTCTTTGTACAGCATAAGATTCTAGTTCAAATGCAGTCCAGGTCACCAGTGCTTGTTGTTCATTTCTTTTTGAGCTGCTAGAAGGCAAAAGAAGATATCACTGCTGGTCCCCTGACTGACATTGTCATCTAAGAGACACAACAGGATAAACCAAAGGGTAACTCTTTTATCATCTACAGAGTTGTTCCGATCTCATTGGAGAGGCAGAATTAGTTGATCCCATCTCACTGGACAGAGACCTTTGGAACTGACTATACTTTACTTAACTGGTAGGTGGAAGTCTTTAATCCCCAACTAGAACTGTCCACTAAGCATGAAAGGGACTTTTAATAATTTAATCCAATTTATAGCTGGTTGAGGTTTAAATTATCTTTGAAGACTATTATCAGTAGAAATGTCATCTGCCTGCTTCGCTGACACCAATTCTAGGATGCATATGCAGTATGGCTAAGCATCAGCACTTCTAGGAGATTGGATGTACTCTGTGTCAAGGATTTATTCTTGGAATACACAAACCTTCTCGGAGCCATTTCAAGACACTAAGCAAGGCAGATGCTGACCAAAGGTGCTGAGTCTGTTGGGTGTAACTGATGATCTGGTTTGCAAGGGTTGAATATGGCATTAACTGTACTAGCCTGAGCAATGAAGCCTACTCCTACACTGCTGCCGCTTTCTATGGCTAGTGTATGCCTTGGAGAGAGATGTTATGAGAGGGAATGATAGCCAAAACTAATAGTTTTTCCAGTGTAGAATGTTTATGCTTAGTTTGCTCTTGAATAGTTTTCTGTTAGGCTGCACTTACAGCTCGAATCTCTGGTACATTAGCAAGGACTTCTGTTTTGTCAGAGAAAGCAGAGAACCAGGACACAGTTGTGTTGACGGGACGCTATACAGCTGATGATACAACCTTGACCTTACTTGTAAATGTTCCCGGGCAGGCTATGTGAAAAGCCATTAGGCTGAGTATTACTTCCATAGGGCAGTGAAGTAAAATCTCCGTGTGCTGTCATTTGGATCGGTTGTTAGTCACCTCTCTCTTTAAGGTATCACATCCAGTTGCTATGTGCCGTTATACAACACTGCAGCAGCTGGCTAAAGACAACCTTTTCTTTGGTTCATTGACCCATTTGTATAGTGCTTTTAAGACCATTAGCATGTGTAAGTGAAGTAAATAATACAAGGATCATTGAAGCTGATATCCACACAAGGATTTACAGGCTGTCAACTTGACTAGTTTTCTGTTCTACCCACACTTCAAGAACAACCACTAATAATCAGCAATGAAAGAGATTATAAAAAGGCTGACATGGAAGGAGAAGGCAGAAAAGTAGTAAATATGTGAAAATCAACTAGATAGAAAATTTAGAAAGTTAACCTAATAATATACCTTAATTACTGCACTCCTCGGTCTGCAGTGGAGGTGTTATGTCACACAGCTCTGCCATGGGAAATTTTGTCAGAATCTGGATCTGTCATCATTCTACTAACATAGTCAGATGTGACGAGCTTCTCAGAGGGCATCAGCATGTGAACCTGTTGTGTGAGGTATGGCATCCTCAGAGAACTGCAGTTTCATGCTGTTCTTGTTAACATGGTTCTGTTAGAGAAGTAGGGAGATCTGAGAAACATCTTCTTCAGGCCAGTTGGAGACGCTGAGATTACCTGGGCTCCCTACACTCAGCCTTCCTTTATTCCCCTATAATGCATCTTTACAACACAAATTCATATGAGCACTTGAGATTCACAAACATTTTTCATATATTCTATAGAAGCCATCAATTAAACAGCATGTAGAAGAAAATAGCCTTGGCTGTTCTCCGGTACTGGAGGCAAACTGATACTATCAGAAAATCTTATTCTAAGGTAGTGCATTGAATAAGAAAATACCAAAAGGTCTTAAGCAAGTTCATTTCAGTATAAATGCCCAAAGTCCAAAATGTTTGCTTTTTTGGTTCAACTGTGTTTCCTGTGAAGCCATTACATTATAAGGGATTCCTTTTCTTGCACTTTCAGTTGAAGCTTGTGACATTGGAATTAGGTACGGTGTTACAGGGGAAAAAACCCCCACATGGTGCAAACACAATGCTACGATACAGTAGAAAAGAGTCAAGAAATATACTGTTGTTTATTCTTCATCCTTTGGTGTAGTTTTGCTTAATTTAAAATAAGGTTGGTTAAGCCTGTGAGGATTGTTTTGATCTCTGCGTAGACACCATTAATGATATAGACACGATTTAATATTACATTAGTATCCATGCAATGCTTTACAGACAAGTATGTTGTGCCTCAAGGAGTGTACAGTTCAGACAAAGAAGAGACTTTAGGCTGGAAAGTAAGACCCTATAGAAGATGGAGACATCTAGAAGTTCTTGTCAGAACAGGTGGTATATCAGAAGTATGTAGGCAGTGGATTTTACAAGTCTGTCTTTTTTCTTCATTATTTATTTTCCACCAAGGGAAAGCTGATATTTCTCCTTTTAGTTCATCTTTTCAGAATCTCTCCTATCTTCTTATAATTTTATTTTTCATATTATCACAAGCTCTGAACTTATGAAGAGAACATGTGTTAATGCTATTTCTAAGTCACAAGTGAGAACTATTCAGATACATTTCAAGAAACCATGTCATTTTTCAGCATATGTTTAGACTAATTTAGTAGGCAAAAGCAACAAAATGAGAATGAGATCAATGTTCGGTTGCCATCAGCTTCAACTCCACTGTCCTAGTTTAGACTTATAGTCAGCACCTAAACAACAACAGGCAGCTGATCCCTCACCTTCCCCCAAGCAGAGGAAAAATCAGAAAAGGAAAGAATGATCCCTGGATTGATAGAACAGCTGTTTTAATGAAACAATAAGAAAAGAATAACGTAACTACTAGTACTAAAATATACAAAACTATGCTCAACCCATTCCAGTTAGTGATCGCAGAATGTGTGCTCCCAGCAATGAGTGCCAGATGGTGAATGTGGCAAGCACAGCAGTTCCAGTGGGCACAAAGCTCACAGTTGATTCAGAGAAGTCACTGAAGACAGAAGTTGAACTTGGAGCACAAGGAAACCAGACACCAAGGAATGTCAAGAGCAAGGGACCACCAAGAGCAAAGGGGCCAAGGAAAAGAGAGGACTGTCCCTGGGTAACTTTCTGCTTTGTATTGAGCATGACATTCCACTATGATCTAGAATACTTTGTCTGACCGGTTTGGGTCAGCTGCCCTGGTTCTTCTCCTCCCAACTTAATACACCTACTTGTAAGACATAAGAAACTAAGACAGGTTTTTGATTTCCCTAACAACTATAAACATCAGTATTTTTCAGCATTATTCTCATACCAAATCTGGTGAAATAGCAGATGCTGAAAAGCAAATTAATTCTTTTCCAGGTGAACATAAGCATTACCTAGTAACAACTGTAAACAGTGGATGTTACCAACCCTATTCTCTCATTGAACCTAAAATGCTGCAGCGACTGAGAAGAAAATGGACTCTGCCCTAGCAGAAATCAGCACAATCACCCACCCCTGAGTGCAGAATAATATCTTTATTTTGTTTATGATACTAATTTGACCATTATTCTGACTGAAGCAACAGCACTGTGAAGTTTTACATGGCATATATTAAGAAATCTAGCTGTACATGCAAGCTTACCTCTGGTCCTGAAATTCTGTGGTTTTGAAACGTTTGGAGACAAGTAATTAAGACTGCTCATTGTTGCTAAATATTTATTATTTCCATGTATTTCAGGTACAGACACATGAAATATAAAAGACATTTAGGCGATTTCTTTTACGCAAAGTAAGTACAAATCCTGTGGATCAGATGAGCTTGAATGGAGCTTTCAGTGGTGGATTTGCCAAGTGGCATTCAGGCCTGATGATAGGTAGCACCTTGCTCTACCTTTTTGCCTTTCTGCAGAAGGATGTGTAGCAGCTCCTGTCCAACTCTGCCTCTACACAGCATTGGCTTGTTTCTGATGTGAGATCTAACTCATGGCAGGAAGCAGCGAATTGTAATTTATTTTAAAATGCAGTCATTTCATGTTTCATTGCTGCGTTGTAAGAACTGCTTCAGGGTTCCACTTTCCAAAATAAGCCTCTGAGAGTCTTTTTTTTGCCATCACAATCAGAGTCCTTCCCTGTATCTCGGCTGTCAGAAGCTGACAGAGCTTGGGATGAATCTGGGTCAAGAAAGGCCTTGAAAGTGACTTTTGTCAGCTCAGTACTTCTGCAGCTATGTGAATGATATTTGATCCCTGCTCCTTGATCTCCTCGATTCTCATGAGCCTTTGGTCCCAGTGCCATTTATGAGTATATCAGGAGCACAGAACAGGTCAGAACTGAAGTGAGAAGAAAACAACTGAGTTGACTTTCAGGTCACCAGTTTTACTATGTCAGAACCAGAAATAGAACATGAAACATTTTCAATTTCAACATTTTCAATTTTAACATGGAGTATTCAAAATCCACTTGACTGAGTCTGTGGTATGGGGCTTTTCTGCATATGTTTTTTGACATGAAATATTTACTGCTCTCAGAATGACCTAAATTCATTTTTTTTAACCTGAAAAAAGATTCCACCTGTGCAACAGAGTGTGCTGGCTCCATACTGGGCAAGGAAAATTAATACTGTGGTACCTCAACAGTTAAGAGGGGATAGGACAAGGAAGTTTTTCAGCTCCAGTACTACTTTTTCTTGTCTATTTGAAATATATGTGGGAAATTTAGAAAAAAAAAAGAATGGGAGCCCTCAGTAGGCACAAGTAGGCCTGCAGGACATCAACCCTATTGCCCCGCTCAGAAATACTGGTCCATTGGAGTTCCTTTGAGATTTACTCAGCCTAATGATTTGCTTCAAGCTTTCAGCCTTATGTGGTAGTATGACAAAACAGGGCATTTTCTGGAGGTTTTGTAGCTTTGGAATAGATGGTAATAAATAAATAAATGGAGATCATGTGTGCACATGTGAGAAAAAATTTAGGACACAGTTGTACTTGCTCTTTGCCAGAATTTTACTCAAAACAGTTTTACTCTCCTCCACAATTATCTAGTCATTCAGCTAGCTCATATAGTTTAATGTACTTGGTAAGTCAATTTAGCCTGCCCTAGATCCTTAGCAATGCTAAACCCCATCTTTTTCTCACTCAGGCTTTATAAAGAAATAGAATGAGAAAATAGCCTGTCATCTTGCACTTAGAAGTGCTTCTACAGAACCAGATTATTTATTGTGCAGTTGAGGGCTCCTAAATAATTAGATGTTAACAGGACAGTGTATAGCATCCAGTATATGGAAGTAAATACACAGTATAAAGCCAGTCTTCTCAGGCCAGGGGTCAGTGGCATACCTACTAACAGTGCAAGTGTTAAAAGAGCTAAGAACAGCAGCTTCTCCATTTCAGGTATGATAAAAATAACCAAACCAAAGAATAAAAAGATAGGGGAAAGGAAAAAGAAAATTATTGCAATGACTATATAAAATAAGACTATTTTTTCCACCACTAATCAAAATGTCTTTCATATCAAATGACAAAATTAGTCCAGTAACTGTTGAGCTCATGAGGTCTACCATGCTCTGCACACAGCATATGGTGCCCCAGATACAATATATTGTAAATTTACACCTACGGAAGGGTAGATCATTAAAACTGGATGCACATTATACATGTCATTTAGTTTTCATTATTGATGCTGGGTTTTGAGGTTTTGTGTGACTCTGTTCGCCTCTGAATCAGTAAAATGAGACTTGTCAGATGAATGACTGGCATCCCATTTGCTTAAGATTTCTCTGTACTGTTCAAGATACTGGGTTTCTAATGCTGTACAGAAAGGTTTCAATGCAGGTAAATTGATGCCCTTCAGGGAAAGTTTTAGTTGTCTTTAACAGTGAGCTGTTACTGATACTTGCTAATCATAGGTCCACTTTAAGGTTTACAGAACCTCTGTTTTGATTTTGTAAAGCCTATACTTTTACTATCATCCCTTTTTATTTTTGATTTAAAGAAACTAAGTACTTCTACAATGTCTGCTCTCTGTTGTGCTATAGAAAGCTTAGGAGTACAAATGCCTTCTTAATTCTGTCTCTCATCCTGGCTGGATAAATCTGCTGTGCCTCAAGTATACTGGAAACCTTCCCCATTGGCTTAGAAAAAAGAAGGACTCGGTGTCTTTATTATGCAAATAATTGAATTTGCATAACAGGGATTTGACTTCTTTAATTTAAATGTGTTTTGATGACTTCAGTTCCCATTGTTTTACAAAAGTGCTGAGACTTGTAGCTCTGGCCCCCAAAAATACTCCACCTGTGGCCTGACGGTATTCTCTCAGGCTGGGCTACAGGCTCTCAGCATTTGGCTTGAGGACCTCCATACACATTGTTTTCTGGATCCAGCTATGTCTCTGAAAGAAGTTACTGACCTCAACTATATTCCATTGCTCCTACTATTTCTGTGGATATTTCTAAGGTCAAGTAACACTGTAAAGAACACGCTTAGGGCTTTGATAAGCTTAGTGGAAAAAGAGCCAAATGTAGGATGGGGACAGCATGCAGGACTGGGACACACAACTGATTCCTCCTCTCCAACTGCTCTCAGCCTAAAGAGACAGGATCCATTTTGGACCTTAACTTCACTCTAGAAACTTCCTCTAGAGTAGGTGCTGAAAATGCTCTCTAGTTTGCTAATTCAGGTAAAATCAAGCAGGTTGACTCAAACCATGGCTCAAAATAACACAAGTATCTTGAACAAATTAGAAAGTGTTGAAGGGTGCAGCTGGCATATCTGCAGATGTTTTTGCCTCCTGCAAAGGGTGGAGTAGACCATGGTAACCATCCGCTTCTACAGTGCAAAGCTGTATCTAGCAGAAAGCACCTGTGACGTTCAGTTCCTTATGGGGTGCTGTTTCTTTCAGCTGGAATGGGGCAAACACTTTGGAGAGTTTGTGAGGGCATCTTCTCAGGAGTCCTGAGGTTTAACAGAAAGATCCTGTTTATTAATTCTGCTTTGAAGTACGAGCAGGTAGGCTTCAATGTCAGATCTCATTACACCCTCCAGAGTTAGCCACTGAACAAGTCATAATCCCTGAATTATTCACAACACAGAGTACCACAAAGTGTCAGTATAAGTAATCATCAGCCAAGCAAGAAAGAAATCTGGGCTGCTGGTGGTGGTTTTACACTGACAGGAGAGGCTGAGTTTGAGAAATTAGACTTCTTGATGTTGCTACTTGATGTTCAGAACAATTCAACAAAAATACAAAACACGAGGCTGGCCATCTAGCTGTTCTCAGATTCCCCCATTTTTCCCATTTAAAAATAAAAGAGGGTTTTCTTAGCTTTGCTAATTCTTCTGGTCCCAGCATCCTTACGTACTATGGATAATTCTTGCAAAAACTAAAGCTAGTAGTAAGTACCACAGCTTTTGGTGGCCTTCAAGATTCAATGTGCTGTTGTTATAGCAGACCCCTGTAAGATAGTCTAAGTTAATTCCACTGTAGATTTTATTTCTATAGTAGAGTCTGTTGTGGCTTGTCAGGAAATTATAAAATGATGGATAATTCAGATGAATTATGTTCTTGAAAAAGCATTTGCCCGTTGGTTGAAGAAAAATGACTTCTTAAAAATAGTTTGAAGTTAGAATATATTAATTAAGCTGAGAAAGTGTAAAAGAGAAATCTTACCAAAATGAATCCTGATTATGCACAGCAACCCCACTTTCTTTGTCTATGAACAACCTTTCCACTAAACAGAGAAAGTGAATCAATATTTGTAAATTCTGTCCTTTAGATGAACCCTGAGAAGGCCAAATAGCTCCATCCATGGGACCAGGAGTTCTTGTTAATAATTAGACAGTATGTCTAAGGTATAAGGACTGTGTTTTGTTGGTGAGATTGGTAGTACAGGGTGATCTCATTTGTTTGTTGTGATACAGAGGTTTGGGTTTCTTTCACTCTCAAATGATCCCTATTTTCTTAGGCTGATAATGTGATTCCTCCTGTCCAAATACATTTTGTCTGTAGTAGCTGTGGTGATTCAGTTTTGTGCACTGTCTACGCAGGTGAACTTTGTGTTTGTCCTTTTTCCAGTAGAGTAAGGAAACCACGGAGGGTGTTCTTTACCATGATGATTGATCTTAGAAAGACCAGGGCTGTCAATGTCTCTTCCTTCATGATTTCAGTACCCACTGTCTCTGGGATCCAGAGTGGAGTGAATGGGAGGGAAGAATGAGAAGTCCTCTTTCAAAAATAACAAAGCCCAAACCAACCAGAGGAACCCTTCCTGAGTCATATTTCTCCTGCAAGGACAGGGAGAAGAGAGAAATCAATAGTAATTTTAAAAAACTGGAGTGATTCTTTGACTTTGGCAGGATCATAAAACTAGATGGATAGCCATGGAGTAAAACACATTGGGAGCTTTCAGATCTGTTCAACATGCTGGTGAGAGAATCTGAATATTACACTCAAGAGCTCTCTCCTACCTCTTTTTATACAATTGTTATTTCCTCCTGCCTCCTCACTACCTCCTTTTCTTCTTTAATATTTATACAAATATTTAAATAGATAAAATAATAATAAGGAAAATTTACTTTCTCAACTAATCAAACTTTACTGTCTGTAACCTGTGATATATTAATTCTGAAATTTTTCAGTCAGTCATGCACAACTTCTGGAAGAACAACCCATTCAACAGAGACTTGAATTGCTCTCTGCTCAATGCCAAGTCAGTGTTTCTCTTTTTGCTTCTCTTCCCCTGCACTTCTTTACAGTCTTTCAACGCTTTTTTTATCTAGCAGGGAGGACTGAAATATTAGCAACACATATTCTCTCATTTCAGGTCGTGTTTAGCCAAAAAAGGAAAGCTTCAACAAATGCAAAGTATTTTTTATGACACGAGCACACATCACGTTTTCAGCCCCTGTCATCAGAGCATACCTGCACAGTAAATATGGTGTCTAGAAAAGTAGGAGGAGGTTTAGAAAAATGATTGCTGGCTGGAATTGACGGGAAACGAACAAAGCAGATAAGAACTGAAGTGAAAAGATGTCAGAAACAGATAATGAGGAAGCAGTTTTGAATGAAGTGAGCAGAATTCAAGTTATATAGTGTGGAAGAGCTAAGGAGCTCTATAGCACATGACTTAGGACTTTTGGTGCCTGAAATCAAAGGTGTTAGTCTATTTTATGAGTTAATGAGTAAGGAAGTCTGTAACTTGGCAGCTGAAAATACTGCAGTTATCAATACTTATAACGAAATAAACTTTTATTAGGACCTTAAATTTCATTTTTCTCTTTTATTGAAGCTTTTTTATTCTATATGAACAAATGGGAAAGATCCTGTGGAAATGGCCTGCAGAAGATGCCTCAAGTGTTAAGGTAATATGGATGGTGATACAAGGGTAGAAGGGGAGCATTTTGTGCAAGGGACACAAAGTTAGGAAAATAGTGGCTCTATTGCGTTGGGTCTAACAGGTTGTGGTCACAACTGTGACAGTCTCAGTAAGACTGTGTGTGTGTCTCTGTGTAAGACATGAGATTAAAACCCTTTACCCAACCCATAGCCATGTAATCGAGTGGGAGAGGGGAAGAAGTGCTCTTTGAAGCTTCTGGGTTAGTGCCTGGGGACAGGATGCAAGTCTGTCATCAAGATCACTTCAGCTTGCACTGAGGACTAGAGAGCCATATTTTCTTTCTCTTTTTGATTTTTGTGCTTCTCAGAGGTTAAAAAAAAAAGAAGAGGAAAGAAAAAAACTTACAGATTTGCCCAAATCGTATTTTTCTCCCTAATGATCTTGGCAAGATACAGGCTGGGTTTTTATACTTGTAATCAGGCTAGTGATCACTTAGTAAATAATTTCTTTGACTTAGATTGGAAGTAATCACAAAATAAAATGCTGCACATTGCAAGTAGAGGGTGCAAGAATCAATTCTTCAGGACATCCCTGGAGGTGTTCCTTACCAGGTTAGATGGGCCTTGGGCAGCCTGACCTAGCAGGACCTATCCCTGCCTGTGGCAGGGGGGCTGGAACTAGAAGGTCTTTATGGCCCCTTCCGATCCAAACTGTTCTATGATTCTATGATTCTATGATTCTATGACATTGTCAGAAAACAGCATTAGAAGAAGATTAGAAAATGAAACAACTGGTGCACAAACATTTTAAAGCATAATGTTCTGTATAGGGGGAAAGGAATTTTCATGCTTCTTATCTGCCAGTTCTTTTCCTTTTTTCCAATAAGTGCAGTAAAATGTATTAAAGTCCAAGTTTGTTCAATATTTGTTTTAATTTTTCTTTCAGTGCTTACATTTTCTCAATCTGTCTCCAGCATTAGAACAGCTACCCAGTGGTACAAGGGAATGTGAATTTATGTTTGATCATCTGTTATTGAATGCAGCTTGGCATAAAAGAAGTATAACCCTCCAAAAGTTTGATTTCTCCTTTCCTTAAGAAGTACTAATATCTTTTCTTGAATTCTTTCTGTTTGGAATAGAAGGACATAGTTCATTCATTCAAAAAAAGAGCTTCAACTAAAGACTTAACAGATTCTCTGTAAGTCTGCTTAAGGATCAGGAAAGGGACAAAGGAATAAGTAGTAAGGAGGAGGGGAGGCAGAGTATTCTTGTCCCTCACTGAATTAATGACACTTCTGCCACGACAGTTTATAACAATGAAAGCGTCTAATGCATCATCCTGGCCATAAGCAGAAGCAAGGACTAGATTCAATGCAAGCATCTACATGAAAAGCACAAGGTGCTGAATGATTTGTAGGTGGCTTTTAAGCTTAGTGATGGGATGCAGCTCTGTTCAGAGTAGTGGGAAGTTAAGGGCTTTTTGTCTTGAGGCTATTAAAAAAAGACTTTATCCTCTCTCTCTAACGGATAAAGTACTCCACACAAAGTATTAAAGTAATAAGCTACAATGCTAAGGAGGTTCCAGCTGTTAGAAATCATTGTCATCCATGGCTGCTGCAGACTCTTCCAGTACTTAATGTCAGTATTCCTGAGCTGTGTGCATTATGGGTTCAATATTTAGTTTGCTACCTGTTGGTTTCTTGTTTATAGCTGAAAGTATCAGACCTACTAAGACAGGAACATTTTGGAGAAGGCGGAAGAGGTATGGATTGAGTTCAAATAAAGATTAAGACTAAACAAAATACATTGATTTGAATTTAAGGAAATACAATGGACTTAGCTAAGTCTAAAAATAAAAGAAGTGGAGAATGTGGGACTCATTGCATTAATTTCTTGGAAGCTGGATTTTTTTAGTGTCTGTTCTGGACTGTGCAAATAGGTCAGGTCCTATAGATGATTGTTCAGAAAGATGTAAATGGTACTGCATATTCTAAACAGAGCTGGGAGTTGAAAAATATTCAAGACAACATTATGTCTGACACTGTTATATGGGTGAACTGATTTGTTATGCTGCTCAGAAACTCTTTGTCCCAGATTCAAAACAGCGGATCAAAGTATTTAGCTGTTTACTAACAGTCTTAGACGGGATTTATTCTTTAACAGAATGGGAGCTGTTGGCTGTGGATGAGCTGGAGAATATATTCACGTATATTCCTGGGGTGCTACACTTTAATGAGTGATTTCATAATGAGTGATCATTTTTCATATGGCATGTCTAAAAATCTGCTTTTACCACTAAGATTCTATTGTGTGGCTTGGCAATTTCAGCCATATCCTGTTGGTTTTAAAAACAGAGACTCTCCTCTGTCTTTAGGGTGAATATTGTGGTGGTGGTTGTAGTGAAGCCTGTCAGAAATAGCAGTATACACTAAATCATCCTCTTTACAGGCTGTAATACTGTCCAGAGTCGTAGGCCTTTAGTGTATATATGGCTTGATTTGACTGGGTGAAAGGTTTGAACGGATGTAGCTGAGCCGTACAACGAAGGGAGGGATTTACTATGCTAGCTCTCCTTATCTGATACATTTATGGATCCCCCAATTCAATGAATTTTCCCCTTCTGCTCCATGCACCAGAGCCTCCAAAGGCTTCCAGTGCCATAGTTTTGTTAGAACAAGTCTTAAATTGGATTAAAGAGTAAGTTACCTCCACTGATTATATAGAGAGTTGAAACAATTAGCCTGGATATAGATACAGATGTTTGCAGCATGAAGTCTATAAAGACTGGATAGATGAATATACCCTAACTGGGGAACCACTGATCTATTTGTGCCTCATTTTGGGTTTTACATCACACTTAGTACCAAAGCCAAAAGGCTGCATCTTAAGACCTGCAAGGTTTATGTGAGCACATAACATTTGCTTGACTACACAGCACTAGGCACATAGGTTACATTTCATCAACCTGCTTGGTCAGCCATAGAAAACACAGAACAGCAGAGCTGGAAGAAAGCTCTAGATGATCTGTGGTCAATCCCCTGCACCTATGCAGAGCTGACACTATTGTGGCTACAGATGGCAAGTTTCTTTAGCTGTTAGTGGTAGGCGTGACATCAGTTCTGCTGGAAATTCCCTGGATACTGTGTCACCTGATAAGGCAGACTTCACAGTCTCTGAATTACAAAGTAGTTGCAGAAAAATAAAAGAATATATACTAAATTCATATGAAGTGTTGCTATTTAACCAGTAATGAGGACAATACTTTTAGCTCTGTGCTGTTCATGTAGATTTTAAATTTTTCAAGTGGGGGCATAGAGAAGCAGTGTTAGGAGTGGTAATACTTATGGAATAGCTTTTCAAAGTAAAAGAGTCCCTCCTATCTTATAGTAAGGCAATGAGCTCAATAATTTTACTATCTATTCTGTGTGGAAAGTGGATGCAGTGAGGCAGGTGATCACAGGATATTGTCTTTTTCCTTCCCTTGTACATGCATAAAAAGTTGACTTTTGAAGCCTTGAGTCTCTCTCAATGTTTATGGAAAGCAGGACGAATCCAAAACCTGTAACAGGCAGAAAAATATGACTGAAACACCATTTTTTTTCTTCCAGTTCTGACTCGTAGTTTAGACCTTCTGGAGTTGGCACTACAACTAGAAGGTGAATTAATTATGTGCTTTTATATTATATTATTATAATAAATTAATTAGTTTTAATAGAAAAATTGGGTGCATGGGAGCATTTTGATTTGTGTTACCTGATATCTGAAATTAATTTTGTCAGATGCAGGTTTCCACTCTACCTAATATATGACTTTCCCATTTCCCATGTTCTTGAGACATAGCTGAAGTAATATTAAACTCTTCCTGTTCTTATAATGACAGCTGTTTTCTTCTCCTGTGTTACACATAGCAGTGCAGTAGGGTAGAGAGAAAAAACAAGGAAAATCCTGGTCTTTGCAGCAGGATCCTGCTTTGTGATAGATTGCACAGCTTTTCAGTGTTTCCATTTCTCCAGCTATTGCTCTGTGTTTGGCAACCTGATATAATGGTATAAGCTTGGCTCACAGAAGTAGTACATGAAAGTTAAATGTAGCTCATTAGGAGAACTTGGGCTGTTTTGTAGCAGGGAAATCGTGAAGAGAGTGATAAATACATTGGGATGGTCATACTAATGGGATAGCTTCTTAAGATTGCTTTATAGCTGTTTGCATGACTGTATTATACCTTAAAAAAAAAGTTTATCTGTTTGGAATTTGAATTTATGTTTTTAAAGAGGGAAATCAGAAAACCCCCAACCAGCTGCTGAGTTCATCATGCAATGCCCAGTTGTATGGCCATAGCCTGTAGGCAGGTTGCGTGATCAGCCCTGAGCAGGCAGGCTCAGAGCAGAGGAGGGGAGAAATGCAGGTCGGGGCAGCCTTAGTGCTTGCCCCATGGGAGGCCTGGAATTTGTTTCTATCTGTTGTTTCCTGTTGCAATTTAATAAAAGCACCTTTTAGGACTCGGGTAATTTTCCAATTGCCATCTCAAAGGATAATGACAGTATAATTACTGAAGAGAAGTAAGTAACATAATCAGACACATTGACACATTGACACATATGCCATCTACAGAAATACATCTTTGTTTTTTTGGAAGAGTTGAGGAAATTAAGAGTATCGAGAGTAAAATATTGCAGGAGCAAAAGCACAAAATAGAGAGAGTACACATGAACACTTATCTTAACCACAATTGTCCAGGCAAAAAATGCTTAGGCTATAGGAGACCAGACTCAAATGACTATTTGTGGCTTTAATTTTAATTGCTCTTGTAAGAAGCATTTGTTAACCTGTTGGCAAACATTTGAAAAGCTCAGGCAGTGTAGGGAAAAAAGAGATTTCTGTGTGTGGCTATTTTTATTTACGTTGCGTAATGCACAAATCCATTTGTTCCCTGACTAGAAGTTTGTAATTAAAACAAATTAGAAAGTGGCTAGGAGATTCTCATTAGGAAAAAAAAAATTATATGGATGGGTTGGTTTTCTGAACATGAGTTTTTTTGTAGTTTCTTTATAATAGCGGAATTTCTCTTTAGGGTTTACATTGCAGTGTGTACAATTATTTATGAAATACTGGAGTATGATAAATAGAGCATTCTGACATCAAAAAAACTCACCAAAACCCCGTCAAAAGAAACCTCATGACTTATATTACATACTTGCGTTGTAATAACCCTGACCTTGACTATGAAACTCAGAATAATTGGAAATATAAAAGAAGTTGTGCTGGTGATATACAGGTTGTATTAGTATAAGCATGTTTAATCTGATGGTCAAAGATGACAAATTTTGTTCATCCTTTTTCAAAATTATCCTCTTTGTAATAATTTTAAATGTTCAACTTGTTCTTTATAAACCCTCTGCTAGGAAACAAATGCACAGAATTGGAATGTGTCTCCAGGGTCAACGAATCCAGTGTCACACAACTTTGTAACAGAAATTTAGTCCATAAAGGTCTAGGGAGGAAGCCTGCCTGAAGCCCATTTGCTTCATAGAAGCCTGCATAAATTGTGCATCCACGGAGGACCAAAAGCTGTAATCCTACTCTGCTCCCCATATCCGGGTGTTCTACAGTGTCAGAGAAATACCACCCACTGTTACAATTCTTTCCTCATAATGTGAAATAAGGCTGACTGCTCGATTTTTTACAAGAAGTATTAAAAACGTTCAGATTTCTTCCTGAGTACCCTTTAAAGACTTTAAAAATGTTTTTAACAAGGTTTTATTGCTCTCGTGACAATGTTATCAGAAAGAATTGTCTGCAACACACTCCCTACACCCTTCCTACATCTTTAAGGGTTAGAATACCTTTCAGCCGGCCTCTTTTCCACTCTTGCTTACCCAGTCTGATAGACTTAGCGTGAGTTTTACATTTCATACACTCTATGTATTTCTGACTGTTGCACCTATATCTCCTGTGGCCTCTCTTGTTCCTGAACTTTAACACTGTATAAAATGATTGGCTTTGAGCTCTGCTGGCTAGATACATCTGGTACCTGTGGTGGTGATAAAGAAAGAGATCTGTGATTCTGCATACCAGCAGCTATGGGTGAACAGTCTCTCCTTGTGATCCCTGGTGAAAGCACAGTCTCTTCTGTTACACAGCGCTTTGTCGTCCCCACTACAGCATGACTCCATGCGCAGATTTAAGCCAGATGCATCATCCAGGGTATGGAGGAACATGCCAAGAGCAAAGTAAGTGTAGATGTCTAAAGAGCCCAATGAACCAGCACTTTGAGGTGGCTATGACTTTGGATGCTTACCCAGCAGTCGCTGAGGGAGTGATTGTATGATTGCAAAGGTGTGCAAACCAGAAAACTGTGTTACTGGACTGTCTTTTGCAAACAGCTGTTACTCTAATAACTGCTTTCTCTTTTACTGCCTCTTGGGTTAATTCTTATTTCTTGAGGAACCACCTTGTGTGTTTGGACATAAAGGTGATTTATTAATTTTTTTTAAGTTGACTTTTTCTGTGAGCTTGTGACTGAATGTGAATGTGGTGCCTGTATGTAGTCATTCTGTACTTTACCAGAGGATGTGAGATTGGAAAGGGGCAGAAACATTTGTTTTCTTTCAGAGGACAAAATGTGATAGAGAGGTCAGCACTGGAAATATACTTTCCCTTCATTAGACTTATTTCACGGTGTCTGCATGGTCACTTCTGGAGCCAATATTAATTGATGGATATTGTTCTGTGCAGTTTAATATCTGGGTGAATGTTTTGCTATGCGGAACTTGTAAAAAACATAAAACCTAACGATGCTAAATAAAAAAAGCCTGAACTGCCAACAATTTCGTTACATACCAAGCCAACTGAATGAACAAATGTGCATAGAATAAACAGGCAGGATTAATGCCTACAAATGCACTGGCATTCAGAACAAAGCAAAATAAAATTCAAATGCAGAAGGCTGCTGAAGTTCTTGGAAAGTACTTTAAAAGTACAAAGCCAAGAAAATATATAGTTAGAAGTAAAAAAGCAAGGTAAACCCACCAGATATTTCTGAAGAAGAGCACTCCACTCCTACTCTAACATTAAAACCGAAGTGTGTTAATCCGAGAGTCTGTTTGTTCTTTGTATGCACAGAGCAGTGACATCCTGAATGGTGAGCAGACTCTCCTCTTTGTTACAGTTAGCTTTCATTTATTTGTGTTCATGCACTGTCAATGTTATTTTTGGCTATATTTGATACCAAGAATGTCTGATAGTCAGAGGAGAATATTCCTGCAAATGCTGTGGGATTCTGTGCCTTTTACAGACTGGAGGTCCAGCAGATACTCTGACCTTGGAAACCTGTTCCAGGGTTAGGAGCAGGGATTGCGGTCCTGGAGGTCGATGGAAACTGGGAGATGCTGTCTCTCATGTAAGCAAGACGTGTGTCTGCAGCACCTTCCTCTGCGTGAGGATGCTGGCTTCCATTAGGCTCTTGGTATCTCCCTGGCATGGCACAGGGAGGACAGTAGGGGAGCTTGAGGCTTTTGTAAAGGCAGGACACAGGAAATTGGGTGATCACTGGCGTTTTGCCTCTCCAAGAGGCAGGGACATATGATAATGAAATCCACAGGATCTTTTCAAGAGCGTGAAATCACTGGCTTGTAGCATGTGCACAAGTAAATGTTCTCTGCTGAAGCTCTGTGACTATTTTGAGTCTGGTATTGCATTAATTTCTTGTCATTTATGCTTTTCCATTGCAACTTGTTCCATAATATGCAAAGAGGTCCCTGCACTTCTACTGACTGACCAGAAGAGAGCTGGGTAGCGTCAGAATTTTTAAGATGAGTAACAATACGAGAGGAACTCATGACTGGATATGATTCAGATAAGAAATGGTTCATATGGATATGGTTCATATAGGAAATAATTCTTCAGAATGAATTATTCCTATCTGGGAGGAGGCTAGCAACGACTACAAAGCAGTGCATTAAGAGGACTGTGTGCCATCCCTGTTTAGAGAAGCTTGGATGACTGACTACACAGTCTGGTTTTGGTTACAGAAATTAATGGAAAATCACAGAATCACAGAATCACAGAATCACAAGGTTGGAAAGGACCCATTGGATCATCGAGTCCAACCATTCCTAACACTCCCTAAACCATGTCCCTAAGCACTTCATCCACCCGTTCCTTAAACACCTCCAGGGAAGGCGACTCGACCACCTCCCTGGGCAGCCTGTTCCAGTACCCAATGACTCTTACTGTGAAGAATTTTTTTCTGATATCCAACCTGAACCTCCCCTGACGGAGCTTCAGGCCATTCCCTCTAGTCCTGTCCCCTGTCACTTGGGAGAAGAGGCCAGCTCCCTCCTCTCCACAACCTCCTTTCAGGTAGTTGTAGAGAGTAATAAGGTCTCCCCTCAGCCTCCTCTTCTCAAGGCTAAACAACCCCAGCTCTCTCAGCCGCTCCTCATAAGACTTGTTCTCCAGCCCCCTCACCAGCTTTGTTGCTCTTCTCTGGACACGCTCCAGAGCCTCAACATCCTTCTTGTGGTGAGAGGCCCAGAACTGAACACAGTACTCGAGATGCGGTCTCACCAGTGCTGAGTACAGAGGGAGAATAACCTCCCTGGACCTGCTGGTGACCCCATTTCTGATACAAGCCAAGATGCCGTTGGCCTTCTTGGCCACCTGGGCACACTGCTGGCTCATGTTCAGTCGGCTGTCAACCAGCACCCCCAGGTCCTTCTCTTCTGTGCAGCTCTCCAGCCATTCTTCCCCCAGTCTGTAGCACTGCACAGGGTTGTTGTGCCCCAAGTGCAGGAAATGGTTCTATGGCTGTCAACTCATGCACAGACTTTTCAGCTTTCTTCTGTTACAAAGAAAAAGAAAACAGCAACATTTTGGGTTTGTGTGTAGGTTTTTGCTTGTTGTTTTTTTGTGTTTGTTGCCTCATTTCAGGGCAGAATATTTTATCATCTCCTGTTACTTGAATATACAGAATCATCTCGCATTGGGATACCTAATCATAGTATACGTGACCAGATACTCAGATCGGTAGGTGAGAAGGTCAACTTGAGCCTGCAATATGTGCTTGCAGCCCAGAAAGAAGTATCTTGGGCTGCATCAAAAGAAATTCAACCAGCAGGTTGAGGGGGGTGATTCTGCCCATCTACTCTGCTCTTGTGAGGCCTCACCTGGAATACTACATCCAGTTCTGGAGTCCTGAGCGCAAGAAGGATATGGGTCTGCTAGAGCGAGTCCAGAGGAGGGCTACAAAGATAATCAAAGGGCTGGAGTACTTCCCACACAAGGACAGGCTGAGAGAGTTGGGGTTGTTAAACTTAGAGAAGGCTCCAGGGAGACCTTATAGCAACTTTCCAGTTCTTAAAGGATACCTACAGAAAAGCTGGGGAGAGTCTCTTTATCAGGGAGTATAGTGATAGGACAAGGGGGAACAGTGCTAAGCTGAAAGAGGGGAGATTTAGATTAGATATTAGGAAGAAATTTTTACTGTGAGGGTGGTGAGGCACTGGCACAGGTTGCCCAGAGGTGTTCAAGGCCAGGTTGGCCCATCCCTGGAGGTGTTCAAGGCCAGGTTGGATGGAGCCTCGAGCAGCCTAATCTAGTGGGACATGTCCCTGTCCATGGCATGGGAGTTGGAATTAGACGGTCTTTAAGGTCCCTTCCAACATAAACCATTCTATGATTCTATGTTATAAATTCCTAATTTAGAGGATCTCCAGCTTCATTAAGATCCCTAGAGATCATTCTAATACAGATAACAAGACATAATAATATATTGCAAGGGAAGAAGAGGATGATTCAGAAGTCTTTTCTTCCATGTTTGTTTATGATGTGATTTGTCTGTTAAACTTTCCCATGCACACACCAAAAATCTGAAATGCACACACCTAAAATGCTGCTATTGCTGAGTCTTCTGCTTTCCTATGCAGTCAGTTGGACTTTTGTCACTGCCTCCTGGCACAGCTGGAACAAGGTCTTCCTGGGCATGAGGAGATGAGGGTTGGAGCATTTGACACCAGGGCTTCTGTGTCATAATACTCTATTCCTGTAAGCCCTTGGGGTCAGCTCTTCTGTCCGGTGATCCTCTCTCATCTCTCTTTTTCTTTTATTTCATCTCAGCTGCAGAAGAAAGGTTCCTTCACAAGCCCGTTACTCACAGAAGGCACTGGATCTGCCAACCCTTAACCCTTGCATGAAGAGATTTGTTGATGTGAAATAGATGCAAAATTCATCAGGCATTATAAAATATTGAACAAATCTACACGAGAGGGACAGGTGTATAGAATTTCCCTCTAGTTCTCTATTCCTTAGTTTGCTCTCTGTGCTCTTGGCTTGTCTTATTTCAGGGTAACACAATGGTACTTACTTATTTTAATACATTATTTACATTTGGAGATATTTGGAGGAATTGCTATTGATGTCTGGATTTAATTAGCAGAGGACTTGGTAATAGCTTAATAAAAATTAAATTACAAGCTGTTCATTATTCCTTGGGAAATATTAAGATTTATTAGCAATGTCTCCAACATTAATTAATTGAAAACTGTCACTTTTCAGAATTAAACAAGGAAACTTTGGTTTGTTTATTTTTTAGGGTATAACTATGCTGAGCAGGTATTTTACTTAATTTCAACTGTCTCAATTCAGAGCCTTATTTCCGCTACACACCATCATACATTTATTGATAATCATTCTTTAAAAGAAATCTTATATTCTTTCCTGGAATCCAATGAATGCCTGTGAAAGGTGAATTATGTTTCCAGAATAGTTACAAACAGGAAGGTAAATGGAAGATCAAATTGATTTTTATAATCATATTTTGGTAAAAATGTGGGATGATGATAATTCATTCTGCCATAGAGAAATTAATTCCTGCAGCAACTATAGGAATGACAACAATCTTATTTGTTGGGAATATCTGAAAGGATGGATTTGTTCTTACGTAAATATTGTAAAACTTTCAAGCTGAGGGTCTTTACTTAGATTTGCCACTATGTGAGTGCTACCTGGTTATACCTTCTCATAGCCCTACCTTGTTATTAATTGTGACCAGACATTACTATCTTTGTAATATCAAAAGTTGATATGCGTCTTTAAAGTGTATTTGCAAAACTTTCCTCAAATATTTTTCTTTCTCCCATCCCATGCCTTCCATTTAGTTTTTAAAAACAGAGATGTTGAATTAGTGTCATACAATTCTTTTATTTACTTACCTATTGTCTCTTTTTTCCTGACTTTTTGCTAGTTGAAACAAACAACCTAATGGTTTCCTCTCGTTCGTTCTTTTTTCTTTCTCAGTGGCATTTCAAGACTTCAGCCTCTGAAAAGCTGTACTATCAAAAAAGGGTATAGAAAATTGATAAGAAAATGACAAAAAAAGTCTGAATCCTACTGAATCTGTTGCATTCAATTGCATATTGCAGTGCAAGAAAAATGTAGGGAGGGGAAGAAGGATAAAAATAATTCTGTTGAAGTAGATTTTATTAGTTTTTGTGGCAAGCTGGGCAGGAAATTTTATATTTTGAGGATATCAGAATGATTGGGGAATTTTCAACATAAATACTTGTCTCTTCCCCCTTCCCCTTATAATTTGGGACTTCATATTATGATTTAGCCTTCCCAGAGGCTCAATGAAAGAGAGGACAGTCCCCTAAAAAGCTTTCTTTTCTACTCTTGCTTAATATATAGGAATTGCTGGTTTGCATGGAAAAGCTAGCTCTTCTTTTAAGCTGGTGAATTTCATGGACAGCGGAGATCATATATAAGGTTTTAATCCATGAGAAGCAACAGGTTGTTATAGAGAGAATACCTCTTTACTTTGAGGTCCTGTTTTCATTTAGCTTGTCACAGGGTCCAGCTCTGTTGTTGTATGGGGAAATGAGCTCTGACAGCAATTTGCCATTAGTATCAATCATTTACCCATATCCACTACTACAGGTAGCAAAAATATGAAGAGTAATGCCAGCAGGTTTCTGGACATTCTGTATTCTTGACATTATTCATTAAATACAGCATATTTTCTCAGAATTGCTCAATTATTGCTTATAACAAATGGTTTATTAGCACGTTAACCTGCGTTAGTAGAGAATCTTGTCTGTTAACTCCTGGATATAAGCAATTTCTTATTTTTTACAGATTTCAGTTATTACTTTATGTAATGACATGTACAATCTTTTTTGTATTGAACAAACAGGGAGGAGTTCCAGATATCTGACTGTGAGATGTATATGGCAGTACTTGCAGCAGGCCCATAACTGTGGCATTATTTTTTATTCAAAGTTGTCAGTTGCTCACAGTGTTCTGGAGTATTGTAACCACCTGAAAATGCTGGAGGAAAATCTGTTGTTAATGGGCCAATGAAAAAGGTTGATCTGAGAACTCTAGGAACTGATGTCTGTTTCTTGAAGGTTACAGATACTCAGGTCTTCTCAAGATCTATGAGAAGTTTTGTCTCAGTCTAGATGGGATTTGGAGAGTAGGAGGCTTTATTTGATCTCACATTTTATATTAACAGTAATATTGGGTATCTGACAATGATTAAGGATTCGTGAGCAATTGCCAGGGTACAGTGTTCACTGAAGAGAATCGGTGCTAAAATAGAGAAACAGACAAAGAACTACTTGACCTAATACTGCCTGGTATCCCAGAACCTATTCTTGATATGTTTAATCAAACTGTGTCTTTTGTATTTTATGTTTTAATAGACCTGTCAATTCTAAAACGGATGAGAAGGACAGTGTCTGTGAGAAAGAGGACCTGGTGTATGCTTCATGGTGTAAAGTACAAGGAGAACAGCCAAAGAATTCAAAGATCCCTTGAATACTGAAGTGATGGACAAGGTGTGGCAAGAAGAATCCCTGCCCAAACCCCATAATTGTTTTAAACATTGCTTTCATTGGTATGCATTTTCACATTTGGGAGAGCCTCATGCCAGATGCATGCTTCTCTGCAAGTGGCCACGTGCATATGGGCTAATGACCATATGCAAGAATAGAGAGAAGTTCTTATAGAAAAGGACGAGTGAAGAAAGAAGTCTGTGTTTTCCGTTGGCCTATCCCATCAACCAACTAAAGAATGCTTAGTAAGACAAGTCAGGCTTAACACTTCATGATGCAATGAGAATAGGGACTGTGAGTGTGGCACAGGGTGTGAAAATTAGTACTCAAAGCTAGTTAAAGCCTCATGCTTGCTTTTGCAGAGGTGGTGAGCAATATGTACATAACCTCCTTCTCAGCACTCCAGAAAGAAAATTCAAATCCAATGCCATCTTGTTGGTGAAATAAGTAGCAGCAATACAGTAGAAGGAGATAATCTGTAGCATTTATTTTAGTACTTCCCTTTTCTCCAAAGGATTTTTTGAGTCTGTTGAAGAGTTTATGAGAAGAGTTATGTAGATAGTTTAGACAGCAGCATTCTCATGAATATAAAATCATTGTCTAGATGAAGATTCTGAACTGTCATTGTCAAGCCAAGAGCAGTAGTCTGTGATGTCCACCATCAGACTGCACTGTGCAATCTGTATTGCTTGAGTATTTCTTCACCCTCCAATTATCTTGGAAAGGATCTCAAATTGGTGTGTGATAGGAAATGTGGAATTGTGAACCTGCCTCAAATGAGTTTACAAATTTTAGATTTGTATTTTTGTACTTGTATTTAAATAAAAGTGTAACTTAATAGAGTTTGACCATAAGGTCGCGGTATTGATTACTACATGGAGGATATACGTGACGGAAAATAAGATTTTTTGTGTTTATAGCTAAAGAATTATGTGTGCTTATAGCCAAAGGATTATATGTGCACACTAGATTCTCTATATCACTTAGCTAAGATTTCAAAGTATCATAATGCTTATCCCCAATCACTTACATTACCATCTGGGCATTCAATGTTATTTCACTCAGAGTTCAAATCCAAGGTTTCACTAAGCAGAGTCCAGGCATTGGCTCCTTCTGTCTGGATGTCTGGTGTTAATTCATGCTGAAATTAGGATCTGAGCTTTCGCTAAGCATGTTCTCAGGCATTGGATTTTATAAAATAAATAATTTAAGAGGGGGATACAGCAGCCTGGTTGGCTCCAGGGAGAGCAGTGAACTCTGCAGAGAGGGGCCAACATCAGCAAAGAAATTCCAGAGTAATTATATCACTACAGACTATTAACCTGTTCCCTGACACAATGAATTGCCCCAGTAGTAATATTCGGGTCTGGGGTCATCTTGTTCCTCATCAGATCCCTTCACTGTCTTTCAGACCAGTTGTTATCTTGTCTTAGTTGGAGCTGGCATTGATGATCTGTTTCTTTGAAGTCTCCATATTTTCCTGGTTTTGTTGACTCTGGAGGCCATATTTTGACTAAACAGGCTGGATAGAAATTCCCAGCTTCAGAGCGTCTTGCTACTCATGCTAAGAAAGCCTAGCAAACAGCATACTAAATCACACAATATTATACCTCTAAATGATTTATTCTATTTAAAATGTTACTAATCTAGGCTAAACAACTAATCTCTGTTATAGAGGAGAATTACTTGGTTGTGCAATTCAGCTGACATCTGGGGAGGGAAGATTCAAATGGGGCTCACCAGCTCTCTGTCATTGGTAGAAGATCTCATTGCTTCAAAGAGCACCCTTGAGAGGCATCCCAGCTCAAGGGGAGATCATTACCATGCAGCCATACTGCCCAGCAGGGAGCATCCAGAGAAGGCTCACTTGGACTATCATGTTTAAGGAATAAAAGTGATTGACTCGTAATAAAATTGCATATAATAGAGTTACGCATGAGGTTCCTTATCAGTGTTCACAGTGTTGCTCTGCTCCTTGTGGGTTTCCTAGAGCAGATCTTGACCTGGTTGTGGGCAGGCCTTTACATCTTCCAGAGCCTGAGCCAAACTGCCGCTAGTTTGTTTAGAGGAGGGGAGTGGAATGCATCTGTCACAGAACCAGGAAATAATTCAGCACAGCTTATTTCCCAGTGAGGAGTATTTTTATTAGCTTTCAGTGTAATTAAATTAATTTTTCAACTAGGTAATAATTTTACAAAGTTTAATGATGTTATTAAGTGCCTTTTTTGCTGTAGTAGTAGGTGTAGAACATGAAAACACATGGGTGCTCTTTCAAGTCTTAAGTCACACCTGCAACTAATGCAGGGTGTAATTGCATAAAAAACAATGACAGGCAAAGCAAAAGACAATGGAAAATAAGCTAAGATTTGAAATAATTTTCAGGGATTTAGGTCCTTAATTTCGTACATTTTTGGACCTGCAATATTCTGCCAGCTATGCTGAATTCTAAAACACCCTTGCTACGCTGAAGTTGTGGGTGATAGTCCCTCAGAAGGAATTTCATCTAATGTAGCTGTTATAGCTGTTGACCTTGTCCTCTTTTTGTTAATCTGAACACCATGTTATCTGGTAATTATCCAGCTAGCTTCTTTGAGATTGACATTCAGAAATGGAAAGTTCTCCTCTCTTGGTAATCTTCTCTGATCACATGTCTCTAAGAGTCCTTATATATCTTATCTGCTACTCTGCATATAACTTGAAGAGTAGAGCTGTTGAATTTGCATCCACTCCTAATGCATACAATCAGTTAAATTATAAGCATAGTTGCCATCTTTTAAAGAGTTCAGAGATGACTCAACAAGGATAAGATTTTTTTACTTTAACTAAATAGATAGCTCTTTATTGGTTGATTCCAAAATGGGATGAGAAATAACCTCCTCTAAGTAGCTGTTTAGCCCTAAGTCGTATGGACTCGTCAGAGGAGTTTAATTAAGAATCATTAAACCGAACACAGCAGAAGAAAACATGAATATTTGTGCACCATGATGGCCTCATCTCAGAATATGATTCTTCCAAAGAATTTCTGCATTCCTCCCAGACTTACCTTGTATGTTAATACATACCCATTTTCCACCTTGCTAACAGACAGAGAAGGCTGGCTTGTGTTGAAAATTCATTCCCTGAAAAATGACAGTGCTGATGACAGAGGATGAATACCCTTTTTAAGTGCACAGTGAAGTAGTCAAAGGCACCACACAGCCTTTCTGTGTAGCAGTTCGACTGCGATAGGATGTGGGAGATGGAGAAAAAGAATTATGTCAGTGGGTGGAAGGAGATACACTCCTAAGGAAAGATAATAAAAGAGATGGCCAAATGCTGAAATTTTGGGCTGATGTGCCAATCTCAAAGCGTGAATCTTGATTTACTACAGCAAATGAAGATTGCTAATAGTGTGAGTCCTCACGGAAATTAATCACGTAAAATAATGCACTCTATTTTTTATCCTTTAGAAAGTCAGATGGATTTGAGGTCTCTAGAAACTGAAGCTTTATGAAAAAGATCAAATATCAATAGATGCATCATACATAGATGCATAAGAGAGTAAAAGTGCAAGATACAGAACAACTTTTCTTCCAGTTGCATTACTAACCAATCTTAGCAGAAAGCAGATGATTTTAAATATATTTTGATTCTTCTTACTTCCTCTTTGGGGCTCTTTGTCACAATTGTGCTTTTCAGAATTTGGGTTTCTAGCAAGATAATGACATTCCTGAAATCATTGCAGGAAATATCTTACCTTATTAATCAAAAGTGAAGATGAATTTTGTGTCAGTATAATGGTTTAGAAAAAAAAGGTTTTTTTCCTGTGTTGTGGAACTTTGGACTCTGAAACAGCAGAGAATCCTTTCTGATGTCACATACTCATCAGAGTAAATGTTGACAAATAGCCCTTTTTGATCAGTTCTGAATGAGATTCAGTACAACTTAATGCATGTGTCCTCTAAATTGGATCTGTTATTGTAAATGAGATCACCATGTTTAATGGTGAGGAAATAAAAAGATGAAGCTGCCAGTTCATCCAGCCAGGACATCAGAGATCAAAGACTGGAACACAGCTTCTAGAAAAATCGTCTTGACATCATCTCACCTCTCTGAGTCTGTCTACAATCCAGTGGAAAATTAGCATACATACACAAGTCAGTGTCTAGTTCTATATATGCGCGCTACTGAGAGAAACTAAGCCTGACTAAGGAAACTCTTGAAGGCACCTGTGGTATTGATGGGGCTTTCATGCTTTCTGCATTTAATCAGTGTGTTTTTCTCTCATGTTTGTAGCCTCTATTTCTTCCTTGCAGATTGCATCATCTCCTAAACACACTGGGGGCCTGTAGACCTCACTGCTAATGTGAGTGTGCTTAATACCACTTACTGCAAGAGAAAGAGCTCCTCCAAGTGTTGGCTGAGCTTACTTATTCCATGCCTACTTGGCAGGAAGGATATGTGGGGCAGAGCTCTGCAGGTCACATTGTCCTACTTCCAAGGAGCCTTATTTCCAATGAGACATTTATAGGGCTGCTTGGAGAGTACAGCATTTCCCCTGCCACAAAGACTCATGCAGAGCTGCTTTAACGAAAAAGGATTTGTAACAATCCATGTGTAGTGGTTTTCTTTCACAAGGAATAATGAGCAAGAATTCAGTGCAACTGTTTATAATGGCCGTGAGAGAGACTTCTCTGACTACTATGGAAGTTTGGGGTGTTAGTCCAGTTAATGTGCCAGAAAACAGATAATAAACTATTCAAGTGCACTGTCACCAAATTGCTGGAGTTAGCAGACTATCATCATTCTCAATTTCACTGTACTGTGAGTGGTGTGTAGTGTTCAGTCTTTTAGTGTAGGGGACTCAGACTGCTCAGATGCATTCCACAGACCCTCAGCAGCAGAAATACCCTTTTGGTTATAAGTCAGAGCCTGCTTTTTGAGAATAGATGAATTTGTGTTCTACTAAGCATTCATATTTCATGTTTCTGTGGTATTTGATAGAGAAGTCCGCCTCACCTTGGGTTCCAGTGGCTCTAGAGAAGAGCACAGTAAATGTAGTATTGATTCCAGTTTACTCCTTTTCCCTACTTACTCTCAAGAATATTTTTTTTGGTAAGAGAAACACTAAATCTCTAGTGTACGTGTAACTATCTTTTTCTTTATAAACTGATTTCTATACAACAGTTAGTCATTAAATCTTTGTATTTTTATATTAAAAAATATATTTTATTTATATTTAAGGAGGCACTGACAAAGAGGTTGTTTGCAAGTGTGAGGAGCTGAAGTGGGATGTTTCTGTCTCAAAGATTGCTAGTTGCTGTCAATTGCAACACAGGAACTGTCAAAGAACAGGACAGCACCCTACAGAAGCACAGAGGGGCCAGGCGACCGCCATGTGAAGAGCGAGCTGGAGGCACAGGGTAGCAAGTGTGCATGCAAAGGTGTGTGAAAATGTGCAGTACATGTGGTTGTTATGACAACCCAACCCAAAGAAAGCCAAAAGCACCCCACAAGCCTTTGCCCATCACTAGCTCTTCTCAGGACCCCAAGGCTCCAGTCCCTGAGACGCTGTGGACCCATAGCGATGACTATTCTTGAGACACTATCCCAAAAGCTTACTTACTTTCTATTTTTGTTCCTCTCTTTCCTATTGCCTTACCTTGTTGCTTTTCATAATAAAGATTTTTGATGTACGGCATTTGTCTTTGTTTGCGCCTCAGTCTCGGTCTGGTGGATTGCAAAGAAACTCTCCTGGCTTTAGCCTGGGACATCTTTGGTGACAGAAGAGACAAGAGAGACACCTGAGACAAGAGGTCTGTATGTTTTCTGATAAGCAGAACCTCTCAGGGACTTAAAGAGGAGTGTAACAGTGTTTGTTTAGAACATATGTGCCTTCCTGAGATGACCACTCCAATCTACTGATTGTTTGTTTATGTTAAACCTCTTGGGAAAGTAAGGAGTGTGGGTTGTTTGTGTGTGTTTGAAACTTACTTGTTGCTTTCCTGCCATGGCCGCTCCCCGCAAACAGGATCCCTTAAAGTGAAAGCGCCGCGTTGGTTGCCTATTTGTTATTTACTTTATACCTCTCAGGAACAGAAAGAGGAGTGGGATAGTGTGTGTTTGAAACTTACTTGTTGCCTTCCCGAGATGACCACCCCTCACTAATTGAAGATACTTGCCACAAAAAAAGCATCCCTGAAGGAAAAAGCATTTTGTTTGATTTTCTAGATAAACATAAAGGTTGACCTTCTGTGCCCAGCATAGTTTGGACTCAAAAGAATTGGTATAATCTGCAAAGTGTTGTCAATCAAATGGACGCCTTACAGAAAGACACCAAGGTTTGATCTTGGAAAAGTCCCTTAACTATGGGCACAAATATGGTCTGGTCAATATTCAGACAACCAAAGCAGATTCGAAAGATTTGTGGTGAGTGGAAGTGAAATTCACCCCTCGCACAGGTATTGATAAAAGGGTACTCCAAACCAGATGTCTTGTGGAAGGGACATCCTGCACAAGCATAATAGCTTGTGGACCAAAGGGTGTAAAAATCACGTTCCTAGAGACTTAATGGATGATTTGCTGGCGCATAAATTAGAAAAGCTGGTGATGGCATGGCCTGAGAAACCATTGAGTGAGAAAATGGACTCAAAGGGGCCATGTCCAAGGGCATCTGCCTCAATTGATTTGTCTGGATCAAATATCCTGCTTTAGTTTCTTCACCCTTTGACAGCGAGCCAGGGGGTAGAGGATGGATATGCATATCAGATAGCTCACTGAAAACAGTCAGGGAGATTTGTTAATTATTGCCATTGTATGAATTAAATGGAATTTAATTGCATTTTTAGTAGACACTGGTACTGGACACCACCATCCCGTAATCACATATACCTGGATGGCCACTGGTACCCATGGGAAGAGCCATGAATTTAAAGCCTTATTTATTTGTCAGAGATTTAAAGAAGAATTTTAGCTACAGCAGTTTTAATTCGATCAAGGTGCCACTGTGTCTTTTTGTATTGTTTGTTGTTCAGCAGTTTGTGTGTGTGTGGTGTGGGCCCACTTTGTCACTCTGTCTGTTTTGTTTGTTTTGTTGTTTTAAATATGTGTTGGGTATAATCCAACTTGGGAAAACATCTGAATATTTTTGAGAAAGTTATTTTTAAAACAGATGTGTGATTAAATGATTTTGCAAGAAATTTGTTTTTTCTGTTTCACAATCCATTTGTAATAACAACACTTTGCATTCCAGTGCCACATATCAGATCAGCAGCGATGACTGTGCCAGAAAATAGCACAGAAAATAGTGAATGGGATTTTTAGCAAATATTGGTGCAATTTTATTTTGGCAGACATTTCTGTATCCTTCCTACTTCAAACTCCACATTAAGAAAAACAGGTGATTTCACCTGAGACTTCAGATGGGACAGTTGCAGAAAATTAAAGTTCAAACTCTGAATTTTTTTTGTATCCATATGGACATGTTGTCATGTGCAAACACCTACCTAGTTGATGATATGCAAACTGGCAAGCTGCAGAGAGGTTAGCATGGAGCAACGAGGGAGAGGTGGAACACACCTAAAGAAGGGCAAAGAGCAGGTTCTTGGTCTTTGAAGTCCTATAACAAAATATTCATCATGTGTTAGTCACATCGTAAACCTAGGCAATTTCTCTAGTACTCCTAACAATATCTGATTGTTCCAGGATCTCTCTGCTTTAAAGGCTAGAATGCCTGTATTTGTTGCTGGTTTACATATATTTTTGTTACGTTTGATTTTAAATAATCAATTTTCCTCCTTTCTACATCTACTGAAAGCAGTCATACTCTACATCAGCTCACAATTTGCTTGGACAAATAGTTGCCATTTCTTAAAATAACTACCACTTTCCCTTCGGGAACACTCTTTGTTCCAATTTAAATTATTTTTTCTTGAACAAGAATGAGTAGAATCACATTCTGTTTCAGTGGATATACTTTACCTTTGTACACATTCTGGAATTGAGTTTATCATGGTCAGACTCACATTTCTTGATATTCACAGTGCTGAGCTAATAATCCCAGCTTATTTTTCTTTTTATTTATTTGTTTTGAAGTGATGATTTCCCATTTCATAGCACAATTGTAGTTCTGCTACAGAGCCCAGAAGCACAGCTCTGTGCTACGAAACACTGGTTATTTTTCAATGCTTTTGGGACTTAACAGCAGCAAGGTCTTCCTACTTAAAAAATTGTAAAAAGTTTTAATTTGTATTGACAATGCTTTTCAATTTTTTTAATCAGAAAAGATCATTGGCATCTCCTCTTTATGTCCTGTTAATTAATTAAAGTATTGCATTAGTCTCCTGTAGAACTGTAATCACCAGCAATTCTCTCCTCATGCTACCTAGCTCTTTACTCATCTTACATTTCAGAGCTACATCACTTCTTCTTCATACTCAAAAGTAATTTTTCATCTGAGACTATGCTGATTGCTTTCCTTTAAGTCTGATGGATTGCATTTTGCCTAATTTCCCTAGAAATCAGTTACCTTAACAACTAAGATTGTATTATCTTTTATGGTGTTTTATATTTACTGGTATTAGTTCCTTTATATTTTTCCTGACTGAGATCAGGCTTTGTAGTTGTCAATATCACTTTCTCTTCCTCTATTAAATAAAACTAACATATTTTTTTTGGATCCCTGATTTGCATGCATCTGCCTCTGATTTGACAGTAACTGAATTTGTTTATCCATATCACTTTCTGTTGCTTTGGTGCCATCTCCATCTTTTCCAAATAATTCCTCCTATTCAGTGCAGTGTCCAGTCATGCTTACTGTGCTTTTATGTTTTTCTTAATTTTTACAATCATCCTGTGCCATGTCCTACCTCAGGGCTTGCAGTTATTCCTTCCTTTGTGACAAATACAACAGCTGTTTGTCTCTGACTTGGTTCTACATCTTGTACTGTCATACACTAATTGTATCACTTACCTGGCTGCTACTCCCATCTGGCATCCTTCTGGCCTTTGCTCATCTCTGTGCAAAAATCCATTGAACTAATTAGGGACCCAGACCTTCAACTGATCCCTTGCAAAGCCTTTCTTCTCAGCTTGGTCAGTTAAAATGAATACACTGTTCAGAGAATCTCTCATCCTCTAAGCTCCTGAAGTAGAGCAGTTTTTTCTAATTCCTTCATGGCTCATTTCTGTGAGTAATTCTTGTTCTGAAGCTTATTGACAGTCACAGGAATTAAAGTTAAAACCTAAAAAGTACATCTGGGTTCTTATGCTTTCTGATGTTTTTTCCTACTTCTAATTAATGAAGATAAGAGATCAGTGCTAAGGACCAACTAAAATCTGCTCATGGCTTATGCTCTATACCTTTGAAAACTTCCTGCAAGTAACATGTAGGGGGGGAAAAGAAAAAGAAAGAAAACCCGGTGTCTTTGAAGTAACCTATGGCAATCTTTGCCAAACAAATCTGCACAAATACTAACAATCCCTGTCTACTTCAGAAATGCAAGACTACTGAAAAAAACATAGGCTGCTGCTCAGAAGGTAAAGTTGATCACAATGGAAAGGGTTGTTGTAGAGAGCAAAGGGAGTATGTGTACATAGCAAGAGTGTTGCAAGTACACAGGAGAGACAAATAGTACTGGCTCTTTCATTTTTTATGCTTGACATAACCCCGCATTTCTTTGCAGAAAGCCCTTGGGCTTTGCAAGCAATAAAGCAAATTCTGCCCTTAATTGTTTCTCTCCATTCAGTTCAATGAGAGAGCAGTGACAGAATTAAGTCTTAAAACCACTTCATCTGTATCTGGAATTGTAAGGAGCAGAATTGCAATGATTTGAACTGTGCTACTTTTGAAAAAAATAAGAAGGCTGAAAATACAATACAGTGACGAAAATTCTAAAGAAAACGTGACAGGAGAAAGGGCCCTTCTCTCTCAATGACTAAGTTATCGTACTTGTCTCCATGGGAACTGCAGATCAGCCTCAAGGTCTAAGGATGCTGCTGTGTGTTTCTCTGCTGCTGCTGTATTAGTCCCTACTGTTGTTCAGAACAGAAAAGAAAAAAAGAAATCTCCCTCACTCTTAGCAATCCTTATTCATTGGTCAAACTTGTAATTGAGTGTTGGTAACCCTGTAAAACCTAAGTTCTATGTCCAATTTCCTTCAAACCTTTTTTCCATCTTGACCTGCATGCCTTCCCAAAATCACCACCTGTAATCACTTGAGTTTCTCAACTGGAGCTTTTAGCTCAGAATGAAGGCAGACTTTTGAGCTGTGTGTAAGACTCACATTGCTATTATACTACAGGGAGTTTGGTTAACAGGTCACACTCATGTTGTAGCTTATTCCTCTTCTGGAAGGGGAAAAATGGGTTCAAGCACTATATTCCTATACTATTTAATTCACAGATATTTACAGTCTTGGACAGAGATTTGAATAACTAAAGTGGCAACATACTGAAGCAACAGCAAAATGTAAAAATCCCTAGTGCTCAGAAAATGCTTAAAAGCGGTCAGGCAGCAAAGCCTTTTTCTTTCTGCAAAACTGTGTATTTCCATCATTTTAATCTGCCCTGGACCACTCAAATTTGGGTCTCCCTGTCATTATATTGCCATCTTAAATGACAGCCAGCATTAATGTGTATGCGTCCAGATAAGGAGAGACTACATCTTTGTTTATAATGTGTGAAATACGTATATTTTGCTTTTGTGGAAATGTCTTGCAACAGCATTTGAGATGTGATACCAAGCACCCTGAAAAGGTTATGGGGCTCCAATTAATTATGCTGTGTTTATTCTGATTCAGTTTCATTTTTTTTTAATTCTGCTAGAGCTATTAGTTTCCTTGCTTTAGGAAACTTCTAGCACAACAAGAGATTCCAGGTCATGACTTGGACCCATGAGCATAAGAGGATTGCCCCAAAATTCATTTCTGATCAGATAAACCTTGAAGGGTTCAAATGTGTATCCAAGCTTATCCAAGAATCTTTGGAGGAGAAATCTCATTAGAACAGACTTTCCTTTAAGCTTTTTGTCATCCCTGGCTGGCTTTGAAATAGAACAGAAATAACCTCATTCATGGCTGTGTTTTCAAGTATGTTTCTTTTCCCCCAGTATTTCCATTTGTAGCTTTGAGTGAAACTGGGTAGCAGAATAACACAAAATCTGATGAGAAAAGAACTTAATTTTCTAGAGACAATAAAACAGAAGAGCTAGTCTGAACACTGGTCAAAATGTAATGCTGTTACTTAAGTGTTACCTGACTTATTCCATCCTCTTTCTTGTTCTGTTGTTATGATGTTTGTAAGTGATGACTAGCCAGCAAAGAACTTGTTTTAATGACAAATTTAGCAATGTGCAATTTCTAAATTAATTCAACAAATATATTTGTGATCAAAAAGATTTAATATTGCTCTGCTTTTTTAAAACTATTTTAATTTAATTGTTTTGCTGTAAATTGTTAGATGATACTTTTCAATTTTTTTCAGCACTTTGAATAATCTGAATATTCTCATGAGTAAATGTAAAGTTCCCTTTCTGAATAGCAGCAACAAGTGACCAAATTCACTTTGCATAGTAAATATTTTTATATGAACATTTGTGGAAGTAAACCACCAAATTCAGTGAGAAAAACGAACAGCAATAGCATTGAAGGATTAATTCCATAATTGTCACAAGTTAAGAAGTTGTTCTTGCTTCTACATCCATCCTATTTTTATTTCACAGTAATGGTAAAGACTCCAAGTGAATGTATTGCTAAAGTATAAATGAAAGAGACCATGGCTATTCCTTTTTATATCATTTTCAACTTGCTCTATTGAGCCCTTTGCTTATTCAGCAGAATAATTATACTTACACACATTTCTTCTGAACTTCCATTGGAAACTTGCTGTCTAAAGCTTTTCGACAAAATGTCAAAAGCTTATTTAAACTTGTGTCAATTTACATATTCATTTCCCCCCCCTTTTTCTAACCTCAGCAGAAAAAATTACATTTGTTATTACATTTATGCATAACTTACTTGCTTCTTACAATTTTAGAATAAAAACCTTTGGATATCAGAAAAAAATCTTCAACAACTTAACAATCTTAAAAGATGAATCAACACTTTTAGATGAAGTTCACAAGTCATGACACTTAAGCAATTTCACAATATGCTCTGAAGCTCAAGGAAAATGTAGACAAAAATGGACTTTTAACTCAGTGTTTTGTAAGCTTTCAGGAAGTGGTTTGAGAAAAGAGGTTGATCATCTGTGGCTTCAAGCCAGAGATTAGGTCCTTGTCCAACACCACTTATTCTGCACAGAAAAGAGAGCATGAAAGCTGAGGCCCAAAGTGCTGCTACACAAATTATTCCTAATGAAAGCTCCAGCAAAATGGAAGCATCTCTACCATCAGCCTTCTCATTTAGGAGCTGACATAATTTGTCCTCCTTCTCATCTGCTGCCCCTCATTATCCAGGAGGCCTGATGTGCCATATTACACCCTCCGTAGATGTATTCCTTTTCAAAAGCACAGCCCCCAGATCAGAGCTGTGTCTTTTGATTTGCTTTCTGACTCGCTGACATTTGCAGAGATGAGCCAGTGCATCTGAGCCTCAAAACAAGAAGGTAGAAAACACATGAAGTTCCTTTTGCCTTTCATCTCTTCAGCCTTTGTAGTCAGACAAGATTTCTATTACATTGGCCTTTCTTTTCTTCTTCTGCCTTTTTTTTTAATTTTGCTTTCATTTACCCAGTTCTTCTTATTAAAGTTGCTCAGTTCTTTCTTGAGTCCTGCCAGCAGAGTTTTTAGCAAGTTTCCTCATGCTGTGACTCTCTTATGTAAAACATCCTTTAGCACTTTGTCGCTTGAGTTCCTCTGAACTGTATTCCTGTTACATCGAGATGCACTTGATTGAAGTTAGGGATGCAATTTTAAAACACCTCTGAAAATAATTATTTTACTCAAACCCAGGTGTTTTCACAGAGTATTGTAGTCTTCTTACTGCATCTCAAAGTTTTCCTTTGTCATTCTATGATACAGAGATTCCTTTCTGTCCCCTGTGCTGTAGTAATGAGCTAGCAAACAAATTACGGATTCCTGCCTTTTTGTGCTTTGGACTGAAAATTGGCTAAATAAGCTGGAGGTTATCCTGTACTTGTGGCTTGAGCCTAAAATAAAGCCTTATATTATCACATCAAACTAATGGAGATTATCAGCAGATAATTATTCTGCCAGGCATTTATCTATGCATTAAATATCTGTGTTTTTAGAAGGTCCTGACTTCTGATGCTTCATCTATCTAGATTAGTCTATGATTAGTATCTGTGTAGGTGTAAACACACCTATATGTAGTTCATGCTCACTGCATTTGTTTCCAAGAGAACAAGAGATGCTACATGAAATAGTTTCGTTGAGGCAGTCATGATAACTGTCCTGATAGATGTGTTTATGCTTCTACAAAGAGTCAGGCCATGGAGAGCAGGCAGCTTACAAGCTGTGACAGTGCTACCTTTCAGAAGTTTCTGGTCAGAACAAGCAGTTAATTGAGATATAGAGAATAGAATTGCATCTCCTCCTACCCTGTTACACACTGTTCTTCCCAGCACTTAATACTCTATGCAAAACACCTAGGGCAGTTGCAGCATCCTAAAGTCTCCTTTTGCCCATTGTAATCAAAGTCAGGAAATTCCCACAAATTTTAAGCTGGCTTTTCTTTCCCTATAATTACTGAATCCACAAATGTCATACATCAAAATTTTAAAGCTATAGGTAAATTTTATTTGTTGATAAGTCATCAGTTGCATTTGTTGGATATTGTGAAATAAGCAAACTTATATGCTACTTACAGAGACACTGCAAACATTGGTTGTGGTTAACTGAATTTTATATCCCACAGCAGTTCATTTTTCAGCTCTCAGTGCTTTGGTCTGTATCTTGATCTGTAGAAGTTGAGGGGTGAAGAAACTTCCCAGAATATGCTTCAGTAAAAATGAAGTCACAAGAACCAGTGTTTGCTGAGCAGTTCTGAAAGTGCTATGATTTATTGAAAGGTTGTTACTAGCCTGTTAGATTTCAGCTGAACAATCAAACTCTTTTGTCACCATCTGGGCTCCAGCTTGGAGAGTAAAGAGCCTGACAAGCCCAACCAGTTGAGAACTCATCTGTAAAACTGCTGGATGATCTACTGCATCCAGACGGGTGTAAGATTTAACCCATCAGTTGCTTTGGACTGCTTATTTTTTGAATATGTGAGCTGGGCAGTCACCTCTGATTCCTGGCTCTGCCACTTGATCTTTTGCTTGAGCAGTCATTTGGATTTTGTATTCTCTGCTCTTGCTCTGTCACTTCTCTTTTGGAGCCGGACTCCTGAACAGTAATCCTGTACCTCCTGCAAAACAGCCTTTGTGAACATATTTGACTTCTTATTTTTTCTGACTTCTGACAATGCTCTTACCTTGCCTTTCAACTTTGTATCCACCTTAACTTCTCAGTTCCTAATCTTGCTTTTATACAATGTTGACGCAGAACTGCCTCCCAGCCTGGTGGCTGCAACCTGATCCCAGGCACTGGGACTTAACTCTCTGCTGGATCGCCTTGGTAGTTCCCATAACTTAAATGTGTTCCTGCACACTTACAGTTCTGAGATGCAGAGCTCAAATAGGAAAAAAAAAATAGAGGGCTATGTAATGCCGTGCAATGATTTTTACTACAGCTCTTGTAAGTACAATTCCCCGATTCTTTCTTTGCTAGAACAGCCAAACTAAAACCCTTATTTCCCAAGCCTAAATGATTCAGGAGGCTCAGTTAAGGGCTTAGGTTTTCAAATCTGATTAAGAAAGAATACTCCTTACTTTTATGCATCAACTAAAATGATTAATAGTTTTCTAGGATAGTCATCTACCAAAAGGATGCTCAGAAGCATTGACAACAGAAGTTATCCAGTTTGCTGGGCTGGGGGGATGGGATGAGGAGAAGAGGAATCAAAAAATCTGAATAATTTCAAAGCCAGTAAGCGAAAAAGGAGACAGATTTGAAGATGAACTATTATTCCACAAGGAGAATGTATGGCTTTCACAACGAAGAGGAGTAATTATAGCTGCCTGGCTAACTTTTCTTTTCTGAGAGATCATCTTGATGATACGTTTTGGTAGATGAGATGGTATTATAAGATGTATTTCTTGACTTGAATAAATGTTTGTCTTCGCCCAGCCAACAATACCACCTTCTTAAGTGCTTTCATGCAAATGGTTCTCTGAAAGTTACTTGTAACAGGTGGCTGAGTCATCTTGCTGTTTTGTCCTGTATATTTGACAGTAACTATTGGAGGCATAGATTTACTGGGAAACTTTAGAGAATGTTTCTCTTGGTTCTGTGCCTGTCTGCTCACCAACTGTATTCTTTAATAGCACATAAGTCTTGTGAAGAGTGGGAGGCATCAGACATTAATGCTGGGGTTGTCCTTACAGTAAAATGGTATTGTGAAGAAATTTTTTGTGTCCAGTCCTCAGAGGAGGAGACATGATGTTAGGGTTACTTGTTGAAAGAACTGGGAGTTTAGCCTGGGAAATGTTTGAAAGTAAAGGAAGTCTTCCAAAGTGTTGTGGAACAACTCATGACCATTTCAGTCTTGCAAGTGTTGAGGTGACCAGACAAGGGATGTCTCAGCTCTGAACTGTTTTATACTGGTGGAAAGATAATGAGGCATTTAGTGAAAAATGGGTTTGTGATATGTGATACCACGTTATCCTTTGCCTTTGAAACTCACTGAAGATAAAAGGGATACAGCATATGAGTATATCTATTCCCATTGGCACAATGAAGGATGATAACTTGAAAGATATGTTGTGTAAAGAAAGTAAAGAGATACAAGGTAGTTGCATCAGGCGCAAAGATGACACTGAAGAGAAAACAATGTGATAACAACAAAATGGCTGGTATTCACAGTACTTCCACAGTTGAGTCACCATCCTGGAGGTATTTAAAAGGCAGGTAGATGAAGTGCTTAGGGATATGATTTAGTAGTGGACAGGTGTGGTTGGAATTGATGATCTCAAAAGTCTTTTCCAACCTAGAGATTCTAGGATTCTATGACTCTATTCTATGACACTATGAATTATTGAAGTCAGAAAAAACTGACTCAAGGTCATGTGTGATAACTTTGTCCATTTGGCAGTTTCTGCTAGAAGTATTGAAGAAAGAATCACATACCTAAATTTGACATAGGGAAACAACCCAGTATCTTAGAGTTACAGCATCAGCTATCAAGCTCTTATACCAGTACAGCTCTGTATTTCATATTAGAGGCTTATGCCTTGCAGAAAGGATAAAGAAGGCTGAAAAATCTTTGGAAAAAATAGTGTATTCTGGGCCAAGCATTTTTAATCATTCCTGTATTAGAAAAAAAGATGTGACTGTGTCCAAAATAAGTCTATATTTTGTATAGACTTTTAAAAATTCCATAATAATATTTCTTGTAAAATAGCCCCATGCTGTCATGAAGGAACCTTAGAATCCATTTAGTGTGTTAAGATGGTACAGTTTTGTTTGTGGTTCACAGAATCACAGAATCACTAGGTTGGAAAAGACCTCCAGGATCATTGAGTCCAACCATTCCTATCAACCACTAAACCATGCCCCTGTGAATATCATCCACCCGTCTTTTAAACACCTCCAGGGAAGGTGAATCAATCACCTCCCTGGGCAGCCTCTGCCAGTGCCCAATGACCCTTTCTGTGAAAAATTTTTTCTGATGTCCAGCCTGAACCTACCCCGGCGGAGCTTCAGGCTATTCTCCCTTGTCCTGTCTCCTGTCACTTGGGAGAAGAGGCCAGCTCCCTCCCCTCTACAACCTCCTTCCAGGTAGTTGTAGAGAGCAATAAGGTCTCCCCTCAGCCTCCTCTTCTCCAGGCTAAACAACCCCAGTTCCCTCAGCTGCTCCTTGTAAGACTTTTTCTCCAGTCCCCTCACCAGGTTCGTTGCTCTTCTCTGGACACGCTCCAGAGCCCCAACATCCTTCTTGTAGTGAGGGGCCCAGAACTGAACACAGGATTCGAGGTGTGGTCTCACCAGTGCCGAATGCAGAGGGAGAATAGCCTCCCTGGACCTGCTGGTCACGCCGTTTCTGATACAAGCCAAGATGCCATTGGCCTTCTTGGCCACCTGGGCACACTGCTGGCTCATGTTAAGATGGTTGTCAACAAAGACCCCCGGGTCCTTCTCCTCCGTGAATATTTCTAGCCAGACTTCTCCTAGTCTGTAGCACTGCATAGGGTTGTTGTGTCCCAAGTGCAGGACCCGGCACTAAGACAGGTACAAACCAGGTCTAATGTCTGAGGTTTAGGACTAGGATCTTAGAAAACTATTGCCAGTGGTGTGCTTCATCTTCAGTCCACTGGAAACAGCCTACTGTAAAAGAAATATGTATTACAGAATTATTGAAATAAACATCTGTATCCCTCTGTTCTATTAGAGGCGTGGAAATGCATTAACTGAGCCCCTAGCATCAGTAATCCATGTCGCTTTTCTACTGTCTTTTAAATTTAACCTTAAAAATCAACAATACTTTTGTTAGTATAGCTGACTGTTCAGCACGTAGCTTGTTAGAATTAGACAATGCACAAAGAATACTAAACTGGCTGAAGAAATTCAGAGAAGGAACAAATTTTGGATGAATTTTTGACAATGTTTCTGGTAGTCCTTCTGTAGAGCTTTGCCTATCTCTTCTGTGGGGAGCACCATTATGGTAAGTAATGGAAATGGTACTTCTAGATAGGATTAGTGCACTGTCTTGAGTGAATCATTACTCTCATTAGCACAGTGACAGTAAGAAGGTCCAGTTATCCAACAACAGACAGAACACAACACACCTTGTTTGTTAGCCCCATGTGAACCAGAAGAAACACAGTTCTATGCTGGCAGCAAGGTGTCCAGGTTTGTACTGAATACAAAACCAGTGTGATCCTGACACAATTCAATGTAAAGTGGGTTAATAGCTTAGTTAGTTTTTTATAGCTTATAGAATGAAGGAGGGCTTTCCACTTTCCACTTCCAGTCCTGGTTCTTTTAGAAATTCTTAGTTGTAATTCACAAATAGTGCTGTCAGCATTCCTTTTCTTTTCTATTTCTTACAGTTGTTTTTCTGTAGTTTTTTTTACACAATGTTATTTGATTACTGGGAGATGAGAGCCTGGCTTCAAATAGCAGAATTTGGCCATGTTTTCTTTCTAATCAGATTTTTTGTTAAGTCTTATGTATGCCTATCAGAATTATGATTTTAGAAGCATGAGTAAAAAAATGTAGGTGAAAGATATAACTTACATAAATATCACTTTGGCATTGTTCAGTGCTTTTAGAATAGTAGCTTCAAGTATTTTAAAAGGAATATATGAACTCTACAAAATATCACCTCTAAAAAATTAAATTAAAGTTTTTATCGCTGCTAGAAACCTGGGGCAGGAAACTGAAACTATTTCCCTAGAGCAACGTAGTGGAAAAACATGAAATGATGATAGGTTTGAACTTTTGTGTCTGCTCTTCTATTGAGGCTACAAGGCCATACCTCTCTGGGGAGCCCAGGTGCTTTTTACAATGATTTGGACTGGGACAAAGAATGAGATTGTAGTCAGCAGCAAAATGCTCAGAATGTCTCAGTATCAGTACACAAATCTTGAGTGAACCACTACTCTTATCAGAAGCATTACATTCAGTTGGATTAGAATATTTGCTTTCTTGTCATTTACATAATCCATTTTAAAAGTTAAAAGATCAATTGGATGAATTGAAATATCAAGGACAGAAATGTTTGTCACCCTATTGTGATACAAGCCTCTTGCAGTCAAGAATTTTCTAGACTGATTTTGGATACATGGCTCAATTTTTGAGGTACCAAATATGATCTGCATTCCAGAAAAATTTGCTCACCATTTTGTGATTATAAGACCCTATTCCAGTGTTTGAAGCTGAGAGGGGAAAACAGTTGCATGCATTTCATAGAGAAATCTCCTTGGTATCTCTTAGACCTCAACTGGGACTTAATAGTCATAAAAGCATTTTCCTACAGCTGCTCTATGCAATATGAAAATGTTGATTTTTTTAAAAGAATATATAATTAACCTCAAATTAATCTTTAAACTGCATTCAGCTGCGATTAACCCTAACAGAGTTAATCAGCTATGGTTACTTAACATTTATATAATTGTAGATGCTTGTGCATTAAAATAAACAGTATATTAGTGATGTTGTAGTTTTCTTCTATCCCTTTTTTTTGAAAATACAGTAGAGACTTAAATGATACATGGTTATATATCTATTGTGTATTGTATCTATACATCCCCTCTTCACCCAGGTCTTGAGTGACCAGTTGCTGATAACCGAGCTGAAGTATGTTGAAAATTATAGGAAGTGATCTTCAAGAGAAATAACCTCATAAGATCACTCTTGGCATGAAAGTATAGAAACGACACTCAAACTGGAAAATCTTAGTCTCTTATTCTTTCTTTGTGTTTCCTCTTCAGTTTCCTCTGAAGCTAATAAGTGGACCTAGCATCTTAGAGAATGATTTGAAAAAGCTTTTTAAGAATTATGTGTGGACACAGCTGTTACATAGTGCCACTTCTAAAGCTTTTGATGTAGTCTAATGCAGTGCTCTTTAAATTCAGGAAAACCATTTTAATGTATGGGATTGTAGCGCAGATTTGACCTTGGCTACTTAGTCCTTTATAGAACATCAAGGACACCTTAAAAAGTGAAAGACCACTTTTCATGCGTGTGGTATTCACTCTTATACTTAGATTTTTAAAGAGTCCTAAGCTATCATTTAGATGACAAGTAAAGAAGAAAAATTCATGTAAAACTACATTTCTACTTCCGTTAAATCTCCTAGAGCAAGAAAGATGTAAGTAGGAAACTGTAGTGTTTGGGTACAGAGAATGAAGTTCTTAGGCTGGAATACGTATGGATTACCTTTTTTGAAGGTAGGTTGCAGTGTTATAGCGTAGTCTTTACTGTTGAAGATGAATATCATAATACACAGCATTGTATTGCTACATTGATTGGGACTGCTGCTGTGAAATAGTCTAGTATTCTTTACTAGGTGTAGCAACTGGAAAGTTATTCATCAGGGATGTGACCAAGCCTGAAAATGAGCAACGTGATTGGTGCTCTTTAAAAAAAGAAAAAAGCCCTGAGACAAATAAACATTCACTGCCAAACCCTTATTTTATTAAATTAGCTCCCTTTGCTCTGTACTTGTTATTTGTCTTTTTAAATGTCAGTGGTGTATATTATTTCTTGAAGAGTTCCCATTTGGGCCTTCTCTGAAGCTCAGATGACTTTCAGTTACTGTCTGACACGGTGAAACTGTGGCAAGCATTTTTTTAAAATATGCAGTTCCCTTTCTGTCAATCTGCTGCTAACAAAACAGTTTATAAAAACATAAATGCTGCTAAGAGCCACGTTTCAGATTTTGTGCTTGCAGTCCCTGTCACAGAGACAGTTGCTTTATATCAGTTACTGGTGAGGCTGCAGCCCCTTACAAAGAAGGAAAAAGTAGGTTAAGATTCTTGCATTGTATATGGTTATAGGGGGGGAAACCATGTGTTATAATGCAAAAAATATGAAGATTACTGATACAGTAGGAACAAAAATACACTCTGGAAAGTGAACATTGAACCAGATTTCCTGTTTGCCTTTCATTACTCAAAGATAAAATGAAAGCTGTTGTTTGGTCTTATTTTGACCTAGGTTTCATATAGTCTTGGAGCTGAAATCAATGCAGGGTCTGGAGACAAGGGCACTTCATGTTACTCTTGAATCACTGAAAGCTTATGAGAGCCTTTGCCTAATCTTCTGTCTGCAGCAACAGTTTTCCTTATGCTTTTCTGGACCCAGGATAGTAATCCCTTTTCTGACTTTGACACAAGCAGAAACCACAACCTGACTGAAAATACAAATGATTTGGTTCTCTTTTGCTTATCTCATGTAAAGATTTTCATCTATGTTCTGGCAGCTTTCTGTAGTCACGAATGATTTGTCAGGCCTGCCACCTTTTATCAACCAAACCACACCGACTGAAGATACGGTATAATCTATAATTATTCCATAAAGTATATGTCATTTGCTTCTGATGAGTAGAATTTTTTTTTGACTATTTTAGTTTCCTTGACTCTTTTGGTTGATTCTTTTCCATATAACTTCAGAGAACCTTTCCCAGGCAAAGTCGTTGCTCAGAAACATACTCCCCTGTTGGCAAAAGCTTATCTTGTTCTGATGAAACCTTGCAAAGTGGCAGTAGCACCATTTAGGACAATTACAACAAGGAGTCATGAGTTGAATCAGGAGTGAGGGAAGATGGTGGGACAAATGCAACAGAAGGACTTAATTCAAGTCAGGTCAAGCCCTCTGATCCACAGTACCATGCTGATGATACCTACCACAGAGGAAGTAGTAAAGTGGGTTTTATCATGTTTCCTTGACTATCAAAGTTTAGCCTTCCAAATAAATAGCAAGGACATCTGAAACTCTGCAGCTGGACATGATGTAGGCTGGATTCTTGCTCTGTGACTGAGGTGGACCTTAGCTAAGGGATTTAATTGGGGTGCTCTTTAAACTGCTTCTAAATCACGGTGCGGGGTGACCATTTATGGTGATTAAGGGGCATGGACTCCATTTGTTGTACAAATGAAATCAGTTTATTGAGTGAAAGTACAGAGATTATATACCCTAATCAGGCTCGTTAGCAGCTACCCCAGTAAAATTCCTCTATTCCCGCTCTCATGACTTCATAGAGATAAAGACAAGGACTAAAGCTAGAGATGTAAACCTTATCTCTTGTTACACTTTCTGCTTCTTCGCTTCTCACATACCAGTACCCCAAGAGTACAGCTAATGATTCCAAGAACTTAAAGCTAGCTAGCAAGCTCTGTGCTCACTGCTAATATCGTAGGCATGCCAAGGCATCTGCTGCTTGCGTTGGTATATGCATGACGGTGGAATCTTTAAGTCTGTACAAATTCAGGGACAGAGTCTTCTCTCATCAAGTTCAAAACCAAATGTGCTTTCTCCCATATCTAATCAAGGAGAAGTTCAGTCAAAACCTTGAGAACACGTCTAGTGATTGGGATAAAGTGCTTTTGTGGATGAGGAGAATGCAGGGGGTTTGACCCCGGAAGAATTATTGACACTGGGAGAGTAAGGGCAAGTTGGGTTCTCCCTGTGTTGAGCAAACTCAGATGGTACCAACAGTACTGAAAGAGAAGCGTTATCATCCCTGCATCCTCCCAGGAGAAAAAAATGTGAGGTTGCAGCAGAGTTTGAGAGCTGATTTAGAGACTGTGGGACAACTACACACCTGAAGAGTTGATTTCCTAGGTAGAAACACCTAGAGTTGGGGAAAGACCCGTTGTTCACTTCAGACAGATATTTTATGTGGAGTAGATGAGAGTATTTGCTATTCTGGTCATACTCAGGGTACACCATTTTGGAAAAGGTTGCTGTAAAGCTAATAAAGCCTAGGCTGAGAGCAGTGGAACTATGCAAAAAAAAGGCCTATTTTGAGTCAGAGACTTCACTGGAAATTTTTTCATGTGATAAAATTGTGTTGCATGTTCTTGACAAATACATAAGCAGATCCATAAACAAATGAACATATTTCTTCAGCTAGTTCTGAATTGCCTTCTTTTGATACATTAGGCTATATGAATTAGTCATTAATGTTCTAATATGGATCAAAGTTCACCTACAAAATGATGAGGCTTTACAGGAAGCTGTTGACACATGAGAAGCTGACTCCCCAGGGTTTATAGGCAAAAGTAAGTCATTAGCAAAGTTTTTACAAAGCAATATCCTCAGCTAATTAGAACTCTCCTAGTTATATTTGCCTGACAAGAGGAGGAAGGAGGAGCAGAATAAAATAAATAAACACCAGTGAGAAGAGGAAATTAGAAGAGAAATTGTTAAAAGTTGTTAATTGAACCATGAAGTAGTTCAATATCAGGCAGCACTGAGGTAATAGGATGCCCTGGGCTAATTGTGTATATCGAAGCAGCACTAAAATGGCTTGGATCCAGCCACGAATTTTGGGCTTAAAGGAGCATTCATGGGTGTGTGAAAGTGTGTGCATAATAGTAACTAAAATTCCTGTGTCCTGGCTTCGCTTTAGCCTGACTCAGTGGCTCAGTCTCCTTTATCTATTTATCCGTGCAAGTATTAAGGTCAAATGCTTGTCTGTCTATCTGTCTGTCTTTGTGGCCAATGCCAGAAGTGCCACACAGAATGTAGGTCTATGCCTCTTCCAGAATTAGTCCATACAGAGTAAAGTCACCTATGGCACCCACAGGGAGGCACGCAAGCTATAGTCCCAATTCGCTCCTGAAAACCCTTCTCAGTAAGTGCATTACCAGCATTCCGCAATGGACGAACCCTTTAAGTTTGCCAAGTGCTGTTAGAACTTTGGCTGAAAAAAAATGACAGTTCATGTGCTAGATGGTGAGTGGGTCTTACTCCTTAAAAGCCTTTACTGAAGTGTGCAGGCAAATCAAGGATAGGAGGTGATGCTACCTCTAGCTAAACTCTGAAATCTGCTGTTTATCTGTGTCCTTGCTACAGGTCACAGTCAAACCTTTTTTCAAGCACTTGACATGTGTTGCTGATGTTGCACAGAAGCCTAATGTTGAGTTACCTTATCACAAACCAGATTATCACTGTCTTTTCTTACGAAAAACACTCATTACGAGCTAATTGTTAGTACTGGTTTGAAAAGAGAGTAATGACACTCCTTGCTAATCAGCCCTTCTAGAGACTAGACATAAAATCCAGTTGTTCAGCTAAAATGGCTGTGATTTTTCTACTGAATAAAGTGTAAGGGGAAAGTCTGTTTCATGTTCAAAAATAAACAGACATAGTTTATGTTTCCTGTGAAAGCTCCCTGTAAAAAACTGTTCATGGAAAAAAACCCTAAACCTGTATCTGTCCCCTCCCAATATTTTTGTCATAAATTCAGTACAGGCAAGGAAAGCAAGGTAAGCTGCACTTGCAGTTTTAGTACATCTCTGTACGACTGTGCCTTAATAATGAACGAATGCCACCTCATGATGGCACTGGTAGCCCCTGTCCTGCACTCTTTCTCCCAATACAGAAGATTTCTGCTAAACTAAGCCAAGAATGGTGTTAAGCTGCTCTTTGATATGGATAACAGTGCCTCCTACTCCTCACTAGCCTGCTCTGGTGACCTGCTAAGCTCTATCTATTTATCTTTTTTTTAAAGAGTCTGTGACTGGAAGCAGACCTAAGCCTGGCTTGTGCTGCCCTGGAGGGTTATGGCATGGGCTTTTCTATTAGAGAGGGCAAAATGGGACTGAAAGTTTTAAAAAGAAATGTGGAGACCTCATATGGAAAAAGGTGGAACTTTATTCCTTAAGCACTCTGTGATCCAATTTCCCACCTGAAAAAGAAGTACCTGTCACAGGGTTGCTTAAAGAGTAAATTAATTTGTCGTAATGGCCCTGTGTTTTCTAGCCACAGAATTTACTTTCTGTCACACATCCATACTTTTTAGTATCAAATTTTCCTAATGTAGTTATATTTCTAGTACTTCTTAATTGTAGATCTGCAGATGAGCAAAGTTGATTAAATCAATTTAATCCTGTGTGATTCTGCAGAAAGCCTGAAACAGTAGGTTGGAGATATGCAAATTGACCCCTTACAATGGGTAGGGAAAACTGTGGAATTTCTTTTCCACCATAATATCATGTTTTGTCAAGATTTTTCACAGTTCAATGCTTTTGCAGAGAACTTTACTGTTTTCTGCTTTCTGTCATCCACTGCTTTAATTTTTTAGTGCCCTGCCTGTGGCTAAACTATGACCTCATGTTTTTTTCCAAAAGAAGCTGAGTGCAGTACAGTGCTTTATCCGTCTATATCCTGCTGAAAGGGGGTAGAAATATGCATAAAGCCCAAGAGTAGGAGGGAACCAGAAGTTCAATCAGTGATCAGTGGTAGTATAATGCCCCAAATCCTGGACTCAATGCTGAAGATAGGCACCTAGAAATTATATACCTATAAATTTGTTAATATGTAAGTGGATTTCTTTGCCAAATTAGATGACGATGATAAACAGAATAAAATTAATTTGGCAGTGGAATTTAAAGGTTGCAGTAAACAGTTTTGACTTGCTTTGTGTTGGTGAGTAAACACGCGCCAGCTGCGGTTAGGATTCAAGAGTCTCATTCGGTATAGTCTGCAGTGTCACATCTGATGACAGCTAAAGGTCACTAAGCCCTTGGTATTGGGTGAACAATTTTTATATATGGGCATTTTTCTCTTTTTCTTTAATTAAAAAGACCCTCAAAATGCAAATCAACTACTGCTGGTTCCTCTCTCCTGCCTCTGGGGTCACTAAATATTGTGATATTCCAGCAGACTTACTCTGGCTATTAAAATTTGATTTTCTTTCAATAATTTAGAATTAACTAGGGGAGAATTAAAGCAAAATATTAATGTAAGTGGTTCAGTGGCCTCCTGCTATGTTCACCCTGACCCCTTCTCCTTTTACAGGCAAACACAAGGTTATTTCTTTTCTTTTAAGAGAACAACTCCTTTTTTCCAATGACCTTCCCCTTTACAATTATCTTTCTTTGTGCATGTTTGTGCATGTTGTTTTTTCCTGATGCAGAGAGCACTGGAGCAAGCAGAAAACATACATTCAAGGCTAGAAAAGGGCTGCTTGTATCTAAGATTAAAAATAAAGTCTGTCTGAAGCTCTTAGTCCCCACCTCCTCAAATGGAAATAGCATGCATTCCTCTTTGGAAGGAGTAAGTGTTCACAGGAGCATGCATGCAATTAAACATTCTACTCACAGAAAGGACATTAGTAAAGTCTTGAGGTCCTTTTGTTCATTTACATATCTAATTCCCTCCAGCTAAACAGGGAGACAAGTATTAAAATCCCATTTTGTTATATGCATCTTTCTGTTATACTAGCCTATTTATTATCATAGAATCATAGAATCATAGAATCACTGGGTTGGAAGGGACCCACTGGGTCATTGAGTCCAACCATTCCTAACACTCCCCAAACCATGCCCCTCAGCACCTCGTCCACCCGTCCCTTAAATACCTCCAGGGAAGGTGACTCAACCACCTCCCTGGGCAGCCTCTGCCAGTGCCCAATGACCCTTTCCGTGAAAAACTTCTTCCTGATGTCTAGCCTGAACCTCCCCTGGTGGAGCTTGAGGCCATTCCCTCTTGTCCTGATCCCTGGACATCCCTAGTTCTAGCAAGATGTATACATCTGGTTCCTACTTTCCTCTAAGTTCAGACACTTCTGTGAAGTAAGACAACAAACAGTACAGTGACTGTGTGGTTGGCATTGTGTGAGTTTTGCACATCATTGCCAGGAGAGATGCAGTTCTTTGGCATTAGTATACGATATATTAGCTCTCACGATTCAGCATGAGACCCTTGAGGTTAACTATTTATGTTTTTCACTCGTGCTCTCTTGACATGACGTCTTTGTTTTCAGTGTCTGCAGCACTCCCATACTCTTAGAAGGCACTGACAAGGTATGGCTGGCCAACCCTGCCTGGGAACTGCTGGTAACAGACTCAGGCAAGTATTTACAATTTTGGGAATGATGATAATGTTGCAGCTGTGTATAATAGCACTTAAGCTATTTTAGGAAGGTGCCCTCCCTTGCGTGTAGTCCTTGAAGGGATATAGGCTCACAGTGTGGATGTTACAGACCTGTATTCATACTTCTTGTAGGGTTTGGCTTAATGATACCTAAGAAAGTACTCAGGACCACATTCTGGAAAGCCTCTGGAAGCTCAGTTGGGAATGTGCATGTTTCAAACTAAAATGTGAGGTAGAACGCAGAGTCTTGGATAGACTTTGCAGAACTATCCTTTATTCTTTGATCTTATTAAATGGTATTATCACATCCTGTATTCTCTGTTTTGCTAAGGTGTTAAGAGTAATAAGTGCTTTCTAAATATCAAGGGAAAGAAAATGTCTACTTGTTTCTTATTGCTTCACTTATTTTTTTCTCTCTTATAACTTCTTTTGTTTTTGTAGATTGTCCATTCAGAATATTTTTCACTTAGGCTTAGAAAATGCCCAAAGGAGAACATACACAAACGCAACATGCTTTTTAAAAACATTTTGTACTACATCCTCTTTTTGAAACCTTGACACAACAACTAACTGTGTATGAAAACTCATTTGCTTGTTAGTCTGTGACCTGCCTTTTAAATTTGGACAGAGTTGTTTCTCCACCCTTGGAAAAAAGAAATAGTAAAAATTCTCAAATATGTGTAAGTCCTTTAAGCATCTTGATTGCTGTTGTTTTCAGTAATAACATTATTCTGGCACTGGGCTATACAAATAAAAGATGAGTAATTCTTAGTGCAAGAAAACCACAGGTCCATATAATCTTATGCTGGACAAAGAAATATTACACTTCAACAATCTTTTCTTCCATTGCCAGTATGAAAATTTCTCCTCCTTCTCTGTAGAACAGTGAATTAGTAAATGATTCAACCATGTTTTAAGTTATCCTAGTATATACAAATGAATTTGATGCTCCTGAAAATTAAGTAACCCTTAAGATTTGGGGAGAATTTGGCTCAGTATAACCGTACGTACACAATCCAAAAAGGCATGAATTCTTTCATAATTTGCCTTATTCCCATCCAGCAATAATTTCTGTGGTTATTTTGTTTTTTTTTTTTTATCCTGTTTACCCAAGTTTTTATGCAGTGTCTATCCTTTTGGTACTTGGACAAGAACATAAATACCCGCACTGGCCAGCTGCGGATGCCCAGGTATGATTATAAGAACTGAATTAAGCCTGTAGTAGAATCTCCCCAGTGCACTGTTCTGGCATCCAATGGTCTCTGTCTCAAGGAACTTCATCAGCTGGAGGTAGTATCTTTGTACTTATTAAATCATGATGGATTTTTATTCTGGGATTTAGTTCCATTCCCTTTGATTCCTTGTAAACATGTAGCATCTGTTATGTCCTTTGACAGTGAGTTCAACACCTTAAATATGTGAGGAGAGATCTCCTATTGTTTCTTTTGTACCTGCAGCCCACTATTTTCCTTTGATTTCTCCTTGTTCTTGTATTTGAAGAGAGTGAACAATGCTTCCGTGTGCATAATTTCCAGACCAATCAGCCCAATATTCTCCTTATGTCTTCTTTCTGACCTGTAACTCCTGTTACAAGAGGTCTAGATGGTAACAAACCTGTACTACCTGAGCCAGGTTCTCCTTTTTAGTGGGCGTAGCCTCAACAGAGTGGTGCCTATATGTGAAAGAAGAGCCAAGGCTAACACAGAGCATCTTCCATGGAAGGATGCTTAATCCTAGTTTGAAATGTATCCCCAATACATTACATGAGGATCAGACTGCTCTCAAGTTGAGAGCGCAAATCATGCCAAGTTGTGCAATGGTATTTTAATCCATGCCTGGAAGAGATATGTGAAACTATTTTCCTTGTGACTTACTGCTAAATCACTTAAATAATAAAGTTTAATCTTGAGGTATTTTTATTGCATGATGTTTAAATAATGAAACTGGCTAAATGGAAGATGCATTTAATAAACTCAATTTCAAATGAGGGTTGAAATCCTGTAGACTGGGTTTTATCTCAGTTAATAGCAATACTAGTTCTGTTCCTGAGCTACTTCGTAATACAGAGATGAGATTTCTATTCAATATTGCAGTGGATATTGAAAGATGATTGATGACACTAATTTTTCTGGTGCTTCTGCTGCATGCCAACTCTATTAACTGGTGATTGTTTTAAAATACACCTCTACCTATTTGATATTGGGGCTGGGAGGATGGTTGTCCTGAAGTGATGGGTAGTAGCGCTGTGAAGGTGAATGCAAGTCTTTAATTTGCTGGATCCAATAAGGGCTTAGATGTTGCTTTCTAAACTGCAGCATTTTACACTTGCTGTCCAGCTGTTCCCGTGGCCTGACTCAGAAAGCTTGTTAATCCTGATGACTTCCAATTTACTAAACAATAAATAACAGGCTTAAGAAGCAAAGTCTGATGGAACTGGACTTGTTTATTCAACTGCCAGCTTCCACTGACAGTGCACTTTATTGCCTTTAGACTGGCTCTGCTCTCCATGGCTCAGGGCTGGCAGGGGCTCGCATCACTCTTGTTGCCATTTCAGGTGTGGCACTGCTCCTTAGTGGGCTATTGCTTAGGCTCCTTAAAGAGACCTTTTAGCAGATGCATTTGTATGGCTGACAGCCAAAGACAGATTGCCCTGTAGACGGCAGGGCTTTTATTGGCTGCTGCCTTCTCTATAGTCACTTGAGTTTAGGCAAAGCGGCCATAAAACACCACCGAATTAGAAAATGAGAACACAATTCTCTGTTACACTGATGCCAGCAATAATAATGCAAAATGTTATACATTGTTTCTTGTCTGGTGTAGTTTTCATTTTATATACTTTTTCCATTGGTGCAAAGGACAAGGGTAGAATATAGTACAGAATTGGGTCATGGATAATTCTAACCAGGCTACCTTTCTGTCTGTTTCTAAAATATGGCTCCTTAGCAGAGTAGTTTCCTAACAGTATATGTCCCTTTACTGAGAGTGGTGAAGGGAGATGTTCTGCCACAGAACACGAGAACCCAAGAACCAAACACTATGCAGATTAAGAAAGCATATAAATAAGAACAGAAGAATCTTTATTTGAAGTAGTCTTTCAGATGTTTCTGTCTGCATTTATTTTAAAATATTAAATGGATTTGTCCTTGTAAAAGGATTTTTCTTACTGATCATTCAGATTCCAAAAAGAAAAACATTGCATTTTACCAGTTCTCATTCTAATTTGAATTATAAAGAATATTGAAAGATTAAAGCAAAAAAATGTTTACTGATCTCATCTACCACAGAGCCAAAGCCTTATATTCCGGTTTAAACAAATATCCTTGTTTTGCTGTTTGTGACTGGATAATAACAAAAATTACCAGGAATTCAACCCTATGCCCCACTCAGTATAGTCCCTGAATGGTTGTGTGCCTATTTAGAAATTCCGAAGTGCAGGTGGTTCAGTGTTGAGGTGATCATGAGTGTGGCTTATTCCAGAAGTGCAAGAGAAAGCATAAGAGCCCCAACTCATCACGTATGCAAAAGTCGAAGATACATTCTTCAGATTCTGTGTCCTCAACACTGTTTGTATTTCCACTGAGGAAATCTCCAGACATCCTGGAATAACCATGCACAGGCAGACAAGCAATATATTGCCTGAATAGACTGACTCTTCATTACAAGTGCAATGAGTCCAGATTCTAGTATAGGCACTGTGGCCATTTGTCAGGAAAACCAGCAGATTGCTGCAATAGGTAAAGAGCAGTAGCCTAGTGTTCAAACCAGTAGCACTGAAAAAAAGGTTGCCAACTACTGCTCCCAGGTAACTGAATGAAAGTGAAATGAAATACTACATTTTTTGTTTCTCCTTTCTGTATCATTTACTCTTCTGTGTACACCAAAATGAAAGGAAAATGTTTTGTCCGTTACCAAAGGAATTTAAGTTCTGGATGCAGAAACTAGAAGTGTATAATTTCAGAACTGCCCTCTGCTCTCTTTATTTAATGGAGGGACAAATCAAAAAAGTTCCTGTATCTTCTTAGGATGTTAAAATTGCACTTGTAGTTTTGCATCCAGGGTAGAGCCACTGAAACCACGCAGACTGGACTGCAGCGCCATTGCTGTCCTGATAACACCTTGCCTTTACATTTCTTCAGTGGCTTCAGATGGAGGATCTCTTTGCATCCCTACTCATCTGTGTAAGAATCCTGGTGACTGGGATGAGAACAGCTGGCTAAGACTCCGTGGGGAGTGAGGGATACATAAGATGCAAAAAAGTTGTCATAAGTGCAATATTCCTTCTGCTGTGTTAGTTACTTGGCTGCTCGTACCTGTTCAGGATTTATGGGGTGGAGAAGAGGTTGGGGGAAGCGTGTCAAGCTCAAGAGCAAATGTGTGGAGGTGGCAGCAAGAAGTCATAAGACTGCAAATGTAACTGCAGTTTTAGCTTCTCTAAATGTAGCTCTTTTAATAAGGAACCATTTGATTTTTGTAATCAGTGTGTTTTTTTCAGATCTTTTCCCACTCAGCAGTATTTAGAACAGTCTTTGCTTTCAGTGATAAGAATTAATTCCAAAAAAGAAGGCTGCAAAAATCTTTTTTTGGGGTCCTCCTCTTTGACGGACAGCTATGTGGGTTGTATGTTAGCTTATGAGGTAACAGCCAGGAAATGAGATGCTGCTTCTGCTTACTGCTGCCAGATTGCTACTTCCTTCCCTCAGCATCAGGTCCTCAAACACACTGTACTCATCGGTTATTCTCATCTGAATCTTTCCACTTTGTTATAAATAATATGTGATGCAAGATGTGATGGTATTTTTTACTTTATGTGCAATAACCTCATCAAATCAGTTGTCTCCAAGATGGTGTATAGGTTCCTTCAAATGGAAAATAAATATGTTGCCTGAAAATGAGCTGAATCACAGAGTTCTAACCTTGTAGCTGGTGGCTCAGTGAGGAAGCAGGCTCATTTAATCGCTAGGTAACATCCTAGCTTGAGCATACAGAGCACTTTCCTTGAGACAGTACACAGCTTTGCAGTATGGTTGTTACTTTGTCAGTAGTATGTCTCTATCTGCTTTATTTCATGCCCTACTCAAACATTTCATGCCCTCTCAAACCCAGATGTTTGAGAAAGGGAACTCGCTTGATCACTCTTCTTTATACTAACTCCACAAATCTGTCACATGGCTGTATGTGAAGCCTCTTATGTTGTTGTGCTGGTGGGAACTGAGAAAAGGTACTGTCATGAAAATGAGATTCAAGGTATAAAATCTCCAGGAAAAAAGATTACTGCTCTTGTAGAGATGATATGTTCACCAAGCATGGCAAGGCACTTGTGTTGTATGCCTCATGTTGGAGTCTGTTTTCTCCTTGAGTCGTTGGCATATAACAAGGAGAGAAGAGAGCTCATCAGCTGCCTTAGGACCAGGGATCAGTCTGGATGGCTGGCTTCCTTGGTGCCAAACATAAGAGACTCTGATGAGGAACCACGTTTGTAGCCCTTATGCCCGTTTAAATAAATGGAATAAGTAGAATCATGTATGTTATCCTTTCAGTAGGAGACAAAATAGCTGTGGTAGAATGTTTCAGGTAACCCCGAGTCTTAGTAGTAACACTTAAATGAAGTCCCAAACAGTTATCTGTAGCTGATCTACATGTCACCAGTTAGGTAAAGTCAGACTGGACAAACCATATGGTCTGTCCAACCCTGTTTTATCCCAAGTAAGAGAGGAAACAGACATTAAGCTCTATTACCCGAACAGACCAGTTTCATCTCCTCCCCTATTTTCTTGATATTTTTCTTCTCACATAAAACATTTCTTTCAGCACCAAATTTAACTTAGTGTTCTCCAGGTTGGGGAAAGTGGTTGAATTGGCAGGTTTGCTCTCTGGCCTAAAAAGAAACCTGCTATTGCTCTCCAGTGTACAACTATTACAGTTACAACTGTCAACCGTGCCAGGCTGCTTTCCCACAGTGTAAGGTTTTTAACAAGCCATCAGTTGATAATGACTGTAGGTGACTATTATTCTGGCCAGGATGTGAATCAGTGACCTAGAGAAGTCGAGCTTGATGTGTCTTTACCGTGGCCATGAGCCATACGGTGCTTCTTTTCAAACTATGTGAGGAAATTATCTGCACTGTTATTATATTTATATTAGTGGAGATAATGAGATGCAATGAGTCTTGGTTTTTTGCTCCCTATTTTCAACAGTGCAGTTCTGTTACCCTTGATATACCGTTATGGGAGACCAATGATTAATGGGCAGACAGAAAGGGGATGGCTAAAGCTTGCCTCCCTAGGAAGGCCAGGAGGTCTAGCCAGCCAACCATTAGAAGCTCATTACTACAGCAATAAAAGGATTGATCCCTTAGTGTAGTTCCCTCAGAACTTTTAACAATTAACCCACGTGCAATTACATGCTGGCAGTATAAAGAGGCTGCTGATAAATCACATTTTTTATTTCTAAAGGCAAGAGGGAAAAGAGATATTAATACACTGCAGCATATGGAATTAATATAAATTGGGAACTCATAAAACAAGCTGCTAGGAGCAGTGCTGCCATTGCAAAATTTTGAATAACTTGATAGTAGCAGCCAATTCATTGCATCTGGGCAGGGACCAGATTCTTCCCATATTAAGTGATTTGGCTCAAAGCAAGCATGCATCTTAAGCAAAAAATAAGTTAGAGCAGCTTGAAACTGTGACCTGAGAAACAAATAAGCTATTGCAAAATGTAGAGTACTAATGACTACATTGCATTTGATGCAAACACAGAACCAGAATGTAGTTCCTACTCCCTGATGTTAAGATTTTATAGTTTTCAGAATAGTAATGTATAAAGTGGTGTATAATAGATCTGGTAAAAGATAGGTTGTACAGGACAGGGAGATGTTGATTCTCTGTCTTCTGTTTTCCATGTTTCCATGTACTGGAACATGTCTGCCCTGAGATAAGGCCATAAGGGTTGTCTAGCTGAGTGTTATTAATTGCCTGACTCTTCTTCTCTGGCACTACACTTGAGAAACAGTTAAAATACAGATCTGTGTCCACAGTTCTTTCCTCCTCCTCAGGGTAGTCTTGGAAGATAAACAGTGTTTATGCAAAGGAAATAAACTGCAGTAGTAAATCAATACACGTATACCATCTTCAAGAAAGGGCTTTGGTGGCCCCACTCTTCCTTGAACAAGGTAAATACCCAAAGCTTTTACATAGTCTTCCTCTGAGTCCTCTTTCTGATAGAGCGATTGCCTTTTCTGAGGCCCTTCTCAGTGTGTTTCATAGAACCCCACAGAGCTCACCATAAGGATGTTTAGAATCGTAGAAACATAGAATAGAATCATAGAATCATTAGGTTGGGAAAGACCTTTGAGATCATCAACTCCAGCCGTACCAGTCTACTACTAAATCATGTCCCCACGCACCTCATCTACCTGCCTTTTAAACACCTTCTTGAATGGTGACTCAACCACCTCCCAGGGCAGCCTATTTCAGGGCTTAATAACACTTTCTGTGAAAAAAATTTTTCCTAATGTCCAATCTAAACTTCCTCTGATGCGCCTTAAGGCCATTCCCTCTTGTCATCACTTGGGAGAAGAGACCAACACTCATCTCTGTAACTTCCATTTAGGCGGTTGTAAAGAGCAATAAAGTCTCCCCTCAGTCTCCTCTTAGAAATAAACCTGGAGAAATTCTGTCTGTTAACATATTTCTTTAGTTTCCAAGCTTCCCACAACAGCAGGACATGCATGCAAATTTTTCTTTAGCATGGGCATCTAGCAGGACTTCGGCATTCTCTCTTTTACTAAGTATTGCAACAATGTTATGGCAAAATGCTACAGGGGCCATGGATTTCTGTATACCCTCTCAAATGATTTTAGCAACACTATCAGATTTAGGGTAAAAAATTTGTAATAATATCACTTGGTATTAACTCCAATTACTGCTATAAAAGTAGCATCAGAGTAGGTAAAATTCGTGCAAACCACTGGCTCTGGGGTCTAGAAACATCACTAACTGGAGTCCTAATTCTCAGATAACCCATCTGATGCTAGATTTGACACACTGCACTCCAGATATTCCATTCCATTTAGGAAAAATGGTACAAAATTGAGTAATGTAACTTAGGAAAATATCAGTTTTTTATACCCAGGATTTTTTTTTTGTAGAATTGTGTTAAGCAGCTGTAAAGAGCTGATTGAATAATCTCTCCAATTTCTTCTTCTGCTCCATTGATCTGTATTTATTTTCCCTTTTGTATCTTACACTATATTGCTAAAATAAAGGGACATTGATCTGCGTGCTTATTTAATTGCACAGCTGTATGTATTCCTCTGCTTTCCATATAATAAGCTCCATAGAAACCCTGTTATTGTAACTGGTCTTGAAATTTATGAACATCAAGAGAACCGACAGCAGACTATGAAATCATCATTTTGTTTTGCCATTCCCCGAATACACATACTTTCACTAAATTTTTTTTAGAACATGACTACTTGATTTCCATCATAAAAGCAAAATGATTGTGATACAGTTTTCTGAGATAATTAGTTTTATCTTTTTTACCAGCTTAAGTGACAGTAAGGATTTTAAGAAGTTAGCATAGTTTTGGTTTTTAATGCAAAAATAACTACATTTAATACCTGAATGCCTTTTAGTCAAAATAAAAAGCAATAGGTGAATAGAGGGCATTAGAGAAGAAAATTATTCTTTACCCCACTCTAGTTGGTTTAAAAAAAGAAGTAGTTTATGAATATAAGTGATTTCACAGGTTAGAGAGAAGCAGTCAAGGACCTATCTAACCATGAGGTTCCCTACAAGGTTAGCACGAGAGCACATCCTCTCCTGCCTCAAAACATCAGCACTCCCCTGCAAAGATTCAAGAGCTCAACTGATGCTGCTGTGGCAATAAGCTCATTCATTCTTAGCAACTGATTTCTTTTCATTCTCCTTTCACGACCCGAGTTCCTCTTAAGGGAAGGACTGCATATTTTAAAGGCACAGTTTTAAAACTACAAATATCTGGAGTGTGAGTATTTAAGAAAGTATTGCTATGTGCTTGCCCTAGTTTTATAACTGTTGCTATGAATCTATAGTATCCCCAGAGACATAGCATTGTGAGACTAACCTTTTGTCTGACTAGGATGACTATTTTGTTTCTGAGTATCTTCATCAGAATATAACACTCCAGGGATTTCCACAAAGGGTTGTTTTTCTTCACAGGGACTCCTCCTGAATATTCACTGCTGTGTGAAGGGTCTCTTGTGTTACTTTTGATTTCTGCAACATAGCAGGCAACCTTATGTCTTTTTTTTTTCTTTTAATCTTACAGTCAAAGATACGAGGCATGAGATCTTTGGATGTCCTCAGATGATAGGATGTGAAAGAAGAATTTATGAGCTCATTTATTCTATGTTTCTATGTGCACAAAGGGGAGCTCACATACACAGAGTCTTTCAGAGTCTGGATTTAAATTGTTGGTACCAGATGACATTTTTAGATGGAACTTCCAAACAAATTGTTGGTGTGCACCAGCCTTGAGGTAGTCTCTGCACTCTGTTTGACATGTGTCTACAGACCTGAGGATTTGTAAGCATCGTTGTCCAGAAAACAGCTTTGATTCAACCTACATGCAGTGTCATATTTAGTAGTTGAACAGGCTTAGTCAAGGGCTTCACCAACACCCAATATGATTTCTAGGCACAGGCATACTCAGGTCTAGCAAACGGGAAGAACATTTCTCAAAAAAAGCAGCAGATGAGAAGCTCCTCAGGGGAGGAACTAAAAGGACTTCAGAGAAGAAAGTTCAAAAACCTTCATTGAGTATTGAGATTAATGAGGCAGAGAAATATCAAGGTCTGCTATTCCTACGACCGTGCTGCACAAAAACATCAGTACTGGCTGCACAGTGTGAGCTCAGTTTATTCAGAGTTGAGTGATTGACTATGTCTTCTTTTCTGAGCATGTCCTACTTCCCACAACCATTCATGGCACTGTTCCACACAGGGCAGTGCAGGTGGGAAGCACTAGACCATGCTTCCATCTTTGCACCATCAAACTCCTCTTTTCTATAAAAGGACCTTTGACAGAGGCTGCGATGGAGACCAGAATGAGGCTCGGAAACTAACAGAGAGTTTGATAAGCAGCATATGCAAATCTGCCCCCTGGTATTTAATGGATTAGAACAAGCTGGCTGGTCAAAACTACTGTAATGTGCTGTACATACCATGCAGTCAAGGAATAAGCTTAGCAGCAAACTCAGAATTCCAATGTATTGCTTGTGTTGAGGAGAGCTGCATTACTGGTGCTGCAACAGTCATAATCATTTCTTTGCTCTCTTTGCATTTCCGTTCTTTTCTTCATGAACCCTTTTTGGGAAAGAGCTATTTCAAAATCTGAACAAATTTTTTTTGCAAGAAAACCATACAGATGAGAGTGAGCTGTTATACTATGAAAAGCCATGGAGATCATGGAGTTCTTAAACTGGAAAACAAGGGAGATCCTGTCTGCATTTGGCCATGTGTTTCTGCAGTGGGCTGCCATCGTGAGCCTAAAGACTGCATTGTTATTCAGTGCTTCAATGCTATTTTTTCCTTAACAATGAAGTGAGATATGAAAAAAAACATAAAATCCAATTCTTTTCCCCTCACCTCTGTCATCAGAGATCTTGGCACAGTTGTGTCATGTAGACATTTCCACTAAAACATGAGTCACTTTCATCTTCTTGTCATGTAATAGTCATCAGTGTGCAACTTTCCATAAGTTTCACCAGTTTATCAATTTAGTGCTCTTTTCACATCCAGTTAGAACTGCCCCTCCCAGGGCTTTCCCTTAACTCACTAAGACTGAACTTCATACCATGTCTCCTGAGCACCTTATTTAAGCAATTAACTTAATAGCTGCTACGAAGGTGCCTTACAAGTTTCCCCTTTACTTCTGGCTGAAGGACAATGTTAGATTGGGCAGGGACAGGTAGAAAGGCAGGCTGGCCAGGTCGAGTGGGAAATTCCTACTGCATCTGTTGACAGGGCCCACAGTGCTGACAAAAAGTTATTGGGTTCAGTGCCTGAGTGATCCGGTTACTTAGTTCCAGGATGAAAGTGGGCTTAGACATTATACCACCATCAGCTTAATGTTTAAGAGCTCTGAGGAGAAAATTAAAATAATATCTAATTAAACCCAACTTCTTGTGGGTTCTAGTTTGAAATTACTGTGACAACTTGTCCTAGATTTTCAAGAGGACAGAGGTTAACCCAGATTTCAAGGGCCATTCTAAAAACAACTTTCTGGGTTTGTGCAAGAACCTCACCATATGCTGAAACTGAGGTCATAGCTCTCTTGTGGATCAAGGCCATAGATCAATGTCTTGCCACATCCAAGCCAGAAACCTCCTGAGTTTTGTTTAGTTTTAGCATTTGTTCTTTTTCCTGTTGCAACAATCACAATATCTTTTCCGTTAGTATCACTACCAGCTCAGTACCTGTCTTACTTTGCTTAGTACCTTACTTTGCTCAGTACCTTCCAGTGGTTTACCTTTTTTCGGTTGTTGCTGATCAAGGCTGTGTAAGTGATTCTTTCCCTGGACTGAAGCATGAGTGCTCAGAAAGCTTTGTACTGCCCTGGAAGAACGTGTGCTGGGTCTCTGCCTTTTCTTCCAACTAGAGCTGTGGTGCCATCAATATGCTAATTCAAGGCAGCTGAGAGTAGAACTCCCTACCTGCAGCTTTTAAAACTTTAACTTTTTTTAATCAGTTCCCTAATTGGGACCTAGGGGACCCCATTATGCTTTAATAATACATTGGACAAAATCTCTCTCTTTTTCTTTTAAAATCTTTAATTATGGGATGCATTTTAATCAAGTTTGATCATGGCGAATATCTGTGTATTCCAGGCTATATTTTTTTTTTGTCTTCTTCTATAAGGTCAGCACACATAAATGCTCTGGAATCAGGCATAAAATACTCCATACAGAAAGTTAATTTAAGACATTTTCATTGTGTGTATTCCGCCACTACACAATGATAACTTATTTTTTATTCATTATATTCTTTGTCTTTGCTTTATTGGTGACCACAGTGATTGGTATGTGTCACTGTGGTCAGATTAATCTGTGTCCCAGATAATTTAAAAGACTGTATAAGATGCTGTGTTAGATATTTGGAACTGACAATATAGAACAATAACCGATTGGCATCATGCTGTCCCTGAGCTTGAGGAATGAGAGTTATGGCTATTTAAGACACTTATCAACTAAAGATAAAAGCTCTTTATTCACATAAACAGAAGTATCCTATCTTGCAGGAAGAAGCTACACAAACAGATACAGAAACCCAAAGATTTCTCTTATTTACTCTACATATGGTGATACACTGACTGTCTAGCTTGTAAATGATCTTTTTGTTGTTTCTTAGCTTACAGGGTGAAAACAGAGCTTCATAAAACTTCCTCCAACTATGAATTTAGTGATTAATGAATTTGCATACAATTTCTAAGACACTGATTAAACTCCAAGCCAACAAAATTTTCAAGTGAAGGTTGGGTTAGATTTTCCTAGAGACTACCTTGTGTTGCCTTTTCTTGAGTCCCGATTAGGAACCCGGCAATGCTGTCTCCAGAACTTCAGTGACTACCTTCACAATTTCATTTTAGGGTAGTTCCCATACCTGGAAATTACCATAGTCTAAAGAGCACACACTTTGCTATGTGATTGTGCATAACACAGTAACAGTCCTAAGAGGTATGAAGACAGCTGAGCTCTTTGTGGTATGTCTGTAGCCTGTGTATGTTCTGTCTTTTGCAATTTGTTAAATAACTGCATCCTTTGAAAGAAAGCAAAGGAGGGATGGTATCTATCAAGAAACAGAGTGCTTATAGGGGGATTTTCTCCCACTGAGTGTTTGATCTCTGAATTTGTAGTTGTTGGCAGCTTCCTGAGATTTTGGAATTGAAAGTTACCTCTAGATGTCTGCTTTGCAAGGTGAGCAATACATACACTGAGTGATGACTGGGAACATAAGTTTGTTCCTACAGAAATTAGCTGCCAAGATATTTGGAAAGAGTTTGCTTTGGAATTTTATATGAAGCCTGGATTTTGATCCTGGGGGAAGGTTTCACTGATGAAACCTTGATGAAAATACACAGCATCACTGAATATTTACCTTTAAGACCTGCACTGAGAGATGTTTTGGAAGTCTGTTTATTTCTGCTACAGGCTGCCTTTTCTCCTCGTTTCGTATACCCACTGGTATGCTCAAATAAGATTGGGTTTGGCATCCATAGTGATAGAAGAAAAATGGAGATACTTACAGTCAATAATAGAGTTCTGAGATGACTTGTCTTAGAAGAATCTTCCCATTTCTTCTTGTTGAGCACAGGGGCAGATGATGGTGACTTGTGTATTTATTTGATAGTCTGGGATTAGGTGGGGCAGGAATAAACTCAGGTATATAAGCAAGGTAATGCACTCGATTTGAAGGAAGAAAGAGAGGCACTGGTAATAGTTCTCTGTGGAATGAATTCTGTATTTGAGCAAAGGAAATCCAGTGGGAGGAATGGTGACAGTCAAAATCAATATGTGCATGGTGTTAAATAACTAAGGGCTAATGGAGAAATAAAAGCATTTCTTCTATCTAACCATCCTCACTATGTAAGTGTGTCTTTGCTCTTTGGCTTTTAACTGGAAGGAAGAGACAAACCAATTTGTCCTGTTTTGAGTTAAAGCAGAACTAATTCTCTAACTTTTCAGCCAAGCCTTTTCTAAATAACTGCATTTTCTGAACATGATGTTTCTTTCAGACAGCGTCTGCCTCTGGAGGTGATAACACTTAATATTTATAGTTACTGCCAAGTATTTAGATGAATAGTGTGCAGCAAGACCATCGTTTATACTTACTCCTATAGAAACCAAGGCCATGCAAGAATGGTGGAATGCTGTGAGTCAAAGGGTGAAAAACGGTCACACCTGCAGAGCAGAGAGGATAGGACAGATGACCAAAAACTGACCAACAGAGTATTCCATTACATATATGTCATATGCAGTATTAAGCTGAGGGATTGTGAGGATGAAGTTCTCTTTTTCAATGGCTGATGTCCAGTGAAGGCCTTCTCTGCCCATCTGCTCCAGATTCCAATCTGCACGTTCATGAATCTGGTTCCTGAATCTAGTTCCTGTCTGCTACTGAATCTGGTCCAGGACTTTCTCTGTGCCTGCTCTGCAGTGCCAGTGGTGACATAGTCATCAGGAAGTTCGATTTGGTTTGGTGTATTTGTATATATTTTATCATTTTCTTATTAATATTATTATTTTCCTTTTATTGTTATTGTTTTGTTAAAGCTCTTTTAGTTTTCGTTTCCAACCCACAAGTCTCTCTCTCTTATTACCCTTTCCCCTTTCCCTGGAAGGGGGAACTGGAACTTCATCAGCCCCGCATTTAGCTGACCATTGGACTGGAGGAGGGGCTAAATTGAGACACAATTGTAATTATGTTGTGGGACTGTGCAGAGATCGTGTACAGCTGAAAGGAGACCCTGAGGGAAGTGCTATAAGGCATGAATATGTCCAGTGTGTTTTGAGGAAAGGCTGTTCTAAACCAAGGGTACAGATGTCAGCCTGAACTACTTGCCTTGGTGCCAGAAGGGACTCTTCAGTCCTGTTTTTTGAGTTTTAGACACACACTAGGAAGAAGATGTGCTGGTAGCCAAACAAACTGAAATATTATCAAAGGAAGAAAAAAGGAGAGGCAAGCTCTAAAAAGAGCAGGAAATAGGTAGGTGCAGGGGAGACACATCACAATTTGTCTCAATCTTTCTTTGCCCAGGCAGGAGGAAGCTCATCTTCTCCACTGTCCTAGGATGTGCAGCATGTCTTGGCATGGCCGGCTGACAGACTTTATTTTCCTTCTGCAGCACGGGTAAATCAAGTATGTATGTTCCTGACACTGCTTGTTCTGCATCACCCAAACTGGGAAAGCAGCTTCTGCAAAAGAAGCAGCAGATATCAAACTGCATGACACATCCTCTTACAAGAGAAAGTAAGTCCCTCCGTGTGAATAATTGCATAATAAATAAAAGCTCATCTTTCTCAAAACTGTTGACATTCTGGGTCAAACCACGCCCTGGTATAATTCCCCTGTCTTCAGTGAATTTACATGAGAAGAAAAACGGCCCTCTCTGTTTGAAGGCAGAGATGATTCTACCTATATATTCATCTCACAGCTTGGAAAATTAGTTGCAACCTTGTGTCTCTGTGTGTCTGCCTGCATAATATATACATCCGTGTATATGCACATGCATGTATGTATATTCATTAAGAAACTAAATTTCAGCTATGTTACAAATTTGAATTTTCTAATTTATCAGTTTAAATGCATACCGATCATCCATCAGGCTCATTTTACCTACTACAATTTGCCTATTCACTTTTGATGTAAACCTTATCATCCCTTAGCTTGCAGTGAAACAGGATTCTCATGGTAATTTTTAACATTAAAGACCAAACCGCTATCGATGGAATTTAAGCACCATAATAATCATAAAAGTGACTATAAAACAACTTCCTCTATGACTTATGTATTTTTTTAGTTTCTTCAAGTCATAGCCACTGATTAAAATGGAGTTTTTACTGCTCTGTTCCTTGTAGCCTAAACCGAGGTACAATGCAGACAGAGCTGAATCTTCACTGCTTCACAGAGATCAGTTTGAAGATCAAGCTCTGTTGCAGAATGCTTATTGTGGTGATGAGGTGAGAAAGAGTAAATACCAGCTGGATTGCCCAGTGCTGCACTTGGCTGTGAAGCATAAGCAAAAGAGGAAATAATAAATTTGACCTCAAACCAGAATAAACTGTCAGACATTTGAAAAAAAAACCCCACAATAGGTCGCTCTTCTGGGCTTTTATCTCAGCAGTGAGAGAGCATAAGTAGAGGTCTCCAGCAAAATGTTATTTGTATTCCTTTCTCTGGAAAGAATCAGGATGAAACCCATCTAAATATATCTTGAAGAAATAAAGGCCATCTTACTATTTGTACCAATAGAAAGAAGTCAGAATAGGATGAGTGTGAAATAAAAGATGAGCAGGTAGAAAGCCGGTTTAGGAATCTGCGTATCTCTTGGGCAGAATATGAGGCTGTTTAACAATGTCTCTGGGAAAAAGCACATATTCAGCAAAAGCCTTCCTCTTTAGTGCTATGATGCACATTTTTCTTCTGGTCCAAAGTATAAATTTTACTAATATTATCACAATTCTATAAAAATGTATCTGAAAGTTTATAGGGAAATATACGGAGGAAATAAATGCACAGGTAATTATTTTTCACACAAGTGATTACATCCTGAAAATGACTGTGGTGGGTCATCACTGAAGGCAATAGCTTCTGAATATATGAGAAAATAATATTCATCTGAGGAACAAAATGACCAGAAGTTTTCATAAATACCATCCGTCTCACTGCTTTTTATGTGGAAGGTTCTTGAAACTATTACCTCAGGGCCTGAAGTCAACAACCAAAGTTTGAAATGGAGGCTGAAGTGAAGAGGGTTGAGTAAAGAAGCACATTAATGCACGTCCTATTGCTGTCCTGCTTTAACATGCTCTGCAAGCCCACTCAGAGTTGGGGACTATTTTGGTTTTCAGCCTTCCACTGGGACCTTTAGGTTTGAGGCAAATGTCTCAGGTATGCCACCTTTCTTTGGAGCATCTTGTGCTGGTTAGTGGCAGAAACAGGACTCGCAAGTAGCTGGAAATGGATTTGACAATTTTCGTATTTCTCTGCCAGGAAGCTTAAAATGCCATCATATTTACATTCTATAAATAAAGTACTTATGTGATTTTTCTTCTGTACCTCTCTGATGTCTTTCTGTGCCCTGTAGAGAAGATCTTGCTGCAAAGCCATATGCTTAATTGCAAAAAATGCTGAAGTTTTCATGATATAGAGTATGCTTTTCACACCTACACAGAATGGCAGCTGCCTAATTAGAAAATATATTATCAAGGAGGGAAAGTATTAAAAATATCAGCTCTATGTTATGTACTGTAACATGGAAGTAAAACTGCTGAATTTAAAATGAAATAAAAAGGGTTGAATTAGCACTGCATATTGCTGCCCAAAAAGAACATGCATTAGATGTACTGCAGAAAGGTGGCTGTCTTGTTCTTCAGACCATCAGGTTCATTCCCACCACTGAATGGCTGAAGCCAACAACATTCAATTGATCTTTGCCATTCAGTCTCTTCTTCTCTCAAGAAGAAGAGGAAAGACTAGAGATTTGGTGCTACCAGACCATCTTCCTTGTATTTTTCTTCCCATTTTTCAATGCATAGTCTCAGTGTGTGAGATTGCTATATTCAATAGGCATTTCCTATGCTAGAAGCTAGCAAGCTACAAGCTAAGTTGAAGCACTTCATGCACAATGTGGCTTTTTTCTTTCCCATTGCATTGAGAAAGGTCTGAGGAAGATCAGTGATATGCTCCAGAGAATGGGAGAATCTTTTGAAAAGATTTCTGATAAAACTAGTTTTAATGGTTTCTAGACACTTAGTTTCATGAATATCACATCAAACTACATAGGCTATAACATAACACAGGTGGAAAGTTTCCCCCATCAGTATGTATTTATTGCAGAATTGTCTTTTAAACACTTCATTTAAAGAATGGATGATCTCAAGGGAAGTCAAAAGGCTTCTGAGTTTTCAAGGAGATGGTTATTCAAAGCAGAATCTGTGGTTCACTCAGACCTTACACTGACCGTAGGGGCTATTTTGTTCATGAGGAGGGGTTTTGGATATGGCAGGAGCTGTTCCCTCCTACTTCCCTACATGTTGCCTAAGTAGGTTGTATTGTATTACTGCTATTTGAGTTACTAAATATGATTGTAGATATAACAGTAGTCAGAACTGAAGCCTTTATTGGCCTTATTGGCAGAGAGATTTTGGAGTCTACTGCACAGTAAGACACACTAAGCACATTCTCTCCTTTCCTTGTATCAACCTTAACAACATTTCCCCTTAAGTAAACATATGACTTGATATATATAACAGACATTTGTAAGCCTTCAACATGACAATGGCATAGTTTTAAAAAGAATTTAAATATTTTTATGATTTGACAGCAGGTAGAAGTTGACAAGCAGAGAAGATATGTTATTTCTGTTGTCATATCCTATTTCCACTTGTTTCGCTGCTTTTGTGAGGAATGATATGTTGGAAAATAAGTTACAGCATCTATCATCATTTACCTGAGCGTAAAAAGTTGTATTTACAGTCTTTACAACAAGGCAAGGCATTCTGCTCCCCACCAATCCATTGTAATTTTTGACTAAATCTAATGACTTCTTTAAGGCTTTTTGAGATGGTAGCAGAGTAAGATTGCTTAACTAGTCTAAGTAGGATGACACAGTGGACTTTCTTCAGCATTCAAAACTTTCTTTAAAGTTCAACACTCTATACAAATTAGCACTGTATTTGAGAATGGTTGCATCAAATAAAAATTAGATTGGACAACTGTGTTAACCTAGTGTAGTCTCATGAGAATTTTTATTGTCTGCACTACTAGTCAAGTCAGATAACCTTCCAATGTCTGCTGCACATGTTCTTCACGACATACTAGGGATCAACACACAAAATAACTTCATAAATGGGGCTTTGACGGTGGCATTTGACGGAGGTATTGTATGGGAAAGCTCTACTGAAATACAGGTCACAGACATTTTTCATGGTTGGGTTTCAGATGTTGTTGGTTTCATACTTTTAACTTTAGAGCCGTGACCTGCTTTTTAACCTAATGTGCCAACAGAAAGAAAGATGATCGACAGGATTTGAACCTGCAAACTCCTCGTATGTGTTTATCTCTATCAGTGAGAGAATCCAGTTAAAATCGATGAACTCAAGCAATTGTAAACCTAAGCAGACAAATGCTTGAGAGTCCATGAAGTTCCTCTTACAGCTCATGAAATAGGAGTCTGTTTTTTTTTTTTTTGCAGTGCAAGTATTTATGCACAGGTTCAACTTCCATCATGAATTGATCAGAGGTGGAACTGAAAGTCTCGAAAGATGTCTGAGAATACTCCTGGAAATCCTTCTCATGATTGAAACAATGGGCAATTTTTCCTCTGAGTACATAATCAGGGTAGAACTAGGGAATAAGTTTTAATGGTTTTGCATTTTTGTTTATCTTATCTTTAAGAGATAGTTATTTTAGCTAGAGTGCCTCTTACTTGCTGGGAGTCCTGAGAGCAAGGTGAAAAGTTGAACCTTTAAAAGACCTAAATTTGTTCTTCTCTAGGATGCAGACTTGTTGGATGGCTTCTTGCAATGCACTTCTCTTCATTTTCTGTCCACTTCCTTGTCAGACTGTCTTGTGTCTGTGGCAGACTAGAGAAAACTTTTGATTGACAAAATAGAAGCACTTTTTATAAATAAACTTCAGGAGCTGGGCTGCCAATAACTCTCAGAATTAGAGAACTCTGGAATGGTACTTGGAATAAAGTGAAGTTCAGATACATGTGGAGAGGTAAACAGGTTATGGTCCCATTACTTCTGCAGCAGAGCAAAATAGTCACACAGGGCTAATGATCATTTTCAGCTCAGAGGAAGACACATTTTTTTTGGGAAAGTGGGTTATTTCATTTTTTTGTGTCTATTTTTGACATTTATTTGAACATGCGGTGCACCTTTCATTGAAAGCATTCAGAGTTTTGGCAGTCTTTATTGACTGTCTGAAAGGCATCAACATTGGTTGATAGCGTGTGTAAAAGGATCATTGTAGTCATCAATGAATTGCATCCATTTCTAGAGAGAAACACAGCCAGTGCTTCACTGAACACAGCAATTCTAAGCAACAGCATGAATTGAGATGGAGAACCTGTCATACAGCAGAAAAGCAAGTGAAAGAATGGTGGTAAGTAAGAATTAATATATTTGGGACAGCCCTTAATTTCAAAGTTATATGTGGTTGGGATATAGCAGCAAAGTGCACCTTATAAACAAATTGCTAGTAACTTGAAAGAGTGTGACCTTTACTGAATTTATGAATTAATTAATTCAGTTATTCATAGATCTATTATTCCTGAAACCAATCTGTGTCAGAGATGGCTTTGAAAAAGTCAAAACTGGATTCGGGCAGAGGTATAAGTAGATCTGTGCTATCTACATCAGTCTTTTTCTTTATCCCATATTCTTTTATAAGAGTTTTATGTAAACGCAGTAGCAAATACCATAAGCTGATAAATAAAACAGCAGACATCAAGCAAAATAATCCCATTTGAAAATTCTGACACTATTGATGCCTGAATGCTTTGATTTTAGTTAGCATAGTAACCTCCTCTTTTACCAGACTTAAACTGGAAAGCCAAAGAGTTTTGATCCTCCTGAATTGTCCTGTGTGTTACAGTTCCAGAAACACCTACAGAAATCTCTCCCTGCTGATTTACTCTTACAATTCAGTGTTCAGTGGTCCTTGATTTGTTTCATTTCTCATGACACATTTGATGGTCTAGTGGTTGTACATGAGGTAACAGTGTACAGGAAGTAAGAACAAATCACATTTTTTCCATGCAACTGTATCTGGGATATTTTAAAAGAAAAAAAAATGGGTAGTGATAAACACTTGTTTCAACTACCAGATACAAGCGAAGATCAAAGCTCAAATTGAAAAAATGAAATCTACATAGATACTTCCACAGTGAAGGAAAACATCTAGTGAAGTGTCCAAAAGGCTTTCTGTGACACATATTGTACAAATATTCTCAGTGAATAGTCATTAATATGATTTGGGATAACTTCTAGTAGCTGCCTAACTCTATTGGCAATTTTAATGGGGCAGTTGACTAATGGTTTTTTTTGTTGGCTCAGCACCATGTAATATTTTCAGTCATTATTAAGCATCTGCATTAGTCCTCTGGGATCGCATGTGTGTAGTTTCTGCCATCCAGAAAAGGTATTATGAATGAAACCCAGAGGACCAAGTTGTGTTCCTTTCTAACCCGTAAAAGGGGATAATAATACTGTGTCCATCTTAACAAATTAAATTGCGTAGCTTTTTGAATGCAGTTTCACTTATACTGGATTTATCCTGCTTCCTGTAAGGAAGCGTTGGCTCTGGCTTCAGAGTCTGCCTGGTTCACTACTGTGACTGATAAACAAACTGCCACTTGACTGCAGTGCCAGACTTCTCCACATCCTTATCTTCTGTGGGCTTTGTGAGAGGACAAGCATCTGTGGAGCACTGGGTTAGGAAGTCTTCTCTTTTGAGTTATACTTCACTCCAGGCAAAGGCCAAACTTACTATTCTTGGCCAGGATAAAACATCGCTCTCCTCATTCATATGAACTTCTGGAAAACAGAGTTTCACAGGCAGCTCCATGAAACACTGTGAAACACTGTGAGCCAATGAAGTGTAATGACCTGTAGTCCTCCAGAAGCTTCACACCGAGGGTGTTGTCTTCTGGCCTGCTGTGAAGCAAGAGAGACACACTGAATCAGGAACCTCATAAGAAGCAAAACCTTTGCAAAAGACAAAGGCTCTAGAAAAAAAAGAAAAAAAAATACTTTAAAAAAAACTACTCAGGGCATCAGATATTAGATAATTTTTTGTTGTTTGAACAGCCTTTGAAGGTGTCTCAGAGAAAGCCTCCTACTTGGGTCAGCTTCCATATCAAGAGTGAAACATTCAGGCAACTGATTTAGAAGGAAACACTTTTGTGCTGAAAGAGAATCTGAAAGAAAAACACCATCAAAAATGCTAGGGCTTTCCAGCATGCTTTTGTCTTCTTTCTTGCCCAGAAATTTTTTTCTTCTCAGGTGAAGCCATTGTGTAGATTGTTATGCTAATGGAGACTGATGTATAACATTAACAGAGAAGAAATATGAACTGAGACCAGGAAGGTCTGTGCCTGATCTTTGCTGCTACCTTCAACGGAGTAGTGTAAAATTCAGAGGTTATGAAATTCAGCATATTTCTTGTTGGGTTGTAACTGATATGATATAGTCCCACTGCCAAAATTTTTTTCCTGCTCTTTCCAAAGTCTGTCTTTAAATACATGTAGTAAAAGTATACTTTACTTCCAGATTTATTGTAGAAATACCTGTAATAATTGAATGCTCATATGTTCTCTGAGTCTTTGATGATGGGAATTCAAACCTGGAATCAGGTGCAGAATTTCCACCACCACCATCTGAAGCACCCCACTCCTAGAACAGCTGAAACACAGGTGATTGTATTAGGAATATTGGACTTATTCCCAGGCTTTTTGTCCTTCCTTAGCTTTCCTGCTGCGTGAGCAGCTTCACCTACTAATGCAGACTGAGCATAGGCTGTCTGCCATGTCATTTAAGCCAATAACCTTTAAGGCCTTGGAAATAGGTTCATGTCACTGCATGGCAGAAGGGTGGATCCAGATGTGGGATGCCTTTGCCTTTGAAAGTAAAGCCATTTCCATTTAGGCCTCCCTCCTCAGAACATTTATATTTTTTTGCATTATATCTTTAATGGACAAAGCTGTCCTTGAGTTTTCAATCTCCACTGTAAAGCTTTCTCCCATAACTTTCTCTCCTTGGAAACTGTTTTTCCTTTATTATCCAAAAATATTTCATGTCCTGACACCCCCTCTGACACAGTCCCGTTGCCAGGATCCAGGAGGGGAGCTCAGCCCCTGGCAATGCAGTTGGCAGTAGATGGCAGCAGCAGTCCACTGTGGGAGCCGGGAGCGGCAAAGGGAAAGGAAGCAGAGGGGCTCACAGGAGGCTGGCATTTTAAATAGCATCATTTTTTTCCCAGGCACATCTCTGGTTCTGATTTTTTTTTCCCCCAAATTGCCTACGTGTTCTATAAAAATTATCTAGAAGTGTTTTAAATTTTATTTGCTGTTACACTTCCACACATGGGTGATCAGTAGAAGCCTTGGCCACGAGCGCCTCAAAAAAATAAGCAAGAAAAGAATTTGGGAGGCTCAGATGACTTCTCTGCAAAATACAGAACTAGGATTTATTCCTTTTTTTCCCCCCAACACTTCACTCCCTGCTTATGTGCTTACTAACCAAAGTGTTTACAAATGACGTATTTTGCTCGTTGTGCCTCTGAAGCTGCTGTTCTGTATTAGAGAAATCTGGAGGAATTGCTTCTTTTCCCCTTTTGAGCATTGTCTTTATTTTTCATTGCTGTAACTCAGTACCATGGCATATAGTGAAGGGAAGAAGTTTTTTCTGTATTTTTACCATAAAGTAGGATCCCACAGGATAAAAAGATGGCTTTTTTGTAATCGTACAAAATAGTACAAGGTTTTGAAGTCTGGTCAGTTTGCCCTCTCAAGTGACCACAGTGGTGAAGGATTCAGCCACTGAACCTGCCAAGTGGATGATGTCTTTCAGGACTATATTCAGGCACTGCTCCAGGGTCCAGGCCTGCTTCGTGCTCGTGCACACCTCACAGGTATGGAGCTCACAGGAGCAATGCTGATTCCTTCACACTCTTCTGTCACTTAAAACACTTGCTCCCCTAAAACCCCAACCTACAGAGTAACAGCTTCACAGGTCAGGCATACACAACAGCTGCATGCAGACAGTCGGAGACATTAGTTGGGAGAAGTCTAGAAAGTGCCAGTGTTTCACCTACCAAAAAAACCAGAAGAGAAGTTGTATAGCAAACAATGAAGTAACTGCAAGGCCCTTCACTCTTCTTGTCTGCCTCCAGGAAGGTAGGATTAACCCTGCTTTATCAAGCTAATTCTCTTGCCATGGGCATCCATATTCTACCCGGCTTATAAGGTCACCTCCTTGAAACAGGGCAATTTCTCATGGATCAGTTGCCTTGCATCATTGTAGAGCTTTGTGGCTGAATTTGCAATAAAAAATTACCTCTCCTTGACGAATTACTTTTTTTGGTGCATGATCCAAGCTGTTATTTAAAGGCTGTGTGCATAAAAAGAGAGCTGCATAAAAAGAGAGCTGCATAAATTACTAACACTCTCTTGTAAAGCTTTAGAAATGTGTTTCAGAGAGAAGCAGTGAGACTGAAGACAGCACTGATACGCAAAATGGAGTCTGTGGGTTTTTAAGGATACAGTTAGGGAGTTCACTATTTCACACAGAAATCGTAAATTTTGTGCATGGATTTCCTGTTCTAGTGATAGAAAGTCTGTGTGTCAATGTAATTTCGTTCTCTGTGGCTCTACCTGCCATGTCACTACCCTTCAAGAGCTTTATTCTCCCCTTGTTTGAGCCAGTTTGCCACTGGCTGCATTTGACCTGCAACAAGCAGCAGATGCAGGAACAAACGTCACTAGAAGAGCCATTTGGGTGGTTTTCAAATGATAATGTCATACGTTGTTGTAAGTGGCATGTTCGTTCCCCCTAATTTTGATCATAAAGAAGCACTGGAGATAATTATGTGCCACCCTTGGGAAGCAGAGTTGAATGCCGAACTGTGATGCAGAGGAGAAAGTGACCTATGTATGTTTAGCTATTTTTGTGGCTTACGTTGTATACAAGACCAGAAGTGTTTCTAATAATTGAATAGTAAGCTTAGTGCTTGTGATTTAGACGAATTGTTGTCTAAAACCAGAGGCTGATGTCTTGAGCTTTGCTTGATTTATGTGGTAAAGCAAAGCTAGAGTAAATTCTATCTTTTTAAACTATTCACACAATGTATAGTTTATATATATATATAAAATCTAAAATGGCATTAATTCTTTGGAAAGATTTCTTCCATCTTGGATGTTAGAAGTCTGACATCATGGGTTACTTCCAAAAATTAGCAGTACCCTTTGACGGTTGGATTTGACTAGGATCCAGAACTGAGGAAATGTGACTGTGCTTGGAATTTTTAGATTTGGGATTGTTTCTCTTGCCTTGGACATAAGTATATATCCATGCATTGATAGTGATAGACAGAAATGAGGAAAGTAGCTCTGGATTGCATTTAATGGTACCAAGGTTGGCAGATACCTGAAGCTGTTCGTGTCTGAACATTAACACTGGTTTTGTACTTAGTAGAAATTATGGTCCTCAGCTGCTACCGTCGACTAAGGGTATAGAATTTGTCATTAGGGTATAGAATTTGTCATTCGCAAGCTTACAGTAACGAGTAAAGGCACACAACCTGGTGTAAGCTTCAAAAAATGTTCACAGTAACCCATAAGTTGGAGATGTGTATCTGTAGTCTACTGCCAAGAAGTAAAGCATGTAGGTTGCAGTTAAAAGTTTCCAGATTATTAGAAACAACTTTGAAGGGGATTTGAAAGTAATATTAAAAATTAAAAGGAATCTAAAGTGTTCCTTAAGGCAGAGTAACCAGCACATCCCACTGCATTACCCTAAGCACAGTGAGTGGACTTCCATCATACTTAGCCACACGTCTTCATTATCCGGACCATCTCCATTGGTGAAAATGCCTATTAATACCCTCTTTGAGAAGAAGCTTGTGAAAAGTAAAAGTGATATCTGTGAAGGTTGTACTTACCAGCCTAAGTATAATAGCCCTCCAGCAATGAATATTCCTATACTAAGACATTACTGCATGTAACTTATCCACAAAATTCTTCATTTACATATTTAAAAAGATGGTAGTCTCTAGTATTGTGTTTTCTCACTGCTTAGAAATTTCAGGGAGAAAAAAATGTTAAGAAATGTTTTAACGTACACAAAAAGTCTGGAATTTTCCTTGAAGTACCTGAGGCTGTTTATAGATGCATAATACAAACTTGACTATATTGCTATGTCCCAGCAGGAACCTTTAGAAAATGGAAAACAGAAGTATAAAACAGAGCGACATTGGGATTGCTGAATCTGAAAAGAAGATGGAAGGTAAGAGAGTCTGCCTGGATGACAAGAACTGCATTGTGGGAATATTTGAGATCTGCACAGAAAATGCAGAGCTGCATTCATTGCATAAACACAAAACATAATCTGATTGTCTTAGGTAACGTTTTTCTTTACCCAAAGTACAGATCTCAGTAGGTGGCTAGAAAATCTGCCTTTGTAGTGTAAGTAATATTGGTTCTGATTTTTAGGAGTGGAAAATAGGGCTTACATCTGGTTGCCAGCTAAAATGGTCATTAGCACAACTATTCTCCAGTGTATTTTAAAGCCGAGTTTTGGATATTCTTTGTGAAGGAATGCAGAACAGATTAGGATGAGAAGAAATGAGAATAATATAGATGAGTGTGCATAGAAGTCTGTTCTAGAAAACAAGTGAACTATCTGCAATTAAGGAGTGAAAAAAAGCATCAATCAACAAAACAAGTATAGGAATAAAGAGGAATTGAAGAAGTTCAGCTGAGTTAGGTCTTGCACAGGGCAGCAGCAGGTTCTTGAAACATTTAGAGAAAATAAGAAGAAAGAAAACTCAAATTGTTCTTCAATGAGGATGAGATTGAGAGAGTAATTTAGATATACTTCAAAACAAATAGAATTTTTTGCTACATTTTTTTGGTAACAATAGTGATGGCAATATTAATATTAAGGGTACAGACAAAGAATAGTAAGGATGAAGAGATGAAAGTGGAAAACATTACAGTGAATTAGAAAAAAAGCTGAAGAACATAGAAAGATTTGGTTGGAGGATTGCAGTAAGATGTACTGAAGGATTATACCCTGTGTTTCAAGTCAAATATTAGAAAAGATAAAAAATAATACAATTAAAGAAGGGGAATACGCTGTATGAACAATAGTTACAGCCTGTTAGTAAAAATATTAACAGAAAGCATAATTAAATACATGTAGAGAAGTGGGAAATGGGATGAAATATATCATGCTGTTTTAATCAAATTTGTTAAAAATTTTTTTGTAACATGATTTGGGGTTTTGTTTTTTTTTATTTTTGATGGCAACAGAATTTAAACTGAAGAAAAACCAACATGTCAGATGTAGATAATTAGCAGATCTCCTCAAAGACTGACTTGTAGCTAATCTTGTTAGCTATCTAATTAATAGCTATGACAAAAGTTCAAAGAGTTTGTTGATGAAAAAAGATCTGTAAGACTATATTAGAGAAACATTTTTGTCTGCAATATTCTCAAGATGTGTACAAGAACAGAAACAAGAAAAAACATATTGAAGTATACTCATGGTCAAACATAAGAACCAGCTAAGCTAGGAGTGATGTTTCTCAGTGTATTTCCCATAGAAGAAGGAAAGCATTAGTGCTGTTGCAAAAGCTACTGATGAGAATTTTTATATGGATGCCTGTATAAGTTTCTGACTTCCTCTCAACATTCAGACAAGATTGAGAAGTCTGTTATGGTTGAGCCAAACAAAATGAAAAATAGGGTGGGTAAAACATACTAGACAGGGTCTGCTGAAGGAAGCATTTAAGTTGATACAAGGGAAATTCAGTGGCTGGGGCTGCTTGGAGAAAAATTTTAGGGAATATCTGTTCTTCTCTAGTCAAGATATTTAAAATCAGTATCAATTCCCTCTGCTTCAAGCTGGGAAGCAATCTTGAATAGCATAACTGGAAAAAATGCTCTGTCATAGACGTGTTATAGAATAATGGCATGTTGCAGCATGCAACAAGTTCTGCAGAAACAAATGGTTCAAGGAACAGAGATGCTGGTACCAGAATCATAGTACCATTGGCTTGCTGCAGACAACAATCTGTCTATATGCAAAACAGACCTCAATAGCCCAGAGAGCAATTGGTTATGAACCCTATTTGCTTAGAAGTAGGAATATAGGAATAAGCTTAGAAGCATTCCAAGTAGCTACATCACTGTACTGGTGATCTGCACTAAGAATGCTACATGACAAAAAAAAAAAAACCAGTTGAGTTTTAATTGTTTTCGTTATCTGTTATATTGAGAGGCAAAGGAGTGGAATTCAAATTGGGCATGACAGATTCTCTGGTCTTTCTTGCAAGGCACTCAGAATGTTTTAATTAAGCCCACTATTTGAATCTGATATCTTAGAAGTATCATGTGGAGCAACAACAGGAGAACATTCATAAGAATGAGGCAAAGATATAAAACCATGTCCAGCATGGTTCCATGTCAACGTGCGCTGCTTCTTTTTTCCAAGTTTGCAGGTCTTGGAAGTTGAGAGGGGGGGTGAGGAGGATGGGAAGAAAATGCTGTGACATTTAAACCAGACAGACAAAGTTGAATTCATAAGGAAATCTTTTTCTTCTGAAGGAATTATATTTTCTGAAGTCTTTATGCCCCCCAGTGCCTCACTTCCTTGAGATTATCTTAATTAGAGAAGAGGTTAATGCAGCAGCAAAGTAAATTTTGGAGCAGCCAGGAGCAGAGTTGGCAAGTAGTTCTACTGAGACTGCACCTGGTGCATGGTGCTTAGTCAGGTTATACCTAAAAGACTTTAAAAGCTGTGAATATTCCTATTTCATGGCTTCTGGGACTTAACTCTTTATCCAGAAAGTATCCCCACTAGATCAGAAAGCTTTCATATGTGCAAAAGATGTAGCATCTGACTTGGGTAGCAACATTTTAAATGGAAAATGCAGAAAAAAGGATGTGGTGGGATGGGTAAATATGAAAAAAAATAAATTCCTTAAGGTCACATCACATAACCCAGTGACAGAGCCAAGACAAGAAACCCAAAATTTCTAACCTCTCCTTTATCTGTAGAACACAAAAGGAGCTTCCAAACTGTGGCATTTGTCACACTAGTTGCACTTCAGACGTCACATTAGAGGGCTGAAAATGACCACTGCTACTGCTGACATGGGTGACTGGGAGTAACCTGTAGCTAAACAGAAGTAATGCTCCTAGTGCCTTCCTATTCAAACTTTCTTTCCCTGCCACATCTTCTCTGGAATAATGTAGACAGGAACGTGAGACAAGAAAGAGCTTTTGGTTGGATGAGAGCAGTTACTGAAAACCAAACATTAAGACCTCTTCCACTTAACCTTATTTATTCCAGTACACTTAATACTTCCCGTTAACTACTGAACAAGTGTAATGATTTAGACGTTAATGAAATCTGTATGAAGTGCACATGGCTTAAAGTAGTGACAGCCTAAAATGCACCACATGAAGAGGAGTTCGTCAAGAGGGATCACCTGGGTAACATTTGTTTTGGACAGCTGTAGATCAGGCAAACGGAAACTTCAGGATGCCTGTTCAAAAGCAGATCCCACTTTAGCAGGCTGTTCCTTCCCATAGTGTTAAGCACTTCTCCAGTAATTGTGGATGCATACTGCACTGCAGCTGAGGCTTGGAGTAAAGTTAGAAAGACTCCAAGAAAATAAAATAGTCCCCTTCTCTTTAAGTGTCTTTAGAGCAATAAGTGTAACTTGGTGTAATTTTTCCTTCCAAAGAATTCATTTATTCCTGTACTAGTTTTATGACTAGAAATTTGATAGTAAGATAATAAGATTATTATTAGTAAAGGAGACAGCACTGTAGATGAAAAAGTTTAGTTACTGCAGAGCAAGGAAGTAAGACTGTGGATTCTGGGTTTTACATTAATTATTACTGTAGATTATGACATTACTTTCAGCTAAGTACTCCCTGTCTGTATTTATCTGAAGGTTATCACTTGTACACTGTGTCACAGTTTACCCAAGTTCAGTGAATTAACCTAGCTGTGCTTTAGCCTTTTGCTGTATGCATGATGAAGACCTTTGTACTCAAGAGCCTTTGACTGACTTTCTACAAATCCCAGACATGACAGAAATCTGCCAAAATTTTATGAGACATATTATAACATACTCAGACTGAAAATACTTAGTCATGTGCCCTCCATAATGAAGCTACATGTATATTTGGGCCTGTGCTAAGCAAGAGATTTTTTTTCTCTGGCTCTGCTTAATGACTGGAACTGTGATTCATGCTCCTATGAGGCAGTGTGGGCGCATGTATTACAGTTACCACCAGTATGGCTGGTTCAGGCTAGAAGCCGGCTACGGTAAACAGGAGCATTTTATTTCTTGCTATCCTTTTAACTTAGTACAGTGACTATGGTATTTCATTAAATTATGAGCATTAAATATCCATAACAGAAACATGTTTGACTGCAAAACGTCCTCACTACTGTCCACCGTTGAATCTGCTGGGTGATTTGTGTGAAATCAGGAAGATCCGTCTCAAGTGTAAAGAACTGGGCTCAAGATCCTGGTCTGTTATGTGTTTTCTGGGGCATTAGGGACACACTGGAGCTTTTGCAAAGGAAGATAAACAATTTCTTACTTTTGACAGCCTTTGAATTCTTGGCTGCCTGTGCTGCCTTCATGTTAACATGACTCCCTGCCTCGTACTGGTTCATAAGGTGCTGGACCACAACAGAAATAAGAATGATATAAACATGATTTCCCCTGAAATAGCTTGCAGTTGGCTGAGGATTTCTCCCTAGCTGAACAATGAGGGACTAGGAGACCTGTTAACCCTCATTGTTTTCACTTCAAAATCAAGGAGAAACAAAGAATTTCTAGAACTAAGACAATCTACTAAAACCTACCAGCTTTTTCAGCTGAATTCTGTGGGAGGAGTAAACTCTTTCGGAAACTGACCCTTCCTCAGCGCTGACGCTCTGCAATCCATTCTGGGTGTTTCCTTTTTTCTATGTCTTTGAGGTTTTGTAGCTATTTGAATACATCAGTACCTGGCACTGATGCAGTGTTTTAGCATATCTTGAAAATTACAGAATGTCTTCTCCATGCACGTGTGGTAAAGGGAAGTTTTATTACTTCAGCTCATGAGCAAGCAACTGAATTATAAAAAGGTCAACACTTTGTCTGGACTTGGAATTGAACTTCATTCACTGAGTTGCAGAATTAATTAAAAATTGATTCAGGCCCTGACAATACTTTCTAGGTTAACAGGAAGGAAAAAAAAAACCCAGCAACAAAGTGCACCCAGAATAGAGTACAAACTTGCCTGACAGTGCAGGTTGTTAAATTCTCTTCTCACCCTTTATCAAAAAAGCTGTATTTAGGTACTGTGCAGTGTCTAGATGCTTCTTGTTTGCCATTTTGTGGTTACAAAACAAGATGACTTATGTCAGATCAATAATCTTATATCCTTGAGGTATTTATATCTCATCTAATCTCCTTGTAATGGATTATACATTGTACTTGCGCTAGGGGTTTGAATTTCATTATTCTCATTAAGATGTCATTTCCATAGCTGCTTCATTCATTTCCATTTTGCCAAGGCCTGTGATGAAACCTTGATGGCTTTAGTAACCAATTACAATAATGTCTTTCAATTATGCTACAAATAGAAGACTCTAGTAGCTAATATTTAGAGTGTAAAATGTTTGTCTTTTATTTGGCCTGACACTTGAGATGTGCAAGCATCTTGTGGTACTATTGTTATTCTGAAACATTCATAGAGTGGGATCAAGTCACACACATTTTAGACACATAGGAAGAGACATGTTACCTGCCCTAAGGAGCCTGAGTTTTAAGATAAGGCAAGACAAATATAAGACAAGACACTTGACAACAGATCAGTTCAAAAATAGTCTAGGGGAGGAGACAGAGAAACAGGTTGGGAGATGAGCTCCAGAACAACGTTTTAGATGTATGGCAGCATGTGAAAGGCGCAACATTCTCAGTGGGAAATGAAATCAAGTACAAGAAGTGGGATCTTTGCAAGGGATACAGGGAGCACTGTACTTCACAACAAGCTTGTTGCAAAGCCCTTCAGATACTGCTGTCAGGGCAGTTTTTATGGGAAGTGAGAAGTAGCTTCATCTGTCTAAAGACAGGCAGTATGTGGTGAAAGCCCTTCGTTTCCCAGCCTTGCCAAGATATTGAACCAGAACTTCTTACTCTGTCTTTCATTCCAAGTGAATTTTCCTCCCATTACCATCTGCATTGGTTATGTATCCCGGGGACAAGTCCAGCGGGAGCTTAAGAGGAGTCTATAATGAGCTGATTTCTCCTTGCAGCTCATGACTTGATCATGTTCACATAGACCCAGAAAGAAGGAATCCCTGCAGGTGTCCCCCTTTCTTACTGGATAAAGAGAGGCAGAAGACAAGAACCATAGGCTCCGATTAATTAGCTTTTTGGTGGCAGTAGTGTTACTAGTTTGAAGAATGACGTGGAGAAACAGACAGGAGTCAGCATGACATCCACAACCTTTGTGAACCTTCGGGATGAACCTGTCTCCTCTTGATGCAGACTTTGAAAGAGCGGCTCACACAGGTGAACTGTCCAACCGGGTTTTTGTTTCAAGATTTCCATAGATGTGACTGACAGTTAAAAGGCACAAAATGAGAACTGTATCCTCAGGAGTCTGCAAGCCATTGTTTCACTGAAGCTTTCTGCTGAGAAGTGACACGTCTCTAAGGAAAACTAACTATTATCTTTCATTAATTTGACATAGGACTATGGCCTTTTTCTCAATTAAATAGAATCCAGGGAAACAGATGCTGCCGATGGCTCAGTGATGATTACGTAGTCACAGGAACTCTGCCCTACTTATTCCACCTACTTTCTTAAGGTCTGAAACTATCACATGCCATGGAGAAGAACGCAATATTTGGACTTAAGGATTTCAGAGAACCTTATGAACTTTAGTAGTCCATGCTAAATGCCTTCTTCTGCTGAAACTTGAAGTGAGGCTTAGATTAAAGTTTATGATCACTGAGCAGATAGGACAATATGACTTTGTGTTTGTGTCCCATGAACTTCTCTGGAGCTGGTGGTACAATAAGACAACCTTGTACTTTGGTCACTGTGGAGATTGTGACTTTGAGCATTGAGTGGACTTTCTTTTTTTGGCTGGGAAGGGATGGGCTAAGATTGCCCTCTGAATTCATATGGCTCAAGCCCATGAATTTTAAACCGATTGGTCAAAGCAAGGGGAAAAACATAAGTGGATTTATTAGCTACAGTTCTGTGAAAGACAAGCTGCCCTTCCCTGCACTAATCGTTCGCTGTCAGATTACCTGCAGTGATTATTTTGCTAATCAAAAGCAAGGGAAGGAGAGGAAAGATGGGAACTTTTCCTCAGTGAACTTACAGGGAGTTTGCTGCACAGATGGACAGAAATACTGCTACCGGGTACACATGTGTGCATCAAATAGCTCCTTGAATACATCCCAATTATCAGCCCAATTGAAATGTCTGGTGTCTTCAAATGCAAGATGTGTGTGTTGGGTTCAGTGTGGCAGTGAAATCATAAAACCTGCCACGACACTGAGAAAGGATCAGATAATGGCTACAAGTTAGGAGATCTTGTTTCAAGTCTCTGTTTATCAATTTCTTTAGTGCAAATTTCTATATGCCTTTGCATGTGGCCTGCCTGCGAGGAGCAGATAACATTTGTCATGGTAATAGTTAAATTAGAGACTGGAAGGCCCTCACACGCTATGTTTGCTAAAGATTCATAAAAGAGGTCTGTCGCACCTGGGAAAGAGAATAAAAGCCATTTCAAGTACTTCAAAAGCTGTAGGAAGTTGTTATTTCCTAGCAATGAAATATTTGCAGAAAACCCTTGTCTTACACGCCTTCTTTAATTGTGCCTTAATGACTGTGGGACAGATGCCCTGGCCAAGGGGATTTGTGGTTGCATAACTTGCACATCACCCAGAAAACTTGGAACATAACCTATGGTTTTCCTATGCTGCACTAAATCTGGAAACTGTTCTTAATGTTGTTTAGCCCTCGGATATTATGTTTTTTGTGACAGACCCTTTGTTTAGTTAAAAAAACCCTGTTGTGGTACTTCCTTAAAAGCCATCTGAAGTCATACATCATGATTTCAAATTAACATAATTGAGCAGACTGATGAACCCTTAACACAGTATGAAGAATTAATTATTTGTAACAGAGATTATAAAAGAGTTCTTTAAAAAACATTTATTTGAAAGAAAAAACAAACCTAGAGGTGTTAAAAAAGCAAATGTACAGCTCTAATGAAACTTAAATTCTGTGATAAAATAAGGTGAAAACATATATTTAGTTCCTGTCTGTGTAGGTATTAGGTACATCAAATTATATTCCAGAAGTTGTATACCAGGTAGGCATGTACTAAAGACATAGAATTGAAACTGTGTTAGTTGTGAATCTATATGGATTTGATTCCCATGCCTAACAATGCCAATTTTAGTTCAAGTTTGCAGAAGCCACCTCAAGTTTAAACCTTACAACAACTGTAAAGTGGAGAGTGCAAGCATATTGTTTGCAGAACTTGGCTGAATAAAACACTGAGTGGCCTGGTTTAATTTTACAGTAAACCTTGCTTGGATCAGATGGCTGGACTGAAGACCTCCTGAGGTCACTTCCAGCCGAAGGGATCTGTGAAATATGGAAGAAGCTATTTATTGCAATGGTGCCTCTTCAGGCAAAATCACGTGCACACACATCTGCACACAAGATAAACAGACCAAAGCTGTGTATTAGGGCAGTCTTGTGACCCTGAAGTTTCGAAATAGTATAAAGAAACAGACAAAATATCAAAAATCTATAATATCTCACAAGAGGGAAACAAATGTTTCTCTGAATGCAAGTTTGAAGCATGTGGAGAATTGAGACAGCAACTTCTATCTAATAATATAAATTTTCACGAGTGGTCAGCTATTACTATTTCTACCACAAATACATTGAGATTACAGCAACAGATGAAGATTTTTTTCTACCAGAGATTCTGCCAGCCTGTTATTCTTTGAGTCTCTGTTCTCTTTTTAAAATAACTATATTTCTAGTCCTTGACTGGAAGAAAAAAGCCTAAATTATTCTCCTGAATTTCAGAATAACACAGAAATATCCTTTAAGTATGAAATCATAGATTTTGAGAAATCTGTTTGCTATTACAAAAAAAGGAAGAAAGACAAGTTTCATAGTCAAATGTGCTTGCAGAGGCATTGGGGGATGGTGGTAATTTCCACCATCAGTTCATGGCATATTTCTGGGGCTTTTCACATTTTCACACTGCACTATGACTTGATTTAATGTAACATTCCTGTTGCAAAATACGAAAACTCCTCCTTTAAATTTACCTATTTTCTTCTGTCTGCAAATTCCCCAAAGCGGCTGCTGCAAAGCTGGAGTACCATTTATAATTACTTTTACAATTATGTTTATATGTGTCCAGCTAGAAAAATTGTATATGCCTACCTTTACTAATCAGTGCTTAAATCTTGTTTTAACGCTTTTCTCTCTAATGATGGATTACTGGAATCCTTAAGTAATAAAGACGGCAAGGTAATATTGCCCTCAGTAACACTACAAGTAACACTTCATAATATTTTTGTCCAGAAAATTATGCCCCTTGGAAGTATTTATGTTATTTACTATATTTCTCATATATGACTCCAAACTAATGTTTTATTTCCTCATTAATAAAAAATAAAAAAAGCTTTTTTTTTCTCTTTTGTAATGCCAAAGACCACCTGAGCTAAGACCACAGTCGAAGGAAAAATTTCTAAAAACCTGCAGGAAGGTCTGTGATGGAGGTTTCATGCCTGTAGCCTGTGTCCCAATATTACATTTTATTTGTTTATTTTTTCTGCTGTTAGCTCTGAGTGGTGTAAAAATCAATATATATTCAAGAAAAACTCTAGCCATGTTGTACATCTTACAGTTTGCAAATCTATTTTAGTTATGTAATAAAAGTGTAATAATAACAGCCCTGGCAAAATCAAGGTGCTGAGAGGCTGCAAAGAAATAAAATGATACCTTAAAAAGGGAAAAGTCTCAAGTTTTGTGGACAAATGAATAAAAGAGCTGAAATAAATACATTTTCAATGTACTTGATGTCAAGCTTTCATTTTTAAGATACTTCAGAGCTTGATAAGAAATAGATTTTTTTGCATGCATGTGCTAAGTTTTTCACGATGTTCAGTTTCTAAGCATACATTTCAAGGCTGAGGTTAAGATTCCCTGGTGTCTCAGCTTAGCAGCGACTGCTAAATAAAAGGTTATATGCAGCATGATATTTGCTGTAGTATTTGTTGAGACATACCCTGATAAGAGTTTGAAGAAAAAAGAAGAAATTATCAGGGCCATCGAACCCTATTCCCAACACATGTAAAGCCTCCACAAGCCAGGCTGTAAGCTTGTGCTTTGTGCAAAAGATATGCCAAGGATGGGCAGAGGTCAGGGAAAAGAAGAAAAGAACATTTTGGGTAAAATGCTAACTTCAGACAGGTATATTAACTAAATGTGTTAAACACCAGCAAATCTTGAAGATTCAGACTGACATAATTCATCTTTTAAATAAAATAAATACTCTTAGTGAGGGTCTCAGGAGGCAAATTCTTCTCTAGGAAAAATAAAAGACTGGGAGCTTGTCTGAGAGGTTGAGAAAAGCTAAGGAGTGTTTGTTGACCCACCTCCACCCTCACCCAACAGGAAAGGCTCTGAAGAAGACCTCAGAGTAATGTCCTGGGGGCAGCTGAAATGGGAATGCTCGGGATATCCCTCTGAAAAAGTGTCTTCCTAGTTGCTTGTAATGGCAGAGAAATTGCTGAAGAGGGTAGGGACGGAGAAGTCTTTTATCCAAGGGAGATCGGGCCTTTCATGGTGACAGAAAAGCTCTGTGAAACTGAAGGTGAAGAGCAGTTGTACCATGAGTGCTGCTGAAGAAGGGAAGACATGAAGGGGTTGAACACACAATGGTTTTGGGCAAAAGGTGTGGTATATTTGGAAAGATTTGGCTTTGTCGGTGTGAAGCATGTCCTGAGCCAGCTGCTTTCTGTATCCCTAGACATAATGATACAGCAGTTCGTTAGTGAAATAAATGATTGCAAGGTTATTTTCTACAGTGATTTTACTGTTTGATAATTTGACTGACCTTAAACATAAATGAAAGGAGGTTTTCTGACATGAATTCCTTTAGCTGGATCAGTAAGTTGCTTTAGGAATTCAATCCAATCTCAAATTACATTTATTTGTAGTTGAGGCTTCATAGATGTAAATCTTGTCCTCTCTAGTACGTTCATCCACAAAAAAAGAGGTAGCATGTAGCAGATTCAAATAATATTTTTAGTGACCTGTGCTTTCTGTGTTGTTCTGTCTCTTTCTGTTGGGGTCCTCATGGATGCAGAAATAGCAACAGCAGCCCCAAAAGATGCAGGAGACACTGGTGTAGTTAAACAGTAAAGATAGCAATCAGAACTACAACTGAATTTAGAAAATAGTCTCAGATCAAGCACTGCAATGGTTCTGTTAAATGGGAATCTTTTTATAACCCAAGGCTTGTTTCAGGTAGATACATGATAAACTTAATTCTAGAAATCGAGATGTGAAAAAAATTGAAGTAAAATGGGTTCAAAAGTCATGCCAGACACACAAAACTCTGTATTTACAGCTATGCGTGCAGAGTCCACTGCCATCTGTTTAACACTGCAAATGCCAGAACTAAGAACTGCTTCAGACATGCCCTGTTGGTAGTTTGTATAGTTTATAGTTTACAAGTGAGATTTAAAATGTTGGGTAACCAGATTAAAAGTTTCGTCACTTTTTTTGTTGAGCAAGCAGTCATACCTATGAAGGGAAGTGATATGACCACCAATAGCACATGTGGATGGATTCTTTGGTGTACTTTGGTAGAAAAGAATAGTATTGATGACTTTAATGTGTGCAGAAGACAGGCAACACATTTTGGCCTTTACGAAGACTTTTGTGGACATGCAGCTCCAGACATGTATACCTTTGTGATGCACACTGTCAAAGTTGACCTGGCTGCTTCATTGCTGGAAAGCTGCTGAAGGGTTTCGCTTTGCAAATCTAGCATGTAGAGATGTACAGCTTCTGAGTGCTCTGTTTAGAAACTCTGAATCCTATTTGTGAACCTTTGCTGAGGTCACACTGCTGAGGTTTCACTGCTGAGATTTAATGGATTGTTACTGTGTATGAAAATGGGTTGTAAATGGGTTGTCACCATGTATGAAAGACTGAAAGGGAAAAAAAGTCAGTGTTAGGTTCATCCTTCATCCAGCCTGAGGCACTGCGCATCTGATGTCAGTGTGCTCGGAAAGAATTTGATATGCTATAGAGTTGACACCAATGTGCTGGGAAAAAAGTGGGATTTCTTGAATGTATTGAAATAAGACTTTTGACTTAGATAAAGAACAGGACTTTTAGTATGTAAGAGTTTTGTAAAAGAAGGTCCTGAAATTATTTATTGCTAAGGTGACATCGTATTCCTTTTCAATGCATGGCCCAGAGATCTGTCTTCACAGCTACTTACAGCTTCATGTTCTCAGAGCACCACAGTATTTCCTCCTCAAAACAGGAAGAGCAGACAGGTGTACGTCTCCATCTACTCAGTGGTTACTACATATTGCAGACAAAAATACTTTTCAAAAAATACAAATTGCAGTAGAACCCACCGAGAGCACAAGCAGAATAGTACGGCTTGAACTGGGGTGGGACACTGGGGATTTCTCATAAAAAGACATGGCTGTCATAACCCTTAGTGTCCAGTTATGTACTCTCCGCAAAGAGGAGCAATTCTATCCTTTTGTGCTATAGAGTTAAGCTAGTGATGACAGCTATTCCTACTTTCGATGTTCCATTTCTGTAAGCAAAACCAGGGAATATTGTATTGGACATCCCAAAACAATTTAAGGCACATTCTCTTCCCTCAGTTACTTGGGGAATTGACAACATCAACATGTGCAACATCTCCTTCAATGTGCATGATCAGAATGGCAGATGAATTTAATCAAACAATTTAATCAGTGATCTTGACTAAACACCAGATCACTAAATTGGTCTAAAATTCTTCCTGTAGTGGCCAAAGAATGAGGGTTTTTTTGGGTTTTTTTTGCCTTTTTTTTTTTGAGCTATCATTGATCCTAGTAAATGCTTTTACTGTTCCCCCTCCTGATGATGAACCACGGTTCATTATAGAATCATAGTTGTGATAAAATGGTTTGCCTGCCTTTGAAGTATGCCAAAGACTGTTACATATTAGTAAAAAACCCATTTTCATAGCTCATTTCACCCTTGCTTACAATGACTTAACACTTTTTTATAGAAATGCAAGCTTATTGCCAATACTTTGACAGGTGATGTGACATTCGTGAGTCATAAGGGTGATTTAGACCATCCAGTGGTTGATTATTTAAGGAAACTCATAAATGAGATCCCAGAAAACCAACACATCATCCTGAGTGTGTCAGCAGAACTGAAAAAGTTTGGGTAAATATCAGGTAGAAAGACGTGTATAAAAACCAAAGGACTTACTCTTAGTAAGGAAAAATAAATTTTAGCAGTTTTGAATAATTCAGTCTCAGATTGTGGTGCAGCCCTTAAGGGAAAGAACCTTAAAGAAATGCTGGAGAGCCATTGCAGGCACCAATTGTTAGAAAGAGCACTACCAGGCAATAGAAACAACAACACTCTAAGAAAAATCCTTAGCTCAGCAGTACTCCTGATTAGAGACTTAAACCCAAAAAGATAAATCACAGCCTGATGGCCTTTGGAAATGGGTATACAATGAAAATACCCCTTTTCCTGAAATTTTACAGGGACCTCCAACATTGGTAGAAGTTATTCTAAGAATAAAGTACTGAAGAACGCCAAGTGGTCATCGTTTGTTACGTCTGAGAACAGAATAAACTATTATAATAGTTTGCAAATTCTGTGCAAAGACTTGCTTTATAAATATCCCTTTATTGATACTGCAGACAGCTTATCTGTTGTTTTGATTAGACAGCTGTTCTCCAACCATGAAAGAAATATAAGTTATTGTAGACTATTAAATATGGTCTACTTGTGAAAGTAATGAAACTGGGAAAATCTGCATCATAGGCAACTGAATAGTAGGTGGGTAGTCTAGAACATAGTTCCAAGGAGAAAGAAAAAAAGAACAAAAAAAACAAAAAAAGAAAGATACAAAGAATTTTTTAACATTAAATTAGACACAAAATATATCTTTCTCTTTAAAACATCCTGGAGTAACATAGAAGTGACAGCTACAAGGAAACTTATGTACCCTTATAGCCCTTAAGTATTTCTAGGAAATTCTTAAGATGGTCCCCTCCAAAATTTTGGTTAACTACTAATGGATTTAGATGTTCTTATACCAGAAGCTTCTAGATAAGGAGTAGAGATCTTCTGAAAGATTGGCAGTGGTTTATATATTGAAAAGAGCTACTGCTGAGTATAAAATGAAGATGTAGGAACAGACCCTTTTAAAGCGTCGGTCTGCTGAAACAAAACAGGTCCAGCAGTGTGAAGAGAAATAAGCCCATTCTAAAACAACCCATTCAGTCTTTTCCTCCCAACAGAGAAAGCTACATGCACTTTGCTCTCACATGGTTGAATAACAACCATTTCAGAAATATCTAGTTACACCTCAACAGGAAACAGTCTTTGGATAGAACTCAGAATTGAGAGTCCTTATAAAGGGGTAAAAAGCCCATTAAAAGTCTGAGAACTAGAAAGCTTTCTCTTAAAAGAAGCAATGAAAATGAAATAGTCGAGGAAGGGGTACTGTTACTAAATTATTTTGCATTTTCTGCTTATCAGTTTTAATACAAGACAGCAAAATAAGTGCATAGTCCAAAACAAGTCTGGTGTTCAGTCACAAGAGAGGAAATGAGGGGGTTTTCTTGCAATGAGGGGAACCAGAAGAACTACAGCAGCTCAGGTCCTGGCTATGGAAGGGAAGGCTGTTTTCTAAAAAATACACTCAAAAGAATTTGAGAAAGCTACAACTTGTTTCTTTGTGCTTCAGAGATGTCTGGCAGTTGAAGCATAATGATGTGGATAAAGGAAAACTCAATATGTTTCTTCTAAAAGAGGCAGAAAATAGACATCTGTGACAAATTCAGTCTGTACTTTGTACATCAGAAAGCCTTGCATAGAATGAAACACTTCTTAGGAAGAGCTGTCTGTTCAGAAAGATGAACCAGCAGACATATTTAATCTCTAGATAACAAAGAGCTCTCTTGTTAATGGTTATATTATGCAAATAAAAGTTTGTTGTGCCTCTCAGACTCTAGTCTGTATCATTAAAACCCACCTAATGGTGGGGATGCTTTTATGAAGCATGGGAATATTTGTGTGAAAGCACTGGTCTGACTGTAGAACCCATCTTCTCCTACATGCGTATTGGAACATCTGAAATGTCAACTGCATAATAAAACTCTCAAATGTAACAACTAAAAGGCAGAAATTAGTTAAAATAATTGTCTTATTTTTTTCTTTTTGTTTTAAACATTTCTGTGTTTCCTTAGCAAGTTCTCTGTTGTTACAAAGGATATCTGTATCTCCATCTTAAACCAAAACAAAACTATAACAGTGTAATTTATTAAGAAGTTGGTAATTGCAAAAGCATTAGTGGTTTTGTTGAAATTGGATTTATGACACAAACTCTCTATATTTTGATTTATGTCAAAAACTCTCTATAGTATATAGGTTATACATAGCATATGAAGTATATACGAAGTATATATGAAGTATATATGAAGTATATACGAAGTATATATGAAGTATATGCTTCATATGAAGCATATGAAGTGTATGTATCTATTACAGATAAATTTTCTATATTTGTAATGTATTTTCATATATGAGTGGCATCACCATCAAAACCACATTGAAATCAGGACTCACACATTAGAAATTGCCTGTGAAGTTTGTGGTGGGTGGGAGTCCATTTTTCAAAATGGACAAAAAATCAAAAAGTATTTTCTTCTCTATAGTAAGATTAAAAAATTCATACACAGCAACATTGAGTAGAGATTGATGAAATTCTGGAGAAGTTTTTTTCTGTGTTAAAGTTCCCCATTTCAGTAAGTGAATAGTGCACACATCTGCTCAGGAGGCAAGGCAAATATCTTGTGTATTCTTTGACAAACTCTCCTCAGTTAGTGATCTTACTGTTACTCGCTGGCCACATGCACCATCTGCCTATATTCTTTTGTACAGCTGTCAATGTCAGATCTGTGGAAGATGGAAGTGGTTGTTCTACACTGATGTGCCACTGATGTAAAAAAAATAGTAACATTTGTTTGAAAATGAAGGGATTGATAATGCAGTTCTTGCTAAAGGCATAATTTTCCTTGAATCTTGTAACAACTTTTTCAAGCAGCTACCCCAAGAGTAAATTTTCTCAATTACTAGTCTGGTTGCCAAATACTTTCACCAGTTTTGGGTAATGTGATAGTTAATGGCTGCATGCAAACCTCTGTGTCCTCAGGCAGATTTAAGAGGCACCTGTAGACTTTTTATGGCTCTTGAGAAATGGAAAGTGGATAATATTTGCAATTGACACTGATCAAGTGCAAGGTCACTCATTTATACAGAAGGTGCTTTAATATGGGGTAATTTAATGTTCACTTTCTCCCAGCTCTGTCTGGGCCGTCAGGTCAGCATGTCCCTCTAGAGCCATGATGCTGCTCATCATTCAGGGTGTTGCTGCGTGTCAAGTGAAGGTATCTTTACAAGCAGTCTACTAAAAAATTGAGTCACTGGGCTGTTATGGCTGTAGCTGAGCAAAAACCTTTATGGAGGCTGAATGGGTCTGTTGACAGTGTGGCTGGAGCTTCTGGAATGGTATTTAAAGCTGAGTCCTGCTATCTGGAGAACACTTGGCGAAGATTAATTTTCTTTACTAACAAGTAAAAATAGGGTAGGATAGTGAGAAACAAGAGACAAAACTAAAAAACCTTCTGCTCTTCCTTCTCTGGCTCTGTCCGACACAGAAGCAGCGTACGGTGTTCCTTCACAGAGACCTCCTTACTATATAAATTCAATACAGATTTAATAATCTTAAGTTTACTTTTCAGAAGAGATATAGTTGTCTTAAAGAATTGACAAGTGTTCTTGTTGATCAGCTGAGTTTCTCCTAGGGGAGGGCATACTCAATTTGTACTTGGCAACAGACCCACTGGAAGGATGCATTGAAAAGGTCTTGCTGTTGTCAGCACTGCTCTTGTTTTGTTAAAGACCTAGAGGTTTCAGACAAAGGTTCAGCTTGTTGATCACCTTGCCAAAGCAAAATGAAAGCAGTCTGTTCTGATGTGACAGTATTTCTGTTATAACAGAGTTGGAAGAATACTTCCCTTTACACTGCCAGGTATTTGTCATGTAAAATGGGTTCAGACTTCAAATATGGGAGCAATATAATAGAGACATAAGAGATTTCCTCCCAAACTGACTTTTCTATAGTGTTGGTTTATGCATGAGAAGAATGAATTCCTCAAGTCATATCTGCAGTGAAGGGAAATAAATAAACCTCATAATTTACAACCTCTAAAATATCGACTGTTTCAGCATCAGTGGAAAATGCATAATCACTACTAGAGCACAGCTTTCTCGACAACTTTTCTGCTTGACAAACTTGATCAGGAACACTTCAGGAAATGCAGAATGAATCATCTGTAATAGATGAAGGTTTGAAAATAGATCCTTCACACGAATATATCCCTGTTTGAAAAAGAGATTTGAAAATAAGTGAGTTTACTTACACCCTTTCATTTATAGGTGCAGAGCATTTCTGTCAAAACAGACAAAAATCTGTGGAATACATACATTATTTATTCTCTGCCAGGCAACTGCAGAATTGAAATCTGGATGTTGAACTCAGTCAGATCACACGAAAGCTTTAACTTAAGTATCAATGATTTAGAATATTTGTACATTTCATATACAAAGCAGAGCTCTGTATATAGATGTATATAAAAAGTGACTCCTCCCTGTTTTTGTTATGAACATGAAGCTTTCAAAATTTCAACGTAGATTGATAGTGCATTTATAAACAAAATAGGAAACATATCTCATTAGTAATCTTAAGCATCTTAAGTCACCAAGACTAGTGTATTCAGAAGAAAGTTAAATTAGTCTTTGTGTCTGTAATGTCCATTTGTTTTTTGAAATAGGCTCAAAGCAGAGCTGAATGTGAGGCATTGCAATACAGAACAGTTGACTACTGCCACATGGGCTTGCTTAGGAGTGTCATTAATTCTTTTGTTATGCTGCTTGTAAAAATCAAGAATGAATGTTTTGGAGGAAAAAAGAATCATTCCTTGATGTGGCTAACAAAGGAGATACATTCTTTCTTACTCAGCCTTTACTTACCCTCAGATCTAAGGGACCTACTAAGAAGAAGAGACATATCACTGTGACAGAAGAGAGATATCAGAGACTCCAAGGGATATTGTGTTTGCAAAGAAGATGTTGAGGGTCAGGCATGATTTATGTAATAATTTAAAAATCCATGTAATACAAAAAAGTCAGGTCTGATTCCACTTGAGAAAGGGCTGGTAAGGGACTTGGTTTAGTTTCTTGATAATTGTTTTCTCTTCATGTTCCCTTCCTGATCAAATGCCCTCACTGAATCTGACATAAATTCCTTTTATCTTCAGTGAGGTCAGGACTTCCCTTATGATGTTGGTTTTTACGCAAATGCTAATTCTCAGGTAAGAAACTAAGAATTTTCTCTGATTGTGGGTGAACTCTAGAATAGCCACAAATAAAAGAAGGAAAACTATCCCACTTACATGAAGACATCAGCTCTCCTCTCTGATGAAAAGCCATTTTTTCCTGCTTGCCACAGAAATATCTCAGCCCTTCTACACAGTAATCAACTGAAAACACATTCATCTTCCCACACCATTTGGGCCATTGCCTACTTAATGGAACATATAATGGGATGAAATTGCCACCTGGTGGTTGAGATATGGGATGGCTCCCAAGGGTATCATTATATATGCTGTTTTTTAATATTGCAAAGGTTCAGGCTATATAAATGTATCCCTGCCTCTGGATTTAGTTCATATTATGGCTTACAGAAATCAGTGAGAGTATTTTCCTTTGCATTTTCCCTAATTGCTGAAAAAGTCTATTTCAAATATGAATTAACTGTATGTATGAGCTGATGGCTATGTAATTCCTGATCAAAGTGCGATTGAAGGAGTAGAGGACAGAAGGGGTAATAAGGAACAGTAATGTATTTAATTGGAAAGAGCTAATGTCGAGTGACTGACACTGACTTGATTTTACACAAGACATACATTGCTGATCCAAGAAGTTGAATAAATTAGATATTTATTGGAATCTGCAGGTGCTGACAACACAGAGAATTAAAATAAGTGCAGATATTGACAGTGAAAAAGCCTATACTGCTGTATTTTTTGAGAGATTACTAAGGCAAGGAAGGAAAAAACCCAAGTTGAAGGCAAAAAGACGAAGAGGTAACATAGAGATGTTGTACATTGCTTTCACTTCTCTTCAACTAGAAGAGCAGGATCGGCTAGGCAGGTAACATGGCCAAACACAAAGGCTTTTGCTAACCATGAGATGGCAGGTCTATTTGAAAGGAGCCTCCAGTGAGGTCATAATTTCCATAGATGCCTGCATCACTGCCATTGAGTGGAAACATGTGCAGCCTTATCCTGTAGGAAAGAAAAGAATCTGACATGAACAGTAGGAAAGAATCAGACACATTCTCAGAAAGATGCAAACCCATGCAAATGTGTAATGACAAAAATACAGCTGGTAGTAAGTTGCATCTGAAATTACACCTGAGTGTGACATGGTAAAAAGATTTGGAAACACATCTACTAAGCAATGCTGTCAAAAAATGAGGGGAAAATAGAGCAGACATCTGTAACCTGGGTTTTGTTTAAGCACTTTTCTGATAACTTTGGTTTTAAGTAGTAGAGTGTCTGTTTGTTTGGGGATGAACTGTCTGTGGCACAGAAGTTATTGCAATGAAGTACCATATTTCCTTTTTGTTATCAGGAAGATGCGCTAAAATTTGAAGAATTTAAGAAGAAAAGAGGAATGTTTGAAGGCAAGGATGTTTTGGGGCTTTGCAGCATGCCAGTAAAACTAAGTTGTGCCTCTCAGAAGAATGAGGATTGGCATAAAGTTGTGTCTGAACTGCTACTATCATGAAAATAATAATAAGAAAAAAAATGAAGCTGCTGTGCTGTGCTGGAAGAGAGCAGTGAAGAGTCAGATTTGCTGTTCCTATGAGTGATTGATGGTGGGAATCGATCTTGTATTGACTGCTGCTCCAAAACTACTGTTCCTATATCCTTAACTGTTCCTAATTGGTGGTAGCAACAACAGCAGCCAGACAGGGCAAAATAAGCAGAATGGGTGCTTCATTTTTCAACTGCTTCCTGGCTGTTCTGAGTAATAGTTTACCTTGCTCAGTTCTTGGGCAAGGCTGTAACTAAATTGTATGCAGTTAAAGGGATTAGAGTCTCGATGCAAAGCTATGACAGAAGCTGATTCAGTATAATAAGTCATAGCCCTTCCGGAGTTTTTCCACATCATCATGGAAATATCCTCCCAGAACTACACAGCATCTCTGCCACATCAGATTCCTCAACAGGGTCTGCTCTTCAGTACTGTGTCTCCAGCTCTTCTATTTTACTGCTTTTGCTAACCTCTCCTCCCTTCCCATTTCAACTTCTTCTTGAAATTGCTGGATTAGAGGCTATCCTTAGAGATTATATTTATATAGTGTTCATGATATAGTAGCAGTGTTTTGAAAATAGCCAGTGGCAATAAGAATCATTCATGTGGCAAATGTCTGTGACTGAAAACATCAGCAAGGAGTGTAAGAAAGAAGTGACTTTGAGTAGTCCAATTGAGAGGATTTTATAGGAATAATGACACCCTGAAAACTCAGAAAAGATAGGTTGAATAGCACTGAGAGAAAAAAAAAGTGTTGTTACCAACAGAGGAGCCTACTAGACTCTGGAATAGTCTCCCAAGGGATTGGTCTAATCACTTTAAAATGGACTGAACATAGCCCTAAAGAATACATTGTTTTGTACTAGTCTCCATGGAGATGGGCCAAATGTAATCTAACAGGCCATTTTTATCTCTTCCTTGTGTGTCTCCAGGAGTTGTAGCCGTGTGCTTCATTACTTCAGTAGTTGAGCTCACTGAGTGTGATCAGCTATCAACATTTCTTCTGTCGATCTGTGGATTTAAGCATCATGTTCACCAATATGCTCCCTCCTTTCTGAGGAGAGGAACTGTGAGTAAGGAGGAGGGTGACAGAGCAGGGAAGCTGCTGAGTTTAGGACTCATGGTTAGTATGCTGTGCAGACAGACAAATCAATCGGCTCCTGCCTGGGTATCTTAATCAGAAGCTGTGGTTCACTGCAGTGGTTAAGTGCTACTGTGCTGGTGATGGCATCTTTCAGAGACGCTATTGATTGCTCTTCTCTCTCATCTGAGAAAACATTCCAACTGTGTAGACAGCATCAGGAAGAGAGCTGGCAGAGAAGTGCCCTCTTACAGCTCTACAGGATTAGGATCGACAGTTTAATTTCCCTGGGGGCAGGCAAGTTGTCATTCTAATTCAACCAGACTAGTGTGGGAAAGGGGAAGAAGATGACTGTTTGAAAGGTCCATTGTTTATCTGAATAAGCCTGGTGTAAGGCCAAAGATGATGCAGTGCAGGACCACACAAACTGAGGTGAAGGAGCATGTGTTTGGGAAACGTCTTTTGAGGGAAATCCACTTTCAGAGTGAAATGGAAGAGAGCGGCATATTAAAGAGCGAACCTTTCTTGGAGTGGAAGAGAATCCCAGAGCTGGGTGGCATCAAGGTGGGGGTGTTATAATCCTCCGGCAATGCTAAAACACCAGACTGTTCGAAAAAAAATTATAGAGAGTATGTGAACAAGTAGCAGATATTCAGAGTAGCAGTACATTTTGGTGTCTGCTTGTTTGACTGTATGTGCAAGAATCTGTTTATCTGCTCTCCATTAGTAGCCTTGTGACTTTTAAAATGCAAGTGCGTTATAAAAAAAAGGTGATGCAATGTAGTCAGAGTATATATTCCAGAAAGTAGCAGTTGCAACGTCACCACATATGCCATTGTGCTTTTATGAGAAATTCCTTTAGATATTAAGAAAAACTTTAAAACTTTCTTTCCGTCTTCTTAAAAAAGAAGTAAAACCAACCAACAATACTTGTATAGAACATACAATGCTGAGAACAAATGAAGGCTATCCAGTTACCTGTTTAATATGGACTATCCAATGTACCTTGACATTTGTATCTAGACTTCAGATCTTCTGGGAACAGATACATGAAGTCTCTTCTGCCTTGTTTCATTTTATTATATCATCAAGAATAAGATAGACAGGTCTGAAGCAGGTTTATAGTTTCTTTTCTTTTTTTTTTTTTTTAGAGGAGACTGCTCACAACTGTATCAATTAGTTGCCAGCTCTGTACAGGTCAGACATGAATTTTTGTTGGCAGTCATATTGCCACACTTAACTTGCTATAATGTAGAATTGTTTCTCTGATTTGTTTAGTTATTAAATACTTGTTATTTTAATTTGAATGCTATTTGGAATTAGTAAGTCAGCTACATCTTTCCTAGGTATGGAAATTTTACCGAAGATATACCCTGAAATAAAGCAGATGGTGTTCCTAATCTTGTGCCTCCATCCCCTAAAGAAACTAGCATGGAGTGCCACGTAACATAAAAGCAGGAGAGGGAAAAGTTTTAGCTGGTGAGTGGGTATGGTATGTTGCAAGAACAATTATCAGGATGCAAGAGAATCCAGAATGCTGGTTCAAAAATATTCAAGTGAGTAGAGTTTCTTCGTAAAATAGATTTAGATCAAGTGGAATACATCAGTTTATCTAAACTACAGGTGATTATACAGAGAATTAAATTATATCCAAATTGATTAAAACACTTCCTCAAAAGTACTGCCGATTTGCCCTTATGCGAAGAGCAGCAGTGTGTTAACTGTGGATTTGCGTGTGAACATGCCTGTGTAAGAGGAAGGGAGTGCTATTTTCTTTGCATTCACTACTTTTTGGGGTCTTGTTCTTCCTTTACACCAATAAGTTGACTGACAGCTCTGTGTTTTATTTCTGGGCCCTTGTTGCTTCTGTACTGACTGGCATGCAGGCGATACATGTCTGTGGGAGCTCACTGCTAATGCAGTAATGAGGAGTACAAACAACAGTGCAGCACTGTGACTGACCTACCTAAATAACAACTTTTTGGTGAAGTTCTCACTATTCTTCTTTTGTTTGTAGGGCACTGGGGAGATCTCCTTATCGAAAGCTGTTATTTCTTTGTTGGAACTGGGGTCAGATGGATGTGAATCCAAAGAGTAACTTTTAGATAATCCTGATACTGACAGTGACACTAATAGAACAGAAAAGTGGGGATATTGGGGGAAGAAGCCCTGTCCTGGCCTGTCTAGCTGAAGTTGCTGTGTCTGGTGCCATCTAAGAAATTAGCATTGCTCAGTGGCAGTCAGGTATGATAAAATATTCAGTCACGAGTCTTAAAGTACCCAGAGAGAGGAGACATGATTTACTATTTTTCATAAGCCTATTTTACTCTTTAGCTGAAAATTAGCTTTATAGCAATTTGTTTCACTATGTCTCTTTACAGCATGCCTCTCTTTTTACTGAAGCTATTTCCAAATCTGAATCTCTGATTCACTCTCAGCAATAATTCCAGATCTTGGCATAACCACATTGTTCGGAATGAAGAGGTGCAGTTAGCTGCCCCAGAGAGTAAAATAAAACCAAACCAGGAAACAGTGGGAGGATATTCTTTTGAATACTGTATGATTATGCTATGCTGGTATTAAAGCACACTATTTTCAAGTGCCGATAGGTTTAAAGGATGCCTTTTTTTCATTTTAGATCTAAACCTTGTTAAGATGTGTAGAGTTTAAGAAGTCTCTGCAATTAGGGATTGAAAGGCCCACCATTAACAGTTCTCAGTCTTTTTCTTATTGTCTCCTATCTTACAACTTCATAATGCTTTTGGACTTCCTCATCACCCACTCATGCTGGAAAAGCAGGAGTCATATCAGCCTGGTTTTGACTGGGAACTGAGGAGCTAGTGGTCTTTACAGTGGGTTGCAGGCTTTGACAGGGCTTTGTGTAATATAACTCATTGTGTGGGATGTCACGCTCATGAAGTGAAGCTGCTCAGTCAGCAGTCAGTTTTAATTACCACATACTGGTAGAGTGTAAACCACGTGTTGTATCACAAATGGCTTTGGGCAGAGACCACAGAAACTCTGTGAGTATATTGCTAGGAGAATTGAATTAACCCATTAAAGCTTACTCAAATTAGCTCAGTAGTTAGTAGTTAATCATTTCAGCCTTCAGAAGCTAAAGGAAAAGAAATGCTTTCTTGAAAGTTTTCATGCAAGCACAGACTGTAGTGTGTTGTAACATTACAGCCCATTGAAAAATTTTAGTTAGAGCTGTGGTTGTAGCTAGTGGTCTTGCTGGCAAGGCCCAAGGACTACATCAGAACCGAAGGTGGGAGATTTGGCTTATGCACTGTCCTTTTCAGTGCTCTTGCAGAGCAGCACCAATATTCCCTGAGTGTCAGTAATTGCAAGTAGTGGTACTGTGATACTGCTTTTGAGCTGGAAAAGTGAAAATACTACAGGGTCTTGAACATTTTACTAAGGAATTTACTTATTTTTTGCACAGAGAAGGTAGCTTTTTGGAGAACATATAGAGATTAAGCACAATTAAGTGTTTTATTCAACTGCATCTTCAGGGAGAAAAAAAGTTATGGGTGTTGGGCTGTACAGGTGGGTACACCATAGGGTAATACCTCTGCCATGACCTTGGCTAGCATGCTCTTCAGGAAAAAGCTAGACTCCTTGATTCTCAATCTTTGCATAGCTGTGAGGGTGAACTATGTGTCTTTGTGCAGTGCACTGAAAAAATATATCTAGATATTTTTATTTCACTGTTCTTAACCAGTGGAACATGGGACAAACCTATCTATATACTACAATATTTTTCACTCCGTATTGGTCTAATTTTATTTTTTTCTTAACTGCAGGAACTCAATTACACAGCAGGATTTGGCCCTTATTTGCCTGAAGCTGTCAGGAAAATGAATGTCTGATGAAGACTGAATCAGTTTAAATGCATAGTAAAAAATAGATACTTCCTATGGACAAGGTGGAAATAAGTCAGCCCGCTGTAGAACATATTCGTAAGCCAAGGGATCTGCAGTGTGTTTCAATGTGACCTCCCATTCCCCCTCATTATCTTCCACTTATTAACCCTGATCTAACTGTTATTGATAGCTCCATTATTCTGCTTGGGACAGCAGTGACAGCCTCAGTGACCTTGCCCTGAGTGATCAGAAACTCATTTAATGTTAAGTGTACTCTGTAAAAATATACTGAGGGAAAAGCATATTCAACATGAGAATCGGGTATGTGTTTTAACAAGGATTTCTTGTGGTGCTAATAATTATCTCAAGAAGTGCATTGTGCTCCACTAAATATATTGAAAACGTCTCTAAATACCTCTTCTTTCTCAGAGAGAAATTTTGTAATAAGTACAAGAGAATGAGAGTTGCTCTGATCTTGCATAGTGTTAATTGTGGGAATATGGCCCAGGAAAGCAAGTCTAAATGAAAAACTAAGGTACTAAGATTTTGCTGACATGATTCTCTGCATCTAGACTGTTTACCTCCTGGGCAGTATCATTAGCTGACACTCATGTCACCTCCCACCCTCAGACTTTGTGTAGCCAATTTATTGGCAACATGACAGCACTTCTGTTCTGTGAAGATTATATATTCGCAAGGATTGTACTCTATCAGAATCGGATCCTGAGCACATCATGTACGTGGAGAATAGTTAATACTCTTAGAAAAAAGGAATGCGAGTTGTGGCTGTCTGGCTCTTCCCAGAAGCCTGGAATTTTATGGTACTCTGGCTTGTGTCACTGAGGCTTAGGATTTCACAAGTGAAGTTGGAACACTTAGGCTATAAGAAATATATCTGTAAGTTTATATTCTTTACTGCTCTTCCATGTAGGAGGTGAGGAAACTTCAGTACGCCCAAGAGTGACTTAAAGAGACTTCAGGGCCTTGAGATGGCTAGTGAGGGAATCTGGGTCCCAGGTGTTTTCCTCCCTCATTCCAATTGTGAGCAGTGACACTGGAAGGAACAGATAGACCCAGTTTATTGATACATGGCTCCATGGCAGGTGTAGCTGTAAAATCTTTGGTTTTTTTTTCACAATGGGATGGCCTACACGGCACCAGACTTACAGGCATCGGATGTAAGCCACCTTTCTCAAATGGGAAGGAGGTTCTTTGTTCCTTGACAGAGCTTTAAACTAGAAGCGACCTGGAGTACTGTGTCCACTTCTGGAATCTCCAACATAAGAAGGATGTGGAACTTTTGGAACAGGTCCAGAGGAAGGCGACAAAGATGATCAGAGGTCTGGAGCACCTCTGCAATGAGAACAGGCTAAGAGCACTGGGGTTGTTCAGCCTGAAGAACAACCAGAAGAGAAGGCTCCAGGGAGACCTTATAGCGACCTTCCAGTACCTGAAGGGGGCCTACAAGAAAAGTGGGGATGGGCTTTTTTCAAGGGCATGTAGGACTGAATGAGGGGGAATGGCTTTACATTGGAAGGGAGAATTTTTAGATTATACATTAGGAAGAAATTCATCATAATGAGGGTGTTGAGGCACTGGAACAGGTTGCCCAGGGAAGCCCCCTCCCTGGAGATGTCCAAGAAAAGGCTGGATGAGACTATGAGCAGCCTGACCTAGTGAAATATGTCCCTGCCCATGTCAGGGGGGTTGGAACTAGATGATCTTTCAGGTCTCTTCCAACCTAAACCATTCTATGATTTTATGAGTCCATGAATTTTAGTTTGATTTTAGTTTCTAGGAATTGCTTCTTGATTTGTCTCTCTGAATTAGACTGAAAGAGTCCTGTAGTAGAAAGTACAATCTTCCTGTAGGAATCTGTATGAAACAATAAAATGACTCTTGTTATTCTAGTAATTAAATTGGTTAATGTATTTAGCTTCATTTAAAATTTTTCTGAAAATAATTTTTTCCCTGGTTCTGTACTCATTTTTATAATACTTCTCTGTGTCTTTACTTTCTCAGGGAAACTTATCTTCATTTTTTTCCAAATTATTGTGGAAAAGGGGACAAGTATTGCTGCATTTAAAAGGAAATAAAGACTCCAACCTTATCTAGAGGAAGAAAGAAACACTGTTCCAAAAACGTTTAAGCCTGGATTACACTCGGTGATTCGGGGCGGGGGGAACGTGTTGGAAATCACTGAGGTCTATGCATTTTAAGGATAGCTGGAAGTTCAAAGTACCTTTCCTCCGTGTAATAGTAAACTACTGGCCAAAGTATTTTGAGTGCCTTGCACTTGAAGCTAGCAAGAGTGATTTACCAATACTATTGAGTAGGCTTTGCAGCACTCTGTTGACAAAGATAAAGCAGTGTCCTCTTTCTGCAGAGGAGAAAAGAGGCAGACTAGATGACATGGGGAAGTTGACATAAGACTGAGGAAAAACTGAATCCAGAAGCCCTAAAGCTATTTCTTGAGTTTTCTGGCTGATTCTCAGCAAGAATTAACTGGTCATGGGTTTGAAAAATTCCACGTGACTTTTTTTTTTAAAAAACCCATAGAATAATTTAGTTTGTAAAAAAAAAATAAGATTATTGAGTCCAACCATAAATCTAACAAATGTTGCTTTGTGTTAAATATAGAATTATCAGACCAGTTGTGAGATATTCTCATATAAGTGAGAAGAGGTGCAAAAGTGCTACAGTTCTATTCAGCATAATTTCATGTTTAAATCCTATCACTTTTCTTAGCACAAGTCTGTTCTTGGATGTAGGTGTAATTGATTGTTAATGTAAGACACACCGCTGTTAGGCAGAAAGGCAATTCATCTCACGTTAGCTTCTTTATCTCAAAGACATAAAATACTTCAAGTAAGTTGAAAATGAAGTGTTTAAAAATCCCACACTGTGAATCACTGATCATTGCCATGCTTTCTCCATTTCCAAGGGTGATATAATTTACTTTTAAGAACATTCACAGATTTCAGCTGTGATGAAATAGCCACCTTGTGCTTTGAAAGGAAACATGGGACAGCAGATGTTCTATCCTGTCTGAAAGGTACTGAGGTGCCAAGTGAGAAGACCAGTAATTAACATTTATGCACACAGCAGGTTGCCAGATAAGAGAGGAGTAACGGCCAATGAGAAAATGGTAATTTGAGAAAATATCCAGATTAACTGAATTGTTGTTACAATGATAGGTATCAACAGAGCACATAAGTACAGTGGTCTGATCAGACATGGTAGGGATGTGCATGTGTCACAGAGAATTTATACTGATGCATACAATTTCTTCTGCTGTAGAAGAAGAATAAACTTGATGGGTTTTAGTATACTGAAGTGCATTTTAATTATAGATTCTTACAGTGGGACTCCCCAAAGCATCTCATATGCTGATAAATCTATACAGCGTACGTAGTCATGTTCCTCACAAAATGAAATGGCCTTAAGTTGTGCCAGCAGAGGCTTAGGCTACATACTAGGCAAAATTTCTTCACTGATAGTATTGTCAAGAATTAGAACAGGCTGTCCAGGGAAATGGTTGAGTCACCATTCCTGGAAATATCTGAAAGATATGTAGATGTGGTGTTTAGGGACATGATTTATTGTTGGACTTAGCAGTGTTAAGTTTACAGTTGTACTTGATGACCTCAAGGTTCTTTTCCAGCCTGAATTATTCTATGATTCTATGTTTAATTATTTTTTTCATTTTGCAGAGAAAGAAATTGAAATACAGAATAATATTATCTATTCCAAATTGCAGGAGATCTGGGCTAGCATCTAACTTCTTATCCTACACTTCTCCTAATATATATTAGAAGAGTGGAATTGTTTCTTGTCCCCAGGAAAGAGCAATTGAACTTTGCTTAATATAAACAAAACAGAAAAAGGAAGTACGAATTGATTCTCAGTGGATTAACCTGCTGTCAGACTTTAAATCCTGCTTAATGTTGTTACTAGGAGCTACCAGAGACTCCCACTAGTTATTTTAATATACGCATGCTCAAATTAACTTAGACTGAGAAAGCAAAATGTGACATTATGAACAGCTAGCTTTGAGCTGATTTCAAAAGAAAACTGCATATTGGGACAGAAGTTTTAAGAAACTTAGCAAACCCTGTGGAAAAACATTCTCTATTTGTTTATTTGAAAGTCAGGCAGGTCCTGTGGCTTTGAGTTCAGCATTTTTGCTCCTTGGGCTTTGTGAACTGGATTGACATCATGATACAATGTAAGAAGCTTTGTTTCGGTGGGAGCTTGTTCTGGAGAGATTATTTAAAGGTAAATTAATTCTAGAAATTACTAGGTGTATGGCAAGGTTCAGTCTCACTCTATTGCTCACATATTCAAAACTAGGATGAGATTTTTTTCTGAACTGGATTATCACAGTACTTTTAGTAAGTTACCAAGTAACTTAGCATAGGTCCATACAAAAGAGCAAGTGGTACGTGTCACTGGTAGCTTTCACTCTACAAATTTCCGTATTGTAAAAAAACCTTGCAATCTAACCAGCTTTTTAATACAAAAGCATCAGTTTCTGAGAGTTTCTAAATTGTGTTTTTTTAATGGGAGAAAATATAAAACCACTGACTTTCATGCACCAGATACGATTTCAGTTAAAAAGTACTTGTCATTTAATTTTAGTGGAAAAAAACAGCTTTCCTTTTTTTGGTTTAAACAAAATTTCATATAACAACAAGAAAAGTGCCTATATGAATCCATCTTACTACATATAAATGTCAATACGAAATTAAAGGTTACATTTAGTTTCATGAGTGTGTACAAATTATTTGACACTTCCTTTCTCACAATTTTTTTTCTTAAAAAGCCTTTCATTTTTTTCTTAATTTAACAGTTAATATGGTATGAAATAAATTTGGTACCTAGTTCTATTTTTCTGCAAGTACTGATGAGCATAGAGAAAGGGAATCCAAGTTTGGGGGGTTATGTATTGAGGTCATTTTGAAACTTCTGCAACATTGGAAAAATCACCTTCATTTCTTGTTCTTTAGCTCCTTGAACACAAAAGGGAAATAAGTGCTTCCCTCCCTCAAGCAAATACAGAGAGGCTCAGATGGAAATTACTGGAGAAGGATCAAGCACTGTGCAATGTTATTAGCTTTGTTAATCCAGGTCAGCCCATTTGTTTCTCACAAAGACTGTAACAGAACCGAATTGCCTCTATTCTGCTATTTGTATTTCCTTGGTGTTCTCCATCCTGTCTCCAAACTGAACGATTTTAGCCGTTGCTAAAGGGTTTTAAGCTCTTGATTTGTGATAATAACTCCCACAAAGCATTATGGGCACTGAAGTGATTATCTTGAACAGGCAGAAAAAGGCAACCTAACTGGCAATTGCATTCCAGTGTCTACCCCTCAGCCGAACACCTGCTTTACTGAGCACTGCTCCATCCCAGAAAGCTTTATTCATTAGTAAGGGCCATTCAAGCATTTAATAGAGCTTTTTTTATTTAAACAACTTGCTTTGCTCCTACCTATCTCTTAGACTTCTTTTGCTGAAGACAAGTCCTTTAAAAAGATGTAGTTTTGCCCCCAAGCATCCCTCACCCCCCACATGAGATATTTGCTACCCCTCATCTGCTGATAGGAAAGGTGTTTGCTTGTTTGTTTAAAAAAGCTCCAGAAAAACATTAAGAAAGTTCAGCTAGTTGTTTCATACGTTAAAGATGCTGTTGTAAAACTTTACTTTAAAATACTTGGAGGAGCTTAGAGAATTTTAGCAGTTTGCATATTTTTTCTTTGTATGGTTCCTAGGGATTTGGACTTCATACTAGATTATACCTACAAACTCTAATATTAAAAGTAACCAATTATTTTTGTTTAATAGACTTCTAAAGTTCTCAGAAATACAGCTCCAGAACATAAAGAATGAGACTGTTAGAAAATCCTAGGAAATGCATGAATTAGAGTTAAACCCAAGCCACAGTGCAAAAAACGAATGGGAAGGAAAATGGCAATAATATATTCAAATGAGGCATAAGCCATTTCATTGGTAGAGGTAAAAATGAAGCATTACTTATTGAAGGTCTATGTATAAGTTCACGTCTTCACAGACTTCTGTATGGACAGCACAACTAAGCTGTAAGCTTAGTCTTGTTATGGGGGAAAAAAAGTGCATCAGTCCTTAACAAGAAAGCAGGACCCTTCTCATTTAACTCTTTCTGTCTCTGCTGATATAGATAGTCCCAGCTGAGTAATTTAAGAATAAGCTTAATTTCTCTGTACCTAGAGATTGTGACCCACCTGATTGTAAAAGTCCCAATGGTAGAGTACTGTGAAGTCAAACCTTTTTTTCTATTCAAGGCTATGAATGTTTTTCTGTTGCAGTTTAGCTTTTAGAATTTAATTCAACCTATATAAGTAATGACTCATTGTTTTGCTTCTCTGAATCACCAGTCTCTGAATCCTGGCTGCACCAAACTTACTCTTCCTGTTGTAATACATAGAACTCTTTTGGGCTTCCAAATTACTGATTTTAGACTTTGAGGATTCAGTTTCTGATCCTTTGAAAATTGGCTTAATTCTGTTGTCAGTTAGTGTTTACTTTAAGTTGGAGGAAATATCTTAATAAATATGCAAATGTAAACTGCCTCTGTACTTCTTTCATTTTAGGCTTGAGTCTTATTTCTTTAAAAGACTGCTGGCCCTCAAATCATGTTCAATAGCGATTGCATTTATATAGGGAAAAAGGTAGGATATAGTTCCAGCCGAAGTCTTCCAGCCAAGGAAGTTCAGAACTTGGGTAGCATGCTCCAGCTCCTTTTCTCTGTTGGAACTCCTGCTGTTGTCAAAAATATTAGTGTCTGTTCTACGTAGTAGCAAGACACCCTCTCCAAAAGACTCCAAAAACATTTATGGATGTGTAATTACTGTGTAATAAAGGCTGTTCAACTATATGTCGTTACTGAGTGGTGCTAATACACAAAACTTAAACGAAAAGTATGTAATTTTTAATATCTATATTTGCTTGCAAATTTTGAATGAGTAATACCTTTTTAAACTGAAAAATAAGTGCCACAGTGGGTATACAGACCAATGTTAGTCTCTTCACTATTGCACCAATTTCACAGTTTTCCAGCTAGACTGAAATTAAATTTATATTTAAGACACCAAGCAAATTTCATAGTATGGTGGTAATCCAGTTTTTTTCCTAAATATAATGTTTACAAAGCCTGTGATGTTACTCATGGGATAAATTTAGTGAATAAGACCAATCTTTCTCTGGTGTAAATCAGCCTGTCTCCTCTAGTGGCAAATAAAAGTAGATTTTGCTATATCTTCATTTATGCAAGTAACCAGGAAGAGAGTATAGAGGGAAAAAATGATCTCTCCTTTTATGGCATTTAAAGTCTTTAAAAACATATTGCATGCCCATTACATGCTTGAAATGGCTGAAGAAGATACTAGTAAGCTGTTACTTGTCTCAGATATGTGTTGTGGCAGTCAACTACTTCCAGTTAAACCCTTATCAAAAAGCCAGTGGGAACCTGCACAGTTTCTCTCTATTTAAACTAATTGATTTCCACATTTGGATCTAATTGCAAGCCATAAAGCCCACAGATAACATGGAAATATTATTCTATTATTCTATGGCCAGCTTTGGCTTTAAAGAAAGAAGTGGCAGCTTCCACTTACTGCATAAACTCAGAGGCAATGATTTTTCCATTCTGTTTCCTGTAGTCACTCACCTCTACTAACTGCTTAAAACTCAAGAGTGCCACAATATTTGCTAAAGTTTAAACTAACCGATAGTAAACATGGGCTTGAACTTACACCCTGAAGCCTGGGAAAATAGATCATCTAGGGCAAATCTGAAAGCTTTGTTTAATTTTGTAGCTTTGACTTGTCCTAAAATCATGAGAAGAGTTAGGCTGTTTCTGACTGTGATTCATGTTTTGCCAGACCGGTAGAAACCATCATTTGACAAAAGCACAGCATGTTTCATTGTGAAATACAGAACAACACTCCAAGCAAGTATGGCAGAGTGCTTTCGACTGAAAAATAGACAAGTCTGTGTCTAAGATTTATTCAACTTTCCCTTTTGGGTTTATTTGTTTAGATCAATATAAGTGCTGGTAGGGATCAAATGGATCATTTCCATTTGAGTATTATGAAAGAAACGTTTAAATTGACCCTAAGATATTATTGTGCTTTTTGGCATGTAGTGGTATCTCCAAGTAGAAATTGATGTACCCTCACAGGACAAGAGAGACATTCCTCTGCATTAGATTTGGCTGGTGAAGCTTGTTTCACAGTACACAGAAACTGTTCCTTTCTAGGATTGTTAATCCACAGAACTAAACCATTCACAGATAAAAACATTTAAAATCATATTTTTGGCATTGTCTTTGCTGTGGTCTAGAGAATTAAACTCACTGTTGTCCAGTGAATTTTTACAGAACTATGCAAAATAATTTAGGCAAAAAATATGGCTCAGATTTGTACCTCTCTGTAGGTTCTAGTTTTTCTATACATCTTGTTCAGCAGCTGCCTTTCTTCATAATTGGGTTTTGGCAAAGAAATTGCATTAAGTTCATACAGAGTAAAAAGCACTTAAAAATAAACCCTAAAGAAAACCAATCTCTTTACATTTATGTTTGTGAATCAAAATCAGATCACAAAGAATTCAGTTCCTTAAACCAATAAGGCTGTTCAGTAACTTAAAAGATGGTCTTGGATATATCTATATGCAGTTTCTCCCTTGTGGAGCTTTGTGTGAAAGCATTTGTCATTCCATTTCACATAATTATACACCAATGAAATGTGAAAACGCAGAATGCTCAGGGGATATTTTGGCTAGAAGGTGTCTGGAAGACATGGCAGTTACTTTGAATGGATTTGGGTCTAGATTCCTTACTATTTTTTTGTGATGCCTGTGACTGTTATTACCATGTGGACATAACAATGTAGAATTAAGTAAGTACTGGTCTTCTCCAAGGCCAAGCAGCTGCCAGTTTTTCTAGTTTAATATATGTTCATTTTTGCTATATTCAGAGGAACATGTAATAAAAATAACTGTATTAGTTACAAGTTGTCTACAATGAAGAATTTCAATTACTGTAGTAGAGTGTCAGCTTACAGCAGAGAAGGGATACAGCATGACACATCAGAATAACAAATGTGTGTCGGATCCATTTTAATTGTCTTTCCTATCTGTACTTCACCTCTATAATTGTAACAAAAAAGAAGAGCAGAAGAAAGGAGCTGACATTTTTGTCTTAAAGGTAATGGTAGAAGGCTGCTCATGGCTTTGATGGGTGTAGTCTTCACAGGATAAAAATCAGCTGGATGGCCAGACCCAATGAGTTGTGGTGAATAGAGTTAAATTCAGTTGGTGGACAGTCACAGTTAGCACTGGAATTGGGTAAACCAATGGATGTGATCTATCTGGACTTCTGTAAAGCCTTTGACACTGTCCCCCACAACATCCTCCTTTCTAAATTGGAGAGATATGGGTTTGGTGGATGGATGGTATGGTTGATAAGAAACTGTATGGGTGGTCGTATTCAAAGAGTAGTGGTCAGTGGCTCAGAGTCCAGATGAAGATCCGTCACGAGTGGTGGCCCTCAGGGGTACATACTGGGACCAGTGCTGTTTAATAACTTTATCAATGATATAACGGGTATAAACTGGAGAGGGGCAGATTTAGGCTGGACATTTAAAGAATTTCTTTACCATGAGAGTGGTGAGACACTGGCACAGGTTGCCAATGGAAGTTGTGGATGCCCTGTCCCTGAAGGTGTTCAAGGCCAGGTTGGATGGGGCCTTGGGCAGCCTGATCTGGTGGGATGTCCCTGCCCATGGCAGGGGGTTGGAACTAGATGATCTTTAAGGTCCCTTATAACCTAACTATTCTATGAGTCTTCATAGGGATTTGGACTGGCTGGATTGAAGGGCCAAGGTCAGTGATATGAGGTTCAACAAGGCCAGGTGATGGATCCTGCACTTGGCTTGCAACAACCCCATGCAATGCTGCAGGTATACGGAAGAGCAGCTGGAAAACTGCCTGATGGAAAAGAGCCTGAGAATATCGGTTGATAGCCAGCTGAATGCGAGGTGGCAGTATGCCCAGGTGGTAAATAAGGCTGAGAGTGTCATGGCCTGTATAGAAATATTGCGGCCAGCAGGACTAGGGAAGGGATTGTCCACCTGTACTCAGTGCTAGTGAGGCTACACCTCAAATACTGTTGGGCCACTCTCTTCAAGAAAGACAGTGAGCTGCTGGAGAATGCCTAGAGAAGGGCAGCAAAGCTGATGAAGGGTCTATAGCACAAGTCTTAAGAAGATCAGCTAAGGGAACTGGTCTTGTTTAGTCTGGAAAAAAGGAGGCTGAGAGAAGACCGTATCATTCTTTACAACTACGTGAAAAGAGGTTGCAGTGACATGGATGCGAGACATTCGTCCTATGAAGCAGCAATAGGACAAGAGGAAAAGTTCACAAGTTGCAGCAGGGGAGGCTTAGACTGGATACCAGGAAACCTTTGCTGAAAGGGTTGTCAAACATTGCAACAGGCTGGCCAGGGAAGCGATTGAGTGAACATCCTTAAAAGTATTTAAAAGACATGTAAATATGGTGCTTAGGGATGTGGTTTAACAGTGGACTTTGAAGTATTAGGTTTATGGTTGGCCTTGATGATCTTAAGGGTCTTTTCTAATCTAAATGATTCTATGTTTCTCAGGTAAAGCAGAGTATGGAAAGGCAGGCAGCAGCTATCATCTTATGAAAAAACAATGCTAGGGAGTTCCACTATGGAGACCAGCTGGTGTGTTTTTCTGTCCTGATCAAAACAGGTTCCATATAATCATCTGATTGGATATTCCTGCTGCTTATCCTGCATTATTCATCAGATAAAGAGGACCAGCTGGCAATCTTCTGTCATAAGCCGGCTTTCAAATGAAGTAGTAATAGAAGTTCCGCCAGCAATTCCCTGTAGCCATACAGGTGTGCCTTTAAGTGCCCCCCTCTAACAACTTCCCTACCACCCAGCAGTAGGGAGTGGGTTTTGTCCTATTGATTTGTCTCTAAACCTTTCATCTTCTGTGATCCAGATTATCCTTGCCTAGGTAAGGCGAAAGGGTTTGTTTGTTTGATGATGTCAGTGGAGTTATCTCCAGACTTGCAATCTAGTCAGCTCAATTCCCTGCAGCTGTGCATCACTGCACAAGTATCCTCCCTGTGAAGTATCTCTGGGGAAATGACACAAGTCCTGAGCTCTTTTCTGTAACTTGTCCTATACTTAAGTACTTAAGATCAACATCATGCTGAACATACAGAAATATACTTTAGGTTTCTTTTGGTATGTGTTATAAAACAGGGTAAGTCAAAGTGGAAGTATTTGAGAAGTCAGTAAATCATTGGGTGGGGATGATTTTCCTGAAGAAATAAAAATGACCTTAAAAGCGATAGACTTTTCTAGCACATCACAATTATAATTACTGCAGCAAAAGTTAAAAAAAAAAGCCCTGATCACCTCTAATCTATCTCATGTCTACCAAACGTAATTTGAGTTTTAGGTGCGGATTCTGGCCATCTGTACTGTGGGCAGAGCAAGATGAGCCTTGTGTTGTATTTTAAGATGACTGAAAGGTGCAAAGTAAACAGTATCAAAGATGAAAAAGCAGCCTAGGCTCTTGGGATCTGACTCATGATTTCAGCTTGACAGTGGCCTTTCACGTTAGTCTAAATATGTGACATAAATATTCATGAACAATCCTGGTGAAATATGCCACACAATTTTTCAGCTGTGTTTGTAGATTGTTCACCCAGCTCCTTAAATGTACTACTGGTATGATGTTAAATTACAGGTTATTTTATCTATTATGATGGATTGAATGTAACATTTCAAGACATAATAAGATAATTTTGGTTCTACTGTACACCTGTACTTGCCTTCCGGATATCATTCTTTTAAAGCCTTAGAGAGTTTCGGTGGTGATATTTGACAAGATTTTGATTTTTAGGCACATGAGAAAATACTAATTCTTTAACAAAAGCTGGGTTTGATAAGACTGTTTACATTACATGGAAACATCCTGAGACTTTTTCTTAATTGCTTTGAATTTCTACTGTCCAGCGAGGTGGACAATTTAACAGTCATTCAATCCTAAAAGGCTTGCCTTTTCTCTGATAGAAAAGAAAACCCTGGTCTTTGTGAGTAATCTGTGCTGCTCATTGTGTTGTGCTTCCTTGGTTTCTCACTTAGCCTCTATTTCAAAGTTATTTTCATATCTGGATTGCCAGAATGCCACTGTAACCTAAAATACTTTATTATGGGGCTGGGTGGCTGCCTGTGCTGGATAGATTCCAGTTTCTTTGTTAAGATTTGATTGTGCCTTGTTTGGGATTGTCTTGGTGTGTGATTGCTTTTATGAGCTGATGTTTCTTTAGTGTTGAATTGCTAAAATAACAAGATCTGTTCCTTGGCCTCCTCTCAGTTGCTAAACCTCCCGTACTCTCAAGCTATTTTTGTAGCCTCTGTGTTTCATTTTGTTTGGAATTCATGGTTCTGTATTTAGATTTCATAAATAGCTTACTTAGTTTGAGTTAACTGAAGCTGCTAAACCACATCAAATGACTCAAGGATCACTTACTGTAAAGTGCAAGATATGTATAATGTTGGTTGTAATTATCCTGTATTCCTTGCAGGTACAGCATAGGAAGCTGTTTGGATATTTTCCAGTTTTCTGCAATTCTGGAGAATTTAAGCCCTTGTGGAGCTTGGAACTGTTCCTCTCTTCCTTCACAGTTCACTCTAGCCTCTGGCAACATGCATTGTTCAGCATTATATCTGAACAGAGAGATTGATGTATTCTAAGTATTTCAGTCCTTTGACATCAGTTTTGTTACATGTTAGACTTAAAGCTCCCGCTACTCATGTACTTTGTCAACTGCAATTCTGCTCTTTTAAAGAGAGAGAAGACAGTGCTATCAAGATGTACAGGACTGTTGACTAACCAAGCCTGCAGCTTACCTAGGTGCTGAATCCGTTCCTTGGTTTTCTCATCCAAATTTTAGCCTTCTTTTAACTTTGGAGTAATTAAGATAGATTTCCATTTCTAACAGTTATGACTCTAAACAGTTTCTAAGTTTAGCTAAAGAAAATCCAAATATACATTACCAACTGACTATTCCCCATCAAATCTCAAGGTAAATAATGTAGTCTAAACGTAATTTAGACTTCAGAAAAGGGAGGAGAGGGAAAGAAAGGAAGGATAAAAAAAAGATGTTTCAGCTATTATTTTCTGTGGAACTATCAAATTAGATTACAAAGTAATAAGGTTCTGATTGTTATGCTTCACTGAAGTGCAGAAAATTACCATGTAGTTATTTGAATTATTAAATGTGAGAGTATAGGCTACAGGCCACACAAGAACAAGTGAGTCCACTTCTCAGAGTCCTGTAGCTCCTGAAGTATTTTAATCTATGGGGCAGGAATAAAAATCAATCCAAATGAATAAAAAATTAAGTGGAAAACATAGTGTTGTGTAAGTATTTAGCATGACATTTGTGGCTATCAACTTTAGAAAGAAAAACCACTGTGTCTGCGTCCAAAGATGTAAAGTGTGATTTTGTGGTGAAAAATGATGACATCATCCAAAGAGATCTGCTCTTTGTGTATGTGTTGAAAGTCAGACTACCTCACTTCTGAGATTATGATGACTTATTAATAGGTTTTGATGGTATCCACAAAACATTAACATGGCATGATTAATTTAGTAATGGCAATTAAAAGACAAAGATATAGAGGGAGTAGGAGAAGAGTATTGCGTTTAAAAAAATCCAGTTGTAGTTGTCTGTATTTTATTAGACAATTACTTTTGCAGGGAGAAATATGGAACAACTCTGTACTGAGACTTGGGTTTTAAATCAACTCAATTACCAACTTGCTTTGGCAGATATGGTCCATACATCTTTTAAAAAGATTTAAATGGGCATACTGGTATCCTAAAAATCAACTCCAGCATTTTATTCCCTAGAATGAAAACTGAAGTAGAACGTGTGAAGGAGATTATGGCAGAACTAAACAAGCAGCTCTGCTTACAGGGTGGTGGGAGTAACAGAGGAGCACAGACCGAGTCACAGAAGTAAGCTGAAACAGACAATACAAATGTTCAGATTTTATGGAACCAAAGTATCTGAAGGAAACTGAGTTTGGATTTATTTTAAGAGATTCAGCATAGAGCTTTCTGCTGACTTCCACTCTATTATCCCTCAGTCCATGGCAGAGCAACAATATCACCTGCATCATAAGCATGGTTTTGCAACCATGTTATTCAGGTGAGAGCTGAGAAGGCTTAGCGAAGTCTGATGGGGGTAACGTCCTTTTTGAGAAAACAAAAAACCTTCCCCAAATCCTAGTTTAAGTCCACAGTCCTGGCCTGGATTTGCTGGGATCCAAAAAGTCCACATATCAGTATCAAGTAAGTGTCACCTAGTCACTGTAAGATTAGGAATGGGAAAACCTATATAGACTCATTAAAGGAGAATCATCCCAGAGTGTTATAAAACTGGATTATGAAGTCTCAGTGTATCCCTAATTTGACTATGTCCAGATATCGCCCTGCCTTTTTACTACCTGCATGTTGCTGGTATGACACATTGCAAGACCACTGGAGTTGGAATCTGGTGCCTAGGGCTGCTGCTCTGCACCTCACTGTGGCAGGATCCAGGTTGTACCCACCATAGGCTCTTGAAACCTCCATGGAGAAAAAAATCATCCCTTCTATCCAGGATAGTGGGGCTCCATCTTGGGCAAGCTGGGATTGCCCTGATCAGTCTTTGGGAGAGGTAACCTGCCTTGTTCCTCTGCTTCAGCTTTGGCACCACACAAGCTGTTACACAGCCCTCAGGAGGGCAGCCAGGGTCAGCCCAGAGTCCACGTCATCAGGGGGGTCCATGGTTAGGAGACAGCTGCAGGGTCAAACTGAGAATGCAAATCAGCAAATTGTGATCAGGCCCAGCAAGGAGAAAGGGTGTCAAAACCCAGCCCAGGGATGACAGGGTCACGGGGATGGGTCGCAGTGGCCAAGTAGGGCAGTGAAGACCACTGTGGGATAAACCATCCTCTGGAATTATCACTTTTTCCGTTACAGGGCAAAGCTGTACTTGGTGCTGGAACATGCATTTTTTGTTTTGAATTTATTGGTTAAATTCATTCATACTATGTGTCTCCATAGCAGCCAGAAGTAGAGAAGTTCTCAACCCCTCAGAATACTTCTCCTCACAAAATGCTGGAAACAGCTAAGGTGGATGCAGTCCTGGTCATACTGGACAGCTGTGACCTTGCAATACAGTAATGTGCTGTGTTTACACCATTTAGCTTTAACTGCCTCACATTTAACTTGATTCTCCAGATTGCCTCTGTTTGCTTTGTGCTGTTTTGGCTCTTACTGTAATTCTATTATTGGAGAAATGAAGTAAAGTGATTAATGGCATTTAAATTAATCAAAACAATCAATTAATTAAACCAATCAATTTAAATTAATTAAGTCAACTAGTGAAATGAATTCCAGGAACTCATATCCTGCTGCCTGCTTTAACTGTGTCCTTGGTACCTGAGCAAACTCTGGTGCACTGTCTGATGGGTGCCAAGAGGAAGTCCCCTAAGGCACAAGTGCAATAAATTAGTCACCAGAGGCCTCAAGAGCCCATGATGTGCCTCAAATGACTTTTTTAGTGTCTATTTCTCAACCCTATCCACCACTTACCAGAATTAGGAAATGGCTGGAGAGGCCTTGGTTTTACTTTTGTTGCATACTAATGCATACCACCAAGAGATTACTAGTGCAGATATATTTACTGTTTGAGTGTCTCCTGGCACGTTGGTGTCATGGGGCCTGTCCAGAGTAGTCTACATCTGTTAGTAGTTTTCTGTTTAGGCTTTAAGTGATCCTTTTTGTATCAGCAAAACTCGAAGAACATTTAGTGAATTAGAGCAGTACGTTGTACAAATGTAAGCAAAACTCCTGAGATGCCATAGAAGAGCTGTTAAAGACCCCAAGCCGTTGACTGTTGTCAGCTAAGAAGGTTATAATAGCGGCATAATTATATAGACTCATTTCACTTTTAAGGTGAATTGAGAAATTTTTGGATTGCATCGTCCCATCACGGAAGAAATTTTAAATATCAGGTTTTCCTAATATTTCTGTTTAAACAAAGGGAAGGAATCTTTGTAACACAAATGCTGCCTAACATAAAGGACTACACATTTGTTCTGAAAATACTAAGAGGTGAAAATAATGTGGATTTTCTCATACCGAAACCAGTCACCGAATTTGTGCAGAACACGAAAACATTTGAACATTTTGCTTAGTTCTGCTTACTGTTATTTGCATGTATACACTAACTGTTTTTTCATTAAGCACTTTTGTGCCCAGAGTAACCTATACCCTCAACAGTTAAGATTAAGAACACAAGAAAAAGAGGTGTTGAACGCAAGGAACACATGTAAAAAGACGATAATGCTGTACCTACTCCAGAGGATTAAAGAACGTCTAATAGGCTGGAATTACAGATTGCAAACTTAAAAATGCAGGCTATATACGGATCTAGACTAAACTTTCTGAAGCACACAAGGACTTGTATTGAAACACCTGGGTGTTAAAACACCCTGCCAATGCGTTAACAATGTAGCGCATACAAAGTCTTTCCAATTCATCTCCAAGTCTATGATTTGAAGAAGGGATGGGTGGAGGCAGAACTTCATTCTCGCTTCAGAGACTTCTGTTTTATAATGATATAGCTGTACCTGACCATCACATGAAGAATTTATGAGTTGAGAAGTAATCCCATATCTTTTCCCAAATAGAAATTTTTTTGTTTGTTTAGGTTCTTGTAGTCTGTGCTCAAGTTTGTATCTGATAAATCTTAGGAACTTCAGAGTACAGAATAAATATATTCTAAACAAATTTTTGAAATGGATAGCACAAAACTATAGGATTAAGGGACTACTTCTTTCCAAGGGATATACAGTATTCATACAGCATCACAGACAAGCCTGGAAAACGTCAAGGGACTTAACAGAATACAGGAGCTACAAAAAGCAAGAAACAAAACAAAGCAGGAGAAGGGATGGTGTATCCTGGAGAGATCTGATTACTGAGACTGTAAAGAGAAACAGCATAACTTCTGACACAGTTTAAGTAGAAATTAAGGACATTGCAAGGAGCTGGATGTTGCCTCCTCTGAGACTTTAAGAGCAATTAGAGAAAGGAGAGGATCAGGAGATGTGTTTACAGCTAAAAGACAGTAAGGAGGCCACAGACTTTGATTGTAGGATTAATTACTTGGATATTGATTTAGGCAACAAGTATGCAAAATCTAAGGAGGATATATATTTGCAAAAATACTTCTAAGTATTTACTATCTTAAATAAATACATCAAAAACTGAGTAATATGAAGCAATTTGGGGATTCTAAAATGTGAAATGAATAACAAGATAATACAAGCTATTACCCAGTATTTCTCAATGATCTTTATTTCCTATGGATCTCAATAGAACTTCATATGTTGTGAACCAGATCTGCTATATTTTCTCCATCCAGAGTCCTATATTCTTGTACATTTCAGTAATAGCTTGAAACAAATGGAACTATTGGCAGAGACAAGTGCTGCACTGAGTGAATGAAGCAGAATTTAATTCTCAGTTTTTACTCCTGCATTGGCAAATTCCCTTTCATTTGTTTGTGAGTAAGGACAGAACAAAACCCTGAAGTTTTGGCAGAATTATTTCTTAAACACAACCTTGCACTGCATGTTTGTACTGTAGTGATGCTTACATTTCTGTTAAGTTTATAGAGAGGAATAAAGCAGTGGGTCCTTTTTTTTTTTTTTTTTTTTTTTTAATTCAACCCCTGCAATCAAGTAAATTACAAACACAGAAAAGTTAAGACACCTGGAAGAAGGTGAGACAATGACAAGGCATGAGTTATGGTGTCTGAAGAAGCAGTGCAGAATATTTTCAGTAAGAGTAAAGTTGAAAGTTGCCAAAGAGATGATTTCAGGGAGCAAAGCCAGTCAACTCCGGGGCAGGAATGGAGGAAAATGAAAATTCTTGGAGGGATAGCTATGATGAAGACTATGGATGCCGATAATGAAGTCTCATGCTGTGTCTAAAGTGAAAGTACGTACAAACACTTAGTATCCAGCCACCTGGTTTGAAGCAAAGGCAACTTGGTAAGTAGCATTGCCAGTACAGCTTTCTCATGACAGAAAGCTTGTGCTCAAAACAGCCTTTTTTTTGTAGAATTTGTACTTTCAGGTGAGGGAGTTCATGCTTTTGTTCTTAAGACCTTGCATGGTACTCACTTTTCCATTGATCTACTTTTACTATTACCAAACTCTGTCGTGTGTAGCCACCACATTCTGCTCCACAGCAGTGCTATTGACTCTCTTTCCATTAGCAAAATGCTTTTGGTTTTGCGGCAGAGCTTATCATTTCCCAGAAATGGCAATTAATTTCTGCCTTAACTTCCTTGCTTTCAGAAGGAAGCCAGCTTTGACACCACTACTATGCAGCATTTTCTTATGCTGTACCTGCATTCCAAATAGTTGCCTAATAGAGTATAATGTAGTCTGTGCTGGTGAAAAATCTCAGTATACTTTTAGAATCATAGTAGCAAACCCTCTGGACACTGATCATTAACCAAACCAAACTTTGAATGTCAAGAACTAGTCTTTGATAGGACTAGTTTCCAAGTAAGTGTAGTGTTATACAAGACCCAGGCTGCAGCGACTGAAAATTGCACTTTGTTACTTGTTAGTGTTCTCATGCAATACTGTGTTGTCTGTTCTTTGTGATACCACAACGGCCAGTGGTGCTACATCACTGTGTTCTGGATTCAGCCCCTATTCAACAAAAAAAATACCCAAAGGATCTTTAAGCTGAATCATATCGAAGAATCAGTTTGTAATGCGATTTCCCAAATAACTGTGTCAAGAAGAGGGATACTTCTGGGGTTTGAAGATCTTCTTCCTCTAGCAAGACCCCTTCTTTTACATAAAGGATGTTCTGTAGTGCAGAAAGACATTAAAACAAAAGGTATGGACTCATTGTGGAGGGGAGGAAATAAAGGATTGTGTTGTTCTCTGTATACTAATACCTGCTGATACTGCTGTGTGCGCTATTATGTGCCGTAGTAATACCCACTGGCTGATCCCAGATTTGTCATGTAACTCAAAAAGAAAGTAATGTGGGTCTTTCGGTAGATTTTGTGTTCTCTTTCCCTTATAGGGCTATTTCCTCTCATTCCTAATATTCCTTTCATGCACAAATCGGCATTGAATCCAGAGGGGCTGCATGACTGAGGCTTCTACCACATACAGAGATGCAAGAGAAGGGTAAATGCATTAACAGAAGCATGATCTGGAAGTACCAGTATAATAAGACTGGAAACTGTCTCTCCTGCCCCAAGCTTAGCTTAACATTTTTTTCAGTAGTGAAATAGGTCAGAAAAGATGGTGAGAGGTGAAAGTGCACATGTGCAAGGCCAGATCTAAAGCTGGCATGGACCAAATTTATTTGACTGTAGACCCTGGAGTTGTGCTAATTTACTCCAGTCTCAGGCAGAGAGAAAGTTTATAAATATTGGTGCAGAGGCTGGAAAGATACAGTGGGTTGGGGGTGCTTCTATCTGCAATACTACATTCGCCCGTTGAATTAGCAAGTAAGACACATCGGGACAACTAAACAAATATAATCTGTGACCTACTCCCTTTAACTGGCACTTCAACGTGATGAGCTCATTAAGGGTAAATCTGCTAACACTCATTTCGTGTTGGCAGCAGACTGGTGCATGGTGCATGCTGTCATCTCAACAGGAGATCAAGAGATATCCAGCTCTGACATGACCCATTATTGCTAAATAGCAAATTTGTGTAGTTACTTGTGTTTCATGAAAATGCTTGATGCACATTAAAGGAAACCTTTTGAACCCAAAGCTCATTAATTTTTTTTAGTTCATCAAATTTGCAAGCAGTCTGCCATACAGCCCAGTTCTCAGCACTCTCCCATAGTCTGTCTAATGAATATGGATGTTATTTGTACTGCTCTTTTCAGCCAAAGGCCTAAATCCTGATGCCTGTGTTTCCCCCTTGGCATTATCTAAATTTGCAGCAATTAGGGCCCAATCTTTTGAAGTGCTGAGATCCCTTAACTCTGCTGATTATAGCAGACTTGGCATCCTGACCAGAAAGGCCGTTATGCCAGTGGAAATAAGCCTGAGCTTTTGGCATGGAACTGGTTTCATGCAGCAATTTTTCCAGCTTCCTGTGTACAGTTTCTGTTCCTAAATGAAAAATAGCTAATACGTTTCCTTTCACTCAACAGCATATTCACAATGATTAAAATTTGCTTGAGACTAATTTACTTTCATGACTGACATAGATTTTTTATTTTTTTGTTGAAGTCTCAGTACAGAGAATTGTTAAACTTCTGCAGGTGAATATAAGCTTGAGAGCAGCCCAAGTCCTTGGTAACTGGAGATATGTATTCCTGCAGTTCCTATTTAAATGTATCCAGCCTCGGCAGTGCCCAGTGCTTTCGCTACCAAGCAGTAATCAAATGGTAGTAAAGATGAATGTAGTGAGACAGACTTCTTAATATAGTACAGACCGCATCAGTATGTCTGATTGTAAGTAGAACTCGCGTTTCTTCTAAGACTATCCACTAGTTTAGAAGAACTAGTCCTGAGTAATCTCAACCACTAAACTAAAGCTTAAATGTGATTTGGGGCTGCACTAAGTTATAGATAGTTAATTACTACATACTGTAGATAGTTAATTACTAATACTGTTATATTAGCTTCTTGGGGACGAAATTTTAAAGGGGTATGGTGAATGAAGGGTTGTGCTGCCACTGCTTCCAGTCAGTTCTAAGTATGTTGTAGTATGTTTGCATTAAATATTATATATGATGAGATACTTGTTCAGTACATTTTGCTGCTACTATTATAGTGCTAAAGGAAAGCAACAGACTTTCTCTGTTAGTGTAAGCTAATATTCCAGACTGAAGTAGGCTCCCTGAGACAAACATATATGTTTTGGTGCGATAACTCTTCTGCAGTGTCTTTGAGGAGCACACAGGAGAGAAGAGTATTCAGTGGCAACATGTTATGATTTATCAAATTTCAGTAGTTAGAGCCTTTAAAATGACTAAAAGGGATAGCCGAAAGACATAATATTAGACCAGACATTTACCAAATATTTTGGTAGACTTCAAAATTATCAGTAAGTGATACCAGACTTGGGACAGGCATTTGTGATAGACAGCAGCTAATGCTTTTAAAACTGAAAATACAAGAGTTACAGGGTGTAATTGCATTGGCAGGGTTGATATATGAACAGTGACAAGCCAAGCCAGACTGATTTTTGAGAGGATGACTGTAAGGGCATCATCAGGTGTCACAAGCAGTGGGTGAAATAGCCCAGGATCAAGAAACTGTGTAGAGGAATCACAACTGAAACACTGTATGGTTCTGACATGCTTAATATGCATACACCGGCAGAGGTCTCAGTGAAAGAAAATATAAGTGAAATTTGTTTACCTGAGTGCTCTGCGCTGTGCTACTTCTTTCTTTCCCAAATATTTCACGAACTTGCAAGTTTAAATAAATAAATTCTTTCAATCTTAGTTGGCTTTTACCTTTTCCTAAGAGTGAACAGAAATCAAAGCTTGTGTTCACCGCTTCCTGGATTTCAGTGGGCTTAACATGGTGGATTTTGCTAATAATGAGTTGTCTTATTAAGAATTAATAACAGCTTAAGAATTTCGAATGAGGGATAAAGATACGAGTTTTTAGAGAAAGTGAGCAAGAGAGCAAGTGAAATAAGTAGTGAAAATATGTTGGTATACAAGATTTAAATAAACCCAATAAGCTAATAATTTATCAGGCATTTTATCTGTTACAGCTTCTTTTATTTTCTATGCTGTATCTCAACTTATAATGCAAAATATGAGTCTTTGTATTAGGCTGTGTTCAGTTTTGGGTCCCTCAATACAAGAAAGACATTGAGGTCCTGGAGTGTGTCCAGAGAAGAGCAACAGAGCTGGTGAAGGGACTGGAGAACAAGTCTTAAGAGGAGTGGCTGAGGAAATCAGGGTTGTTTAGTGTGAAGAAAAGGAGGCTGAGGGGAGACCTTATCACTGTCTACAACTACCTGAAAGGAGGTTGTAGAAAGGTGGGTGTTGGTCTCTTTACAGAAGTGATAGGTGATGGGATGAGAAGGAATGGCCTCAATCTGTGCTGGGGAAGGTTCAGACTGGACATTAAGAAAAACTTCTACAGCGAAAGGGCTCTCGGGCACTGGCAGAGGCTGCCCAGGGAGGCGATTGAGTCACCATCCCTGGAGGTGTTTAAAAGACAGGTAAATGAAGTGCTTAGGGATATGATTTAGTAGTGGACACATATGCTTGGACTGGATGATCTCAAAGGTCTTTTCCAGCCTCTTGATTCTATGATTCTATGTTAAAGTTCTAAAGACTATTGCTAAAGCCTATTATTTTGACATTAAAAGTGTGTCTGAAAGGAGAGGATATTCATACTCTCTGAGACTGCAAATGTCATGAAATAAAATTATAGCTTAGTGGAAATGTAAGTAAATGTATGCCCATCAGAGGCTACTAGAATTTATAAACAGAAGTCCTTTTATTCCAAATTGACCAAAGCAATGATAACAATTCAAAACAAATAAAAAAAAAAGCCCAATCCTAGAGATTTTTACCAGGTCATTGATATGTAAATCACTTTCTTAATTAGAATTCTACTTATGAAAGATTTTTCAGTCCTTATTCCTAAGTGTTTTCAGTATTATTGAGATAATCAGATTTGTTTTCATGCTTCTAGTTGCTGGAGAAAAACTGAGATGCTTATTATTTTCTTTAATGCTCTGAATGGATAAAAGGTATGGAGAACTGAGAGGCAAATTCAAATGTTCCCTGTGTTTAACCTATAAAAACTAACAGGAATCATCAATGACTTTATGTGTGATATTGAAAACATGATCTAGGGGAGTGGTATTTTTACAGCTCAAGAGACACACTAATGACCAAGAGAAAAGCCTTTCTTCTACTCCTTTTTCAAAGCAGACCTGTCAGGTCTCATGCTGTTCACAAGCAGCTGCAATCTCCTGCAGAATCCTAAATCAGGGTTGGAGGAGGGTAGCTCCTGAGCATGCTTTTTACCCGAGTAGGTTGTTAGCTCTTGTCAGCCCAGCTTCTCCTTGTGAGTCCTCTCTTTATTATGTCTCCAGTTGAGGTCCAGAGAGCCTAGGTAACATGAAACAGACATTGATTTTGTAGGATTCAGTCTTGTTACAGATGGATGGAGACACAAAATCCAGTTTCCAAAACATTATATTCCTTTCACAGGTCCTGTTTCTATTGAGGTTGCGTCTGTAATACCTCAGGAGGCAGAGTTACTGTGATCAGTTTTATTTCTGCTGACTACTGATGGATATAGTCAAGCGTCAAATGTGCTGAGAAAACACAATGAACAGTACACTAACTCTACAGGAACTACAGTCATTCATTGGGAACTGAAGACCGCAGATGGCAACTTCTACTACCAAGCAAAAAAAATTTCCATGTTACATTTGCCAGCGTGTTATTAACACTGAACTTACAGTGATTCCTGTCCTTCATCATCTTTTTCAGACTGGCCGCCACAGGTCTGCCAAACCTTTACCTTGAAGCGACAGCCTCTAATCATCCTTCTGAAGCCCCCTCTCCTCATGCAAAATTGTGTCTCTTGCATGGTGGCAGTGGAGTTGCTGAAGCTATGATTGTCTAAATATATAATAGAGGCAAGTGTTGCACAGGCAGTGTATTTTATAAGATCAGTGATGATGTTGGGAAAACAGACAAGCTTTCTGTGCTCCCAGTCCTTTCCTTGATTCCTTAGAAGTGTCTCTTCTCTAGCCAGGAAGCACTCACTTTCTTCTTTTCCTGACAAGTGCTCTCAACAAGCTACCTAACCTCCTTCTTCATTGTAGAGTTTGTTCATTATTAGTTACTGAGGGTATCACTGTCTGCCACTGACAGCCTCTTTTCAGCTGACATTCAGAATACTTTCTGCCATATGTTCCAGACCTTCCTGCTTTGGACTGAATTTGCATTTGAGTGTTTGCATTCTGAATAGCTCATATGAAGAATACACAATTTATCATTTCCTTTCCTCTGAATTAAAAATTGCAAGTGACCAAATTAACTGTGAAACAAGGCAGCTTTCTTTTTTTTTTCCAAGGGAAGCAGTAGAACTTTGGGCTTGCTCCACCTTTTCCCAAAACAGCACTGTTAAAAAATCAAAAATGTATGTTCTTTAAAAAGTCATGCACACTTAAAAACTTTTTATGATTCTTTTGAAAATGTTTTTCCCTTTTTCTTCCGAAGATGTTAGCACAGAGCAATCAAATATCTGTCTATTTTTGCATTTTATCTCAGCACTTCCTTCACTATCGAGCTGATCCGTAAGAGGGGCTTGAAGGAACACTCTCAGTCCATATTTCCCTTCACTCATGCTGAGATCAGCATGTATCTGTAAGTATGGTGTTTATACAGGTCAGACAAAATCTTCTGTCATGTAATGATGTCTTCTGTCAATAGCTTTTCATTCTCTTGAAGTACTAAGTGTAGGCTCTTTCCAGAAGCAGGATATTGAACTAGGTAGACCACTGGTGAGACACAGCTTAACTCCTCCACATAAACTCATTTATTGATGAAGTGAATGTGGGTTTTTATTTACCTCTTTCTCACTCAACAGTCCTATGCAGGACATATGTTCACTGAAAAATATTTACTGCAACTGCTCTTATTATCTGGAATTCTGGTCACCCTGAGTGGTACAATAAGGACATATTGTTTTATTTTAATATACAGGGCTGCAGTCTGAATGTTTCAGGGAAGTGCTTTGAAAATGAGTGGCAGTATTGCATGCTGGTGATGAGCACCTGACAGACTAGTTTGCACTAAAATAAGAAAGCATAACACTGAGGTGACTATATCATATGTCCATCTGAAAAATTGTGAAATAAATGGAAGTGAAAAAGGAAAATGCATCATCTTTCAAAAGGGGCAATAAATCCTTTAGTTGAGGTGCTTCATATATGTCTGTCTTCTCCATTAAGTGCAATTGTGCATTGCTTTCTCTTAAAGGTATCAAAGGCAAATCCGTCCGTCTTGGGATAAGAATTTTTGCCTATATGTGTTTCTTAAAGATTAATTAAGTGCTCATGTGAGACTTTACAATACTAAGTTTGCTTCTGAAGGGGAGTTTTAGAAAATAAAACAGTAAATAAAAGTTCCTTACAATGCTAAATCAAGAGCTACGGAAAAATCCAAATACACTGTATCAGTTCATTTGCCTTTAAACAACTGACCAAGAAAGACTTAAAGGAAATGGAAGTTTTACCTAACGAATTCTGTCTTCCCTGAAACATTCCAGATTTTTGTTCAGAAATTTTTACATTGCAGTCTTCTAGTGTTTTACTGAGGATATCTGAGGCTTCCTGGTCAAGATTTCTCTTTCTGATTATTGAGATTTTACTTATAGTTCTCCATCCTTTGACATATCTCCAACTATCAGAAGTGGTTACCAATTGGCTTTTACCATTTAGAAAGCACTTCACACTGATTCTGGTAAGACTGTTACCACATTCTGGCGAGCATCCACCTTCTATTAATTCAGTTGGTGAAAGCGTGGAGTTCAGCCAGCTGAGTCCAAGATCAGCTCCTTTACTGAAAAGAGCCATTGTGAGTTTAGGAGCTGCTTTTAGCTGAGCATTTAGTGCTGTCCCTGTCCCTGTCACACTGCAGCTCTGTAGCGGATATGTCTGTGCCCAATCTCCCACCTCCAGACTCTGACTCAGACCCGTGGTTTTGACTTCGTGGCTCGGGCTTGGACCTGTCACACTGCTGCAGATTTGCTATGTGGTCACTGCATTGTATCTGGCCCTGATCAGTCTTTTGATCACTGCCTCTTCCGACCTGAAATCTCTGCTCTGCATCCTGTCTCCTTGCTGGTTAGGGCACTGCTCCCACATAATTTATCATCACACTAGGCTGCTGGCTCACCTTTCCTCGTGGAGCAGCTGGTCCTTGTTTCTTCCTGGGAGCTGTTGGGTAGTGAAAGCTCTTCTGGTCAGTCAATGTAGGAATGTTTTGTTTGAGACAATGATGCCTTTGTTGTGGATGATAGACATGATATCTTGTCATTCTAATATTGGGATGGAACTAGCTCAGTCTCCACACCAGTATATACATTATGACTTGCATCTGGAAGTGGACCCAGGTAGAGGGTTTAAACCCACAATTTAAAACCATGGCATGCATGTACCCACAGTCACAGATTTTTATTCCCAGTCTTGTCTTTTGAGGTTGTTTTGTAGATTTCTGTTTTAGATCTTGGCTGAAAGGTCAGAGATTGACAGGTCAGATGAGACAACTGGTTTGTGAAGAGTATTATCTTCCTTGTAAAAAGATATTTCTGACTTACCAATTGTTCTGAGAAAGTTTACTCTGCTTCCTATTATCATGGATGAAAGGACTGGCCCTTGGAGCTTCCTTCCAGCCTTGTTTTTTTATAATTACCTCTTAAGTCCTATTGTGTGCATTAATTTCCTTCTTAATCCAATATTCATACTATTAGGTGCTCTTTATTTTTAATGAGTGTGTATATTTCAATATGGACATTAATTGCACTAATTATATGTTGATTGTTGATGTAACATTGAATCAAATTCTGAGAGTAAAATAAAAATAATATTGTAGGTAGATGGGGGGACACTTTACTTTGGGAGAGACTTGACATTGAACATTATTCATAATAGTTGCAAATTCAGTGTGCTTTGAGGCACCTTTACAGATTACTATCAGGTAATTTTTTTTCGGGTAATTTTTTTCAGAACCAGTCTTCTGGATTTTCAAATTTGTTTTAGTTATTCTGATCTGTCTCTATGAATTCAGTATACATGCGCACCTCCTATCTGACCACCAGGCTTATTTGTTAAGGTACAGACATTCTGTTGCTGTCCATCAATATGAGTCTCCAGCATTTCATATTTTCTTTTTTTCTTGTGCTGCCCCACTGCCTTCCCTTCTACAGCCTTCTCTACAATATGAATAAGAGCAAAATAACACAGGATACTTCCCGCCAATATTCATTCACATTTTGAATGCACTCCCTTTTCAAATTCTCACATGAATCTTATATAGCTTTCTGGGAATATCCTAGAGATTCAGCTGACTGGCATGAAGGTATTACATGCAAAACTTTAGAAGAAAATGTTAAAGCAAGTCTTTTATCCAGAAGTATGGAAACATTTATCTGGTTTGGGAATAAAGATCTCACGTAGCTTATCAGAACAATTAGCTAGTCTGCAATTCAGTAAGCCACAGCTTAAAGACCTTGCACATGTGAATAACCTCAAATACAAAAATCTATCAAACTACTTTGGTTCTTTTCTGATTTGCAACTACAGCCAATATAAAACACTCACAGAAGACTACTCAGCCCAGTTTAAGGAGCCTGAAAGTTCTGCAATTATTAGTTACCCAAATGTTTTTTTTAAAAGATTCAATAGAGCTATGACTTCATGGTCACTGCTTTCTGTTACAAAGAGACTTTATGGTAGTAAAGCACTCATTTCCATCTGTTTTTAGACTTATCTGTGAACAGGCCCAGATGCCAAACATTCTTTATATAAAATGCAGCATGAAGAAATATATTTCGCTGCTATTGTAATAAATGGAGGAGAGAAGCCCAAAAGTCTCACTGAAGCTGCCATGCACAAAAACGGAGAAAACCCATATGCCGGTCTCTTACTCAAGACAGAAAAGTCAGTGGCTGAAAAGTTGGAGAACAAGTTTCATTAATGGAACATTATGTTGTATTGTGTAGGTTTACAAATGAGGTTTACTATTTCTGACCCTGCAAGAGATGGACTTACTAATACCTGCTGACAATGGTCTATTGAAAACAGAAATCTCAGCACTTATCTTTATGTTAAAATACAGTCCTGGTTTCCTATAAATGCATAATTTATTACTGGCTGTTGCTGTTATCTGTTGGCATGGGTTCACTGAAGCATGAGCCCATGTGGAGGAAAACTATTGCTTCCCTAGCCTCATTATTACTGCTCAGGGTACTTAGAAGACACGCTATAGATGCCCAGCTAATCCCCTTGCTGCAATCAGCCTTATGCTCAAAATCTAACTAACTCCAAATACAGGAAGGATAGTTGATTCATCAAATAGATGGACTAAGTGAGAAGTTTCATCCTGCTCCACAAAGAATCCAGTAACAAAATGAGGAATTAATGAGAAGTATTGACTATCTTGTATGAATGAACTAATTTCCAGTTATTTTTTCTCTCAGGACCTGACAAATGCAGTAACATAAAATACCACAATAAATGAGATAAGCTGTTGTTCTAGATCATAGGATCATAGAGTCATAGAATGGTTGGATTATAAGGAACGATGAAGGTCATCTAGTCCAACCCTCCTGCAGTGAGCAGGGACATCTTCAACAAGATCAGGTTGCTTAGAGCCCCAATCAACCTGACCCTGAATGTTTCCAGGGACAGGGCATCCATCACCTCTCTGGACAACCTGATCCAGTGCTTTACCACCCTTAGTGAAAAAACTTTCTTCCTAATATCTAGTCCAAACCTCTCTTCTTTTAGTTTAAAACCATTATCCCTTGTCCAGTTGCTACAGCCCTGCTAAAAAGCTTTCCCCTCATCTTTCTTATAAGCCCTTTTTAAGTATTGGAAGGCCATAATATGGACTCCTCAAGGTCTTCAAGCTGAACAATCCCAACTCTCTCAACCTCTCTCATACAAGAGGTTTTCCAGGCCTTTAATAATTTTGGTGGCCCTCCTCTGGACCCACTTCAACATTTCCATGTCTTTCCTGTGCTGAGGGCTCCAGGACTGGATGCAGTATTCCAGGTGTGATCTCCCCAGAGCAGAGTAAAGAGGCAGAGCCACCCCCCTTGACCTGCTGGCAGAACTTCTTCTGATGCATCCCAGGACACTGTTGGTCTTTTGGGCTGCAAGCATGTGTTGCTGGCTCATGTCCAGTTTCTCACCCACCAGGACCCCTAGGTCCTTCTCCACAGGGCTGCTCTCAATCTCTCTTCATTCCCCAGCCTGTATCCACACTGAGGGTTTTCTGGACCCGGGTGCAGGACCTTGCACTTCACCTTGTTGAACCTTATGAGGTTTTCACAAACACACTTCTCCAGCTTGTCAGGGTCCCTCTGGATGACATCCCGTCCTTCAAGGACGTCAACCTCCCTACTCAGCTTGTGTCATCTGAAACTTGCTAAGGGTGTACTTGATACCACAGTCCCTATTCTCTGAGTTAATTCATTAGGAGATAAATGCTATAGTGACACTGTTCTGAAAACAAGTCTCCTATTGTAAAAAATTAGTTGCCTAAGCCTTTGTGACAGTAGTAAATATTCATTTTAATTTGCTTGATTCTGATGCACATATAGTTTTATATTTTATTTGGTTATTTATAGCGTTATAACATGAATCAATGTGACATATTACTAGATTCTTATAAATAATGTATAGAAGGATTACACGGTGATAAAATTACAGTGATTTATTTCCTGCAACTTCATAAAGACTGTGCAACTGCCAGAAGGTGAGATAATATAAGGTACGCTATACCTAGTGGACCTGTATACTATACCTGCACTTATCTCCACAATACTCCAGTAAACTAATTCAATATATTTGTATGTATATATGAAATGAATACGAGGGAAAGTCAGATAAAGTGAGCACTGAAGTCAACAGCCAAGGCAGAGGCATAGATTTGCCACATTAAGCCTTTAGCTTTTTATGTAACTAGGCAGATCCATATTTCATCAGGTTCAGGACAGGTTAGTTACTAAATAGTTGGTGAAAGTTTTATTATTGTTTAATTGAATTATTGTCTAATTAAGGTAACCTGGCATTTCCTTGATATCAAGATAAGTTGTCTACTCTAACATTGCAAGTGATTTTAAAATCACCAGTGCCTGGGGGTTTATTAGATTAAAATAATCCTCTTTTGCTTTACCTGCTCTTCTTTTAAGGTCACAGTTGCTTTCTCCAGGGACATGAGTCCCTTTGCTGGAAGGCAGATTACTTTTGTTCTTCCTATTATTTTTTCCAGAGCTTACTTTATTAGCTAGATTTTCTGCAAGATCAGTATTAATTATCCCTGGAGGTAATGATTTGGCAAAGGTTAATGATTTGCCTCATATAGGAAAATTTGCAATTTAGTTCAACTTTTAAATAAAGGTGTTGATTCTTGTGTGCAAAACCCCCTTATGGCTCAACTAGGCTTTAAATAAAGTATTGTAAAGACTGAGACATCCACACTGCATTTAGAATATTTTTAAACCTAAATACAAGTGAGAATCTCCTTTTTTTCTATGGTGTTACACAGTACTATATTTAGTGCTGGGCAGTACAGAGACATATTTACATATTTACATATTTACATATATACATATTTACTATAATACTGCAAGATAGTTAAATATACATCTTTCTTTAATATATAGCTCACATAAAAAAATAACTGAAGGAATTTAAAGTAAGTAGAGTTCTAAAAAATGTAAAAACCTTCAAACCTAAAAATGCTATTTACTTTGCATGAGGTAGTTGGCTCATGGATTTCACTTTTTATACATGGGTATACTCACTTCTCTTTCCCCTCCTGTGACGTTCTGGTTTCCAGTAGTACAGGAGAAGTCAACATTAAAGAAGACGAAAGGCCTTTCCCAGAGCTTTATTGTAAACAATGATAAGAGAAATAGCACATCATGTTTGCTTATAGTAAATCTTTGGTTTTCCAACAAAATTTAATTAGGTCTGAGCTACTTAAGAATTTATTTACTTCATCAAGCCAAGTATTTTAAACTCATCAGAATGGTATCTGAGCACCAAATAGTGTTGCACTCTAGGTTCCAGGAGGACAATAATAAAGCACATTTTTATATGATGAAATGAGAGGCAACTAGCTTTCCTTTCCCTGATGTTCTACTGTAAATATTGTGATTCTTCTTTGCCTTATTGATTTGTTTCCCATATCTTCTCTCCCTTTGACACTGTGAAGGAGAAAATAAAGCAAGCAGGCAAAAAAGCCAAGAAGGAACAATGTGTGCCTTTCAACTTGTGCTTCATACACAATTCTTGGTGACCATTTTACATGTATTACCCAGCATCAAAGACAACCAGAGGTCAAATCAGTATTTAAACAGACATTCTAAATGGAAATGAGCTGCAAGTTCCTCAACATGTTCACTGCATGCAGATTCTACTCTCTCTGTAACAAGGGTGGAGAAGGAGCCTGAAAACATTGATTCTTCTGTATACTAGAATGCAAATCTGGTATAAATGTATCTTATTACCTCTTGTCCATCTCACAATGATGAAAACAGGGGTATTTCCTTTGCAGTGTGTCCACTCTGTTTGTGAAGAGATGGCACTTCCACCTTTTTCCCTCAAAATGCTAATTCCATCACAGATTTGTACACTCTTCCTGCTCTCTTGCTTAGTTTTCCTTTGCTTAATTTAACTTTTCACTTGTATTCTGAAAATCAGTCCTTATCTCACTACATTTACTGTTTATTATTGATTCTCATATATTGCCTTTCATTAACTAGTGGCAGCCTTATCTAGTGGGAGGTGTTCCTGCCCATGGCAGGGAAGTTGGAAGTAGATGATCTTTAAGGTCCCTTCCAACCCAAACCATTCTATGATTCTACGATCCTATGAACTTCAGTTGCCGTATGGCTGATAACTCTATGATATGTACCTGTTAAACTTTACATTATGGCCATACAGGCCTTTCTACTCTTGACAGGTTCAGATTTAGATCCTTCTATTATTGGTGTGCTGGCTGGATGACACTCTCTTGACCTAAAAGATATTTTTTTTCAATTGAAGATGAGTTTCCTGAAATAGAATAATCCCCTGAAAGCACACCCTGCATGTCTGAACACGACGTTCTGTCACTGTTATTGCCCCTTCTGTGCCTGCCTTCCAAAATTATTCTAGTAGGCAAGCTTGCCAGCAGAGTTGTTACAGGCATCCTCCTGGGAGCAAACACATGACATGTGTTTGCTGTAGCCTACCAAATCTGAACAGCACAGCTGGAATTTCAAATAGCAAATCCTTACACCTAAGTACTTGTGGATGAGCCACTAAATTTTTCTGGGAAATAAGTTTGAATGGCAAATTAATTCGACAAAATCATGATCTGCTTGTCAAGCTAGAAATGGTCTAAAAAGGAAGACTTGTCAGCATATCCTTTGGAGCATTTTTCCCTGTGACTGTTACATAATTAAGTTCTCCCAAGAATTTTAAAACAGATACTGGTGCATTTATCATATCATTGTCTTTAAATCTGTCTCCATATGTTTAATTTTCATCTTTTCCTAGATGCCCTTTGTTCCATCAGTTCTTTTGTGTCAGTAAGCAGTCCAGGACTAAATTCTGTATCCTCAATATAAGTTCACTGAAACAGCAGAGGAAGAAACTATTAATACCTTGCCCTATGATATGAAACTTCTACATATATATCCTTCCCTATACTCCTGTTTTCCATTTCTGCTGCTGCAACTGCAGATTATATTCAGTGGCAGCAACTAAAGACAGAGCTTACCAGATAAAAATATAGTTCCAAATCATTAGGAGCTGATTTCCAGCTATTTGGTAAAATTTATTGCAGCTTGCCACCTTAGGAATATAGTTTAGGAACTGTTTTGAAAACCCTTTCATTACTCATTGTTATAACGAGAAGTACTCTCAGCCAGTCAGAGACCAGAAAAAAAGGGATTGTAAAAACAAACTAGGAATTTTCCTTGCTCTTGAATGTATCTGATATTCAACAAAGCCAAGTGCAAGGTCTTACACCTGGTTTGGGGCAATCTGTGGTTTCAACACAGGATAGGGGATGAAGTGATTGAGAGCAGCCTTGCAAAGAAGGATTTGGGGGTGCCGACTGATGGCTCAACATGAGCCGGCAATGTGCACTTGCAGTCTAGAAGGCCAACTGTATCCTGTGCTGCAACAAAGGAAGCGTGGCCAGCAGGTCAAAGGAGGTGATTCTACCCCTCTACTCTGCTCTTGTGAGATCCCACCTGGAGTATGTGTCCAGTTCTGGAATCCCCCACCTAAGAAGAATATGGAATTGTTGGAGTGGGTCCAGAGGAGGGCCATGAAGATGATCAGAATGCTGGAGTACCTCTGCTACAAGGACAGGTTGAGAGAGTTGGAGTTGTTCAGCCTAGAAAAGAGAATGCGCCAGTGAGACCTTATAGCGACCTTCCAGTACCTGAAAGGGGCCTACAAGAAAGCTGAGGATGGACTTTTTACAAGGCCATGTAGTGATAGGATGAAGGGGAATGGTTTTAAATTGGAAGGGGGAAGATTTAGACTAGATATCAGGAAGAAATTCTTCATAATGAGGGTAATGAGGCACTAGAACTGGTTGCCCAGGGAAGTTGTGGATGTCCTGGAAGTGTTCAAGGAGAGGTTGAATGGGGCCTTGGGCAGCCTGATCTAGTGGGAGGTGTCCCTGCCCATTGCAGGGGGGGGTAGAATTAGATGATCTTTTAAGGTCTCTCCCAACCCAACCCATTCTATGATTCTATGATTTTCTAAAGGCGCAACTGTGTCTTCTAAATGCATGTGTGCATCTAAATGCAAGTCCATCACCATTACTGGTTTATTTGATAAAAAACCCCTGTGCATTTCCTAAATCCCTGTTAGATAAGAAGCAGAATTTTGGTTCAAGTCATATGGTATTGATTTTCCAAAGCAGGGGGAGCTGAACTAAACCTGTTGTTATGAATCAAGAAATGACTACTGTGCTACTCAGTACCAACCAGTTAGTCATTGATTTGTAGCATACAAGAGAAAAAATTGAGCTATCTCTAAAAATTGTAAATTATTGACTGTTAACCCAAAACTCCTGCTGCTTCATATGAAAAAATAAACCAAGTACGGAGTAAGGAATAAGACTGGAAAGAGAACAAGGTAAAAGAACTGAGAGATGCTATGAAAATCTAGGAAAGGATTTTGCTGTACTCCTTGCAGTGTGCAGCACTTTTCACGGGTAAAGATACTGAGAATAGTATGGAATTCAGATTCCTCTCATTATTTTGCTGACTGGACTGTCCGTTGTTGTGAATGTTATTTAAACAAGGATCCTGGTACGACTTGCATTATCTTCTTTTCATCTTATCTCTTTTTTTAATTCATTAACGAGCTGTCTATAGAGTGTTGACTGGCCAGGTGGGGAGTTCCTAGTAAAATACCAAAGGCTTATTTTTAATTTACTCTTTGAAAAAGTACAAATTGCATGGCAAGCAAAACTAAAATTCACTTTCAAGTGACAGTTCAGTTTAAGGACCACAGTATGGGGTTCTGAAGAGACCCTTCAAAGAAGCCTGGATGTTCAAAAAAGGCACAAGAAAACCCTAGGATTTTCAGATGTTTTGTTGAATTTTTTTTTTTTTTTTGGAACAGTCTGGAATAGAATCAATTTGATAGTAAGTTATAGGTAAAAAATTTGACAGATCTAGGCAAAGATTTCTTTCTCTCTTAGGAGCCATCTCACAGTATTTTTTTAACTCATCATCTGTAACAGTAACAAATCCTAACTAAAACCACTGGAAATACTGCATTGATATGAATCAGTGAGGAAAAAAGAAGCTTTCTAATTATTGGTGAAAACTTTTCCCAAGATCTATCAGAAAGATAATCTCATGGAATCTTTTGACAATCTAAGCAACTCCAGAATATTCATAAGTTTTGTAAAATGCAGCTTTTCAGTACTGTCATCCCCACCAAAATCTGTCAGGTGGGGTGATTGAATCTGCATCAGTTATGTAGTATAATTAATCAATACAGCATAGAGAACCATGGTGCAGTGCTGATTAATTTGTACTTTAGGTGCATACATTTCTTGCTTCCAGCTCACCTGAGAAATACATTAATCAATTTGGTTGTACAGACAGAGGTGGTTTTAAACACAGATATCATAGCTACTTCTATGCCTTCCCCATTTACTAAATTTAATGCTGTTATCCTTATAATATCTATTTGCTACCCTCTGTTTTGTGGATAGAAGTTTTTATTTTCAGATGTCAATGTTCAGAATAGGATTTAAGCATTAAAGTGAGATTAAAGATCCTACACTGAAGCTCAAGCTTGCAGTCCTGAAAACCCCATTCAACCACCACTTAATTTCAGAAGCCTCTGAACTCCCTAAGTACTATACTTCTCAATTTCAAGACACCTGATGTTCTCCTCTTCATGCATAAAAATGCGTTGGTCTTGGGTGAAATTAAGAGATTGAAACTAAGTCTGATCAGGATGCAGAAGGTAGATGTTTCATCACACTTCCCTTTAATTTTTAATTCCTAACTTATTCCACTTTGGTTTTTTGTCCTAGTGCTGCTCACATTTATTATTTCCCAGCTTAATTTAGATTTTTAAATTTTTCATCAACGATACTTATAAATTCTGGGAAAAGTAGTATGATTGCAAAAGAGGAGGAGAGGCATAGAGAGCTTTCCTGTGTAGCCACTCAACTGTATTTTTCCATATGCTGCATGTCTAGAACAGTCTGAAAAAACAGGTGATTATCACATTCTTCTTTGTCCTAGTTCAGTATCACCTTCAGTTCCTATTAAGTTGTCAGTTGGTTCTGGTGCTCCTCACTGACTGCTGTATTTCAAAGTGAAATGTACAACAGCTAGTTGAGCTGTGAGAAGGGAGAGAAAGGGAGACAGCAGTAATAGGAAACAGCAACTTCAGAGCTTTTAATATCATCAAGACATCACAGTGCTTTCCCTTTCTACATATTTAGAAAAGTAAATAAATATGTGCTTTCACTGCTCTGAAAGGTTGAAAAGAGCCAAAGGTGAGGCCTGAATGATTTGAACTTTGGGTCAGGGAAGCACCTAATAGTCCAATTTTTTTAGTGACAGCATAATTAGACAACAAGGCTCTTTTAGAAGTAATTATGGCTTAGCCATTGACATGCCTCTGCTTTGAGAGGTAGTGGCTAGGGGAAAAAGGTCTGGAGAGGGGCAGATTTAGACTGGACAAAAGGAAGAATTTCTTCGCTATGAGGGTGGTGAGACACTGGCACAGGTTGCCCAGGGGAGCTGTGGCTGCCCCATCCCTGGAGGTGTTCAAGGCTGGGTTGGATGGGACCTTGAGCAGCCCGACCTAGTGGGAGGTGTCCCTGCCCATGGCAGGGGTGTTGGAACTAGATGGTCTTTAAGGTCCCTTCCAACCCAAACTATTCTATGATTCTACGATTCTGTGATTCTATGGTTCTATGATTCTATGAAATGAAAAAATACTTTCCAGTAGTCCAGCAGATCCTTCTTACAGAGTCTTTGCTACAGCTTCCCTTTTAACAACGGTCTGTGGTCTTGAGATATCAGACTCCTAATTTCCACCAGGAGAGAGAGAGAGTCAGATGCATCCCTGTAGATTGCTCCACATGGAAGAGAGGAACAAAGAGGAAGTAATCACATAGCTTCTCAGGGGTACAAAAGTATAATAATAGGATAAAAAAGGGTAGTTATCTCTTAGGCCTTACAAGGTACAGACTGACCCCAAAACAACCCCTGGTATCCGATGTTGACCTCAAAATGGCACTGGGCTAAAGGAAGCCATGTGCCTGTGGGTAGGCATATAACATCAAGACAATATAAATGTTTTTGTGGGAAGGTTTGAAGTCTACAGCTGTCTACCTAAGTTTCTGCTCTGTGCCTATGAGAATGGAGACATTATTAAAACAATTGTTTGAGACTGAAAATTGGAATTTGTCTGTTCTAGTTCCTTTGCTAGTTAAAAATGAAAATATTTCCATTTTACTTTTTTAATGATTATTCCACTTGTAAATTTCAATGATATTTATCATAAAGTATCAAAAAAAGGATAACTTGCAATTATCAAACTGAAATATTTTGGAAGAGAAGATATTTTGTAATCTCAGCATTTTTTCCGAGTTGCAACCTCTCTCCCTACTTCTAAGTATGTGTAAGATGTGACTACTCTCATCAAAGAGGAAAATATATTTAGTCTACTTACAGTCTAACTTACATATAAGTTCATTTTTCATCAGAGTTCTGCAACCTGACTAAGTCCTTCATCCAAAACTACCACTTAAAGTAAGACGTCAAGGACAGCTTCTCTCTTGCACAGAATGAAACCATGAGTAAGATTCTTACTTGAAATCGGGGATTATGAACAAGTGCCGATGAAAATGTTCCTCAGTGAATGCGGTGCATTGGTCATACCTCTTCTAGTGAGGTTTGTTGTCTTGTAACTCTAAAATAATTCCTTTTGAGAAATGCCTTTAGCAATGTAAACAGTACTTGTTGCATATAGGGATGTTTTTCACACTTTCTCCATTATACTCAGCAATTCAGAGCTTCGTATGTCCTTAATCACAGGGGTGCCATCTAGGAACCCTGCCTTGTGGGCTGGACAGCTTTACAATATGTGCAAGAGAAAGCAAGTAAAAAGAAAAAGGCAATTTTGAAGACTTCCTCACTCCCTTCCTTCCCATGCCTTTTTTGAATTTGGATTTGAATAGCAGTCACAGATATTTAACCCTCCAGCTCGTTCACTGCTATCCTCTGATCTAATAAGCCAAAGAAGAGAGATATATATATATACTGGAAAGAGCCAGCCATCTGACCTCCCCTTTGATCACGGAATCCCAGCTGTCCTTTTAATAAATTGCCAGTTTTAATAGTGAATGACTTTTGCAAATAGCCTTCAGAAATCGGTCCATATCAGGAGCCATTAACTGGTTTGTGTCCCCAGACACGTCTTCCCAAGACCCGTAGCTCGCCAGAGGAGAGGGCTTGATGCTTTTTCTTCCCAGCATAGTGACAAAGAAAGCAGAGCCTAAAGGAAGTGGAGTTAAAGCACAGAGCAGCCAAAACCCTAATTTCTGTTGCAACTGCAAGTGTAATTCTGCATGCATACTTAAGATAGTGACTGAATGGTCCCTGTAGCTTAATGAGACACTGAGTTGGTATCCAAGTCACAAGCTCTGATTCTCACATTACAGTCATTGGCTGAAAACTGTTACCACACTGTAGCTGTCTGAAATTAATTGATGGTCAATCTGTCTCCTAATGGACAAGGATGTATTAAATCATGCAGTCATTCTCATTAATATCCCCACATTTGCAGGGGAGCTTGAAATTTGCAAAGCCATATCTAAATGTGGAAATTGTTTGTGTCCCTAGAAAAGCGTAGAACAATAGTGGTAGATTAGAGTTTACACAAACCCTGCTCTGCCCCTCACCTATAGATTCACTGAGAATTTAACTGACAGAGAAATGACGAGGCATGACAAAATGGAATCTTACTCATTTCTATCACACATTCCCTGCAAGAGACAAAACTCTCGCTTCCAAAATTAGATTTTAAGAGCTTATTAGAAATGCAGCAAAACTGATAATTAGACTAGAGTGGCTTCACTGCTGTCATTCATTTCCTACTAATCAGAGACTAGGGTTTGCTGAGGGATATTTATGCTATACAACTCCGGATTTCCTATGACTATGCTCTAGTATTTTGCAAACTAAAGTGCCTTTCTGTTGCTCTCTCCTCTTTGGACCTGACCCAGGATACCCTTGTAACAGAAAAGGCTTAATAGGTTTTGTGGCTATGAATTATTTCTGTGAATACTTGAGTACATAACATTATATTCATTGGAACTGCTCAGTCTATTCAGCTAATCAGTGCAAGCACATATAGCTTATTAAATAATTTGTTCAGCTTTGTAATAGATTTGTCTTTCGTTTGAACTTAGCCTCTCTGAATCTGAAAGCCTTGTAACTCTACGGGCTTTCTAACCTACACAATTTTTACTGTGGACATCCTAACGTTGGTAAAGGGTGATCTTTCCATCACTTCTGTCACAGGGAATTTCTGCTATTTGTTCTTAAATGAATGATTACTCCATATGGAAGGGCAGAGTTAAAATATTTGAGTATGTAATTAGAAAGACTGCCAATCAGGCTGATTTCCAGATGCTGGCACAGCAGAAGTATCATTTCTGCCCCGCAGAAACACTGTGAACAATTTGATGTGACTTGGAGGAGGTGGAATTTCCTACAGCTTGACTCAAAAATTACATCCCTTGAAGGAGAGAGCGGAGGAAACAAGTTTAATATATGAAGAGCTGGGAACATTTGGGCACACATCAGATAAACTTGGTTTCCTTTTGTATGCTCAGCTTTGAATTCCCAGTTACAAACCTCTGTAAGTTTGTGTCAATAAGGCTTATAATTCTCAGTGTCAAAGAGGATAACTGCAGCAGTAATACTCAAACTACAAAGCATCCTTCATAGTTCTCACAAATGCATATAACTCTTAAAGGAAAGCTGTTTCCTTTTAGACTTTTTCAAAACTGAAGGCTGCATTCCAACAAAGTATTTCACACAAGCTGGTCTTTCTGTCCTAGCAAAGCTCTCTTAAAATCAATAAGACTTTTGGAACATTGCTTTGCTATCTTGCTGCATAGGAGGACTCTATTGATTTTGGAGTAGCAGCTAATCGGGAAACAATGTACCATATATATGCCTGATCTAGTGGGAGGTGTCCCTGTCTGATCTAGTAGAGGGGTCAAATTAGATGATCTTTAAGGTCCCTTCCAATTCAAACCATCCTACGATTCTATGATAACGCACAACTTGTACCTGACACTACAGAGGTAAAGTTTTGTGACAGCAGAAGTCCAGTCAGCACAGAACTTAGTGTCTTATTTGAGCGTACTTTGAGAGGCAGCATCCTTAAGCTATACTTTGTGTTGATTTCTTTGATTCACTGAGGTAGAGAGCTAACTAGTTCTAATAAAACACTTCTGGTGTTCTGAAGTTTTTATTTTTGAGGATTTTCTTTTTTTAGCTGTGTGGAACTGACAAAGGTGTTTCAATATATAGTGAACAAGTTGCAGAACATGTATTCCTTGCTATATATCCACCTGTCTCTCATCCCATACATGCTTATAAGTTCTTCATAACTGTATTTCCTACCATGACACATACTAAATAAAAAAGACACCTAGAAAAACTGAGTAACTGTTTTAACATCTCCTGCATAATGATTGCCTGTGACCGCCCTGATAACGTCGTGCTTCTGTTTTAAATAGACAAGATGGGACTAAGAGGAGGCCCTTTAAAAAGTGGAGGTCAGATGTAATTGAAAGATACTAATGATTATCATGTGTCAGTTCAACTTCTTTTGAAAGGTAAAATAAGGACTCACTTTACTCTGAAGAAATATGGAGGCATATGTTAATATTTAAGTCATATGTTTTCAACAAATGTTAAGGTCTGTAAGAAAGGATATGGAGACCTGGGAAAAGTGGTGAAAAATGATTGCTAATAAGTTACCTAGAGACCTCAAGTTTGATTGTAAATAGACGGTGCATGACTGGAAGATCTATAGTTGCAGAAGAAACAACCTAAAACTCTAGGGGCTCTTTCAGTCCTGTGTTAACTTAGTTCAGCAGGGTTGTAATTCTCTCAGAGCAGGATTAATAGGGTGGTGATTCAGGTATACTAGATTTAAACTGGAGCACTTTTCAAAGCTATGTGCAAATTCTGTAAAACAGATTCGAAGGCTCCAGCTTTAAAATTCAGCACGCTGGAATATCACTATAGGTTTCAGCAAAGCAAGAGAGCTTAAGCACTAAGTACTTTTGATCTGTCACTGATTCTAGGTGTCACTTCATAAATAACACTTAGAACTGACAAGTATAGTGGACCCTGACAGAAGCCTGGTTTCAATGCCTGGACTTTTTGCATTGTCTTGAAGAATATTAGGCGCGTTACAACGTAGTCTGGATGATGGACCTTAACCCAGAGCAGATAGGTAGGAAACAGTAAAAAGGTGAGGGTTTGGTATCTGGGTTTCTGCTTCAGAGTTCTTACCTCAGAAGAGGTGTGTATAATGCTCCTCTTCTCAAAAATGAAATGTAATTTTTATTTCATGTGCTGACCTTTTGTTTGGCCTAGACTAGTGGAGGGAATGTGGGGATATAAGCTACTCCGAGAGTCAGCAGTGTTGGAAGACACAGCAGGAGCTTCTGGCTGCTGAGGAACCATTCTGGGGGAAAGAAGGCTTGATTTTCTGAGGTAGAGGTGGGTGGGATGGTGATTTTTTTCTAGCTTCACAGTTAGAGACCTGACGTAGTCTTGTAGAATACAGCCATTGAATTAAGTGTGGGAACAGTACTTTATTTTGCTATTTGTGTGTGCAATGCCTTCATTTATCCAGTACATGAACACAACTCCCACAAATAATAAGCAGTACTGACAGTAGCACTCTGGTCTTAACGCTACTTAAGCTTCAACACTCCTTTTAATTTTTTTTAGCCTAGGTTTTGAACTTACATCTTTTAAGGCCATTTCAGGAGTTACTAAATCTTGTAATGTTGACAGAAGCATTATTCTGTGCTGTTAAGAGTTTTTAGTTTTGTTGAGCAGGTAGAGGTGTTTTGAGACTGTTTAAACCTTTGTGTTTACATCCATTTTTAAACTACTATGAGTTGTATCCTACCTCTGATAACATATGTTCTCTGATGTGCTCTCCAGTGCAAGGATCAGCCTTTTGTCAGCCTTTGGAACATAACAAAATCTTTAAGTCAAAGAAACACAATGGCATTATTAGAAATTGCCAGAGGTCCCAATAGACTGTAAAATGGGATTTCCTTGCTCTCCTAATACAAATGAGTCAAAAAGCCATTTTCAACCATTTTCACTAACAACCAGAAAGCAAATCTGAAAAGAAATTTTGTAAAGCAAATCAGAAAATGATTGACTATTGAGAAGCTCTGTTAGGTTTGGAAATAGTCACTAACCCACTTAAATCTGGAAAAGAAACAAAACTTAATAGGACTTGAAAATAGAGGAATGTGGGTATTGCCTCTGGGTAGTTACCTCCTTTAATGACTTTTTCTTTGTCTGGGCTGCTTGTTCTGATGTCAGTCTTTGCCTACAGCTCTGTCTTTAGTTATGTCTAACACAATGGAAACAGAAGTCTCATCCAGGATGCAATATTTCTGTGTTACAATTAATAAATATTAAAATCACTCAGTATCCATATTATGTGGTAAAACTAGCTTAAATGTCTTCCCTCTCCAGCATGGGGGCAGCCATTCCTCTTCTTCTTTCCTTCACCTCCCAGCATGTTATCTGCTTTCACATATGTGGAATGTGTGTATGAGAGAATATTGTCCTCTCTGGACGTTGCCTCCCTATTTTTTTTCATGAAGGGGAAGCATAAACTGAGGCATTAGTGGAAGAAATAGAGCCTGAGCATGCAGCAGCAACTATTTTTTTAATGAGCCTATTTGTATTGGACCAGCAGGTAGCCCCGATGTTGAGTTGAGCCTGAGGCTGGATCTGGCAGCCAGCCAGCATTCTGCTGAGTGAGGCTATATTATGCATCTTATTTAGTAAATTTATTAAAGGAACTTCTAACATTTCCGAACACATGTCCCAAAACAAATGCTACTATCATTGAAGAGCCCTGTAGTCCTGAACTACGTTTAGTGCATTAGGATTCCCTCACAATAACTTTCTGGTGTTTGCTGAGCTTCATCTCTTGATGGTGTTTTATAACTTCTTACGCTAAAGATATATAAAGGGAAAGGGGAAAGGGGTTCTCCTTGGCCTAGAGGTGTGGAGGGAAATGTTTAGTGCCTATGAAACTGAGACGGATCATGCTGCCTCCACGGCAGGCCCGGGTCCACACATCAAATTCTTGACCTGGTGTTTCAGGATGCCCAGCTCCATCCTGACTTGCAGCAAAGCCTCGAGTTGCAGCCATAGCTGCTTTGTAGAAAGGCAGCTGCCACTTGTGTCAAGCAGTGCGATGTCTTCTGCTCATAAACCTGATGCACACGCTGATTGATCTCAGATAAACATCGTTGGATTTTTCACATTTACTTTAAACTCCCCTCTCCTTTTTTTTTTACCTTCTCAGTTTTGAGGAGGTCAAAAATACCTCCTGCAGAACAGCTTACTCTTTTGCAGATTTTCTAGCGCTCCTTTGTAAGCAAGGAGTTTCTGCCTAGGAAACAAGCTTTGTTCCAAACCTAACCGTAGTGTGAGCTGCTGCGGCATTCTAATAGGACAGCAGGCAGCTGTACCGCAGAAATATTAATCTGACTCTAACTACAGTACTAGGATCCTTTATACTGTGCTGAACCTTTTTACATATTAAAACTGTCTGTTCGGAGCTGAGCCTCTCAGCCTGTGAGTAGAGTTTAGGTTACTTGCTAAATGCGCAGTAAATCACATGCTGTAGAAAGCGATACATCCTTCAGAGCAACTCTTCCTCTTTCATTTTCTCCTACAGCCATGTTTGGCTTCTCAGCTGCTGTGTTCCTCTCTTAACAGGTGAGCAGTTCCCACAGGTGCTACTGGCTGGCCTTTCATCGTGGCAACTGCTGGATGCATGTTTGACTGAGGACCACTCAGTAAGTCTGGGTCCTGATAGGGCCTGGGTATAAGTCCTGGCTTGAATTTCCAGCCCTTTTAAAAACCTTTTCTAACCCACTTGCTGCCTCTATTTTTTACTTTATCTAAATGATCTCTCTAGATGGGCATATCAAGGTAATGTTCTATGGAGATGAAAAGAAATCACCAGATAACATGTTAAAATCACCCTAAAACTCAGAAATTACCAAAATGTAGTGTAAAAACACATCAGGAAAGCTCTCTTCCTCTGTCTAATTGTTAAAAAGTAGGATAAAAATTATGTCATCATAGTAATAATTTGTAGTCAGCTGCATGTTACTGCTTATAAAATCACTCGTCTTCTCACAAAACTGCTGGTAGAGGTAACCTAGAGGTAAACTGAACTTCTGCAGTAGTGTACATGGGGTGTAGAGGTTTCATGTCTCAGATTCCTATTTCACTTTCTTCCTAATGCATAATGGTCATTTTTCCTTATTTTTTCATTCAATGCTCTGTTTGAGTGACAAGAATCTAAAGCGTAGTGACATAGAAAGCAAGGGAGAGAATTAACTGTTATGACTTCACATTAAACATAAGTGCTCCAGCGATTGCAGGTGGGTGGGCCTGACTAGCCTGCCAATTGCAGCAGCTCCACCAGAGTTAAGGTTGAGAACCATATATAATTTAAAGGTCAATTCCTTTAAAAGATCCGGTTTTCAGTTGCCAGACTTAAAGAAGTGGTTTGAACAGTTCCTGCGCTAAATGTCAGCTTGATGCAGATATTGTTTTCGAATATGCTGTCCTAAATGGCTCTGTTTTTGAAAATGCAAATAAGGAAAATGTTGTTTTAAATGCTATCCTGCTTTGGAGGAAGAAGTTAATGCTTGGCTTCATAAGAAAGTCTTTGGAAACGTGTTTATACATGTTCTAGAGATTCTGCCTAGAAATTTGCACCTAAATTCCGTGTCCACAGTGAGAGTACCACTGTGAGAGATGATCAGAACCTCATCTGTGATTGTAACTTTGAAATGCTGCAGGCAATATCTGCTCTACATGCAAACACTTGAAGCAGTTTGGCAATCAAAGAGCAACTGGGGAGTGAGGCAATTAAAGTTGTCCATGCAATTAATTCCCTTTGGTTAGACACATTGCTGTACCAGGGACATGATCTTAAACACTTTTTTTGTAGTAAAGTTTCTGTCTCATTCAGAACGCAATGTTATATACTGGAGGTTTTCTTTGTAAAACTCTGAAGATAGTGAGAGGTGGTGGGCAAATGAGAGAGTAACCAGCAGGAAAATAAAGTGTGGTTTCTTGCTTTTAGCAGCTGAATTCTATCTGAGGAAGTGGTCCTATCTTTCTAGATGATGTGAAGAAAATTGCTCATGCCCGATTAATGAAAAAAATGGGTTTATTTTACTTTCTGAATGCCTGGATTAGAGACTCGGTAATTTCACAGAAGAGTTGTTGAATGACAGTTTGCAAGGAAGGACTGTGGGAACTGTACTAGGAGAATATTTGTAACTGAATGTTGAATAAGCACCTAATACCGAATGAGCACTCTAGCAAATCAAAGGTAAGAGCCATGAAATGCATTAGATACCTGGATGCCACTTACTACCTGTGCTCAGCTTTTAGTCCGTAACTTCATCAACCACAGGACTATCCTAACCACAGGAATTTAGGGTAAACTTTATCTCTCAGTCTTAGTTCCTATGCTGCCTCCTTAAACAAAGTTGTTTGTTCATTTACTGGGAATAGGTAGGTAGTTTATTAGCTAGTTCTTCATTTCGGCAACCCAGTTAAGTGATTCATTCTGAATTGTTTTGGACAAGTCCCTCATTGCTTAGTTCTAGTGATTTTAAAAGGACTCTTTTTATTGTCAGGGTGTTTTAAATTCTTGTCTAATTCTATGTTCTAATTTACGGAGGCTGGTACTAACTCTTAAACAGTGACCTTTATCTAACTGCCCAGAAGAAAGAGGCTACTGTTGCAAGAGATTATAAAAAAAGGTTCTCTGAATTAAAAAATAGAGTGAAATATCAGGTTTGTAAAAGGAAAATAAGAACTAAGAGTAAGCACGGTAAGTCCTATTTTCTGTAACTTTGGTTTCTGAAAGCCAGAAATTGTTTTATTAATTTCAATAATATTTGTTTGCCATCATATTAGTTCCACATGAAGATTTTAAACGAGTGCTGGTATCTGAGGACAAAATTTCTCAGTAGTGGTAAATATGCTTAATTGAAACAATAAATAAAGCATATAATAAAAGCAGAAAAGAATGTGGACTGGAAAGGTGGGGATGGAGACTATACTACTGGGAATTGAATATGCATGCAGACTAACAGATTAACCAATGTCAGAGATATGTTTATTGCCATCTACTCTCAAAACATACATATACAGGTTTATTTATGATTTATGATTTATGGTATCTCTCTGTTACTCTCAGGAAGGCACTGGATATACCTCATTTGAGAATTGCTATGTGACTTATAGAATAAGAATAGAAAAGGAATCTCATTCTGCATTGCACCAAGCAGCCTTGGATTTTCTTAATCTGAATATGGAGTCACAAAGCAGAGATTTATTCCAAAATGGAAGTGTTTTAACAGCACAATTTAGTTTAAAAAACATCTCTATATTTTGAGTGAATACATACGTGGTTATGAAGGCTGACAAAGGAAAAAGCGTAGGACTTCACCGCTTTTTCCTCAGTGGCACTGTCAGATATTTGGTGCTTCATAATCCTGAAGCCCCTGGAAGACTTAATAAATTAACTTATTTCAGTTTTTTTTCGATTCTATTTCTCTTCAGAAGTTATTTGGGATAGAATATAAATCATGGGATGAAGCTATCCAGGTTCAATGCTGACATGCAGGAGTACTCTTTATTGCTTCTTATGATTCTAAGGCTATTTTATACTGCAGTTTCTAACGTTCGCAGCATCTTTTTCTCTAACGTGTTATGTGAGTCAGAGGGGCATTTTGCTTGCTAAAGCTGGAACCTCTGTGACAGCGTGATCACCTGCCTCCTCCAAGTGCTGCAGAGTGGCTGTGCCATGCATTAAATAAATGACTAGATCTTTGTAATGCCAATGCAACTTTATGTGTGAGAGTTATTTGTATTTATAGCATCCATAAAACAATTCATAGTCCTTCTGCTGCCTGTTATTTTGTGCTTCTGAGCGGAAAGAGTGGACTGCAATGACTTTAAATGCAACTCAGGGGTGCTTCAAAGGTTGAAAAGCTTTCTGGGTCAAAGGCAGTGAATGTGAATAGCAGGAATAACTACCCTTTTTTGTCACATTGTACTTAGAGCTTTGCCTTTGGGCTGTTGATCTCCCTGGGGAGAGCAGATGTTGAGCATGACTAGCAGCATGCATGTTTTGTAAGTCTCCCAATCAGGAAATGAAGGCGCTAAGGGTGACAGTCTGTATCTTGTACCCGAAATCCCACAGTTCAAATAGTTATGTTATGAACTTTGTAAATCTGGAGGTTCTAGTAGACCTCTACTTCAAACTAAACCTGCAGCTTAGTCAAGCAGGGAAGTCTAAGGACAAAACACCGCCTACTGAGAAAGGGGCAGAATCATTCTTGGTGTTTGATCCTGCTTCAATCAGAGGATACGGTGCCTTAAACTGTGAACAGGAGGTCACTATGCCTTCCAATAGTGGTGGTGTGCGTAGATCTTCACATACACGTACAGGGGAACCAAGATGGAAAGAATGGTGGAAGAAAGCTGGTGAATTGTATGTTACAAATGACGAAATGATTATGTGTTCATTTAACAACAGCCTCTTCAATTTTGCTTATTAATGTTACCTAAAATAATACTGTCCCTTAGTAAAAATACAAAGAGTAGCATCTAATACCAAAAGTTAAATAATTTTCTTATATTGGGATCACTAATGTCTCCAGAGGGCACAATAATCAAAGAAGGTTGGAGGTGTAAGAATAATACTATAGGATCATTCAATCTTAAAACTAAGTGCCCTAAAATCATCTGTTTTTCTCCAGATAGCAGTACTAATCCAGTCACAGAGCTATATTACTGAGTCACAATTCAATTCATTTTCTGAACTGTAGGAAATTTTGAGAAGACAATGTACGCTGCAGTGGCAATTCAAGAACTGAAAAAAATGCTACAAAAAATTAAATCCAGGCAACAGCCTCTGTTAAAACAAACAAACAAACAAACAAACAAAACAAACCCCAAACACAACAACTCCCTCCCCCGAATTTTAAGATTTAAGATTGTAGTCCAGGCATACTATCTTCTGTCTGTTGTTGGCCAGGGATGTTTCATTTGGAAAACGCTCTCTTACATCTTCTCTCAGGAAGTATACACACTTTGAAATCCAGAAGCTTTTTTACCATAACTTTTTCTTCTTTTATTACGTGTAGGAAGCAAAGCAGGCATTTCTGTCTGCTGCCTGTGCCTGTTACAGCTAATTTTTCAATTTACATAAATAAATAACCTGCCAAAACTAATTACTTCTCTTCAAATTCTAAATACATTATTCCTCCTTTTCCTCCCCCACATCTGTCTTGGTTTAATTATTTTTGCATCAGTTGTCATTTTAGGAGTTGGCTTGGTTTAAAAAGGTATGATTGTATACGTCTTGTTATTTTAATTTAACTAATTAAGATTGCTGCTTTTGTCTTGATATCTGGAGACTGAAATGGAGTGCATCCTCATATACTGATGTTCTTGATTTGATGGATAGAGAAATTGTTGTGATTCAACATCACCTAAGAAAACACTCCAGGAGAAAATCTCAGGCCAGGGCTGGTAAACCTTTAGGTTGATTTTCAGAAATGCTCATGAGAATTAACCTTCGAAATCCTATTTCAGTCTGTGGGACTTGTCCTTTATAATCTCTAGTGCGTGACTAGCCTGCAGAGGAGTTGATTCAGGAATGAGTTGTTTAACAGTGCAGAATTTAAGTATTAGAAATATCAGTGGACTTCTACCTAAATTTGAGAGTGTCTAACTTCGTGTATTTCTTGGAAGTATTTATGCTTTAACAGAACCCCTTATATAATGAAACAAACCTGTCAAGGCAAGATCTTGCAGTTTTCTTTATATCTGTTCTCTTTTTGGGTTCTTCAGATTAGGAGATCTTCTCTGGCCTCACTGCATTTCTTAGCTGGGAGGATATCCAAGCTAAAATATTGGACTCTGCACAGGATGTTGGAGGAGAAAGTTTATCCAGCAGCTCTGTGGCAAAGGCCCAGCACATGGAAATCTAGTTTTGTCTTGCACTTGTCAGAATAGATTTGAACTTCTCTTTCTTATACTTTAGTCAAGTAGCTCAGACAGTACCTGTGAGGGATCCTATGGTGGTAGAAAGGACATATTCTTATTCTCGTGCTTCTCAAGCTATATTCCTCTAAATAAAGGAATTAAATGAGCAGAAAAGGTAAGCTGGAGTTCTCCATAAATACCAAGTAAATGAAAAGGTAGCAGGTCTGCTTTGACTGTGGTGGGTTCAGTTTGCAATAGTACTGTGTGTAGAACAAGTAGATATCAGTGCCGTTTAACCTGCTTTCCTCCTGGAGAGGAAGAGGCCAGGCTTGCATGACCTAATCCAGATACTGGTGACAGCAGTTTCCAGCAGATGTGTTCTAAAATGAGATGACGAGGATTACTCTATTCTGGGCCATTGTTCCAGGAGACATTCAGGGTCTTCTATCCAGCTCCCATCTGTCTACTTTCCTTATGCTTACCCACTTCACTTCTCCCTCATATTACCTCCTTCTCTTCCATGCTGAGACAAACACTTTCTATTCTAGACTTGGTGATCTTTTCTTTTTTAACATATCACTTAGACAGATTTGTTTTGGTACTGGTATATGGACCTTTGTTTTCTGTTGTAATTTGCCACATAATCTTCATTATATTCTTGTTTAATTTCAAAAAAAGTTCTTCTAGTCTCCCTCTGCTTCACTGAGGTAAGTGTCTGACCATCGTGACTGCAGGAGGCTCAGAGAGGTGAAACCTTATTCTAACACAAGTCAATTGAAATTCTGGAGACAAGATTTTACCGTGACGTTTTTGACACTAATAACATCTTTGCTGTTTACACATCTGAGAAGAACGCAAATTCATTATGTGCTCTATATGCTAAAGCCTTAGCTGTGGTTTTACTACCAAAGAATCTGGTTTCTCCTGTGTCTGGTGGGAACACTCTAACTGTAACATCTGAAACTTCTGTTCCCCTGTGCTTTCTGAGAAGGTCCTCAAAATACTTCTTTATTGTTATACAGTTCATCTTTGAAGTGTGTCATTAATCCATTGATGTTTAAAGGCACTTTTGTAAATACATTTTCTAAGACACCTGGTAACTTACATAATTTTTTTAAAACAAAGATCTGTGTTACTCTTTTTCATACAAACCAGCATACATTCATTTTTCTCATATATATATAGTAAAAAAACACATTAATAATCCTTTCACACATTCTGTGTTTTTCCCACATGAACAGAAGTTATTTGCTATAGCCTAAGTTAGTCATGAAGTCAAAATCATATACATTTAAAACTTATTTCCTTAGGCCACACACAGCCACTTAGATTGTCATTTTCAGCCTTTAAAAATCTGCTTTTACCAATAGAAATTGTCTTCTAAATTTTTACATTATTCCATTTGATCAGCCGAAGAAGAGCTTCCGCTTTTCCTTAGCATTTTCTGTTCTTTTATTAATTTTGTTGTTGGCATTATGTTAGGGCCTATGGTAAGATGAAGACACTGATCAGAATTATATGATACAAGGTACTGTGAACAGGACAAAATTGCATTTAGATTTCTCACTGTTACCATTAAGACTTCAGTTATGATCCTGTTGCTGCAATCCTTTGGTTGAAAGCACAGCAATGGGGAAAAAAACCCAAACTGTTTCAATTAATTACTTTAAATAATCCATGGAAAATATCTATTTTTAAATATTGATATTGTGCTGAGCTTTTGACAAAACTTGCAGTTTCATCTTTCATCATGGACAGATTCACAATAGCCCTTATAGGCATGCAGTGCAAGCATTAAGAGAGGTCTTCATTATGAGCTGAAGTGAATATGCGATTGTGCCAGGAACCCTGCCCCACTAATAACTTGTTCCTGCAGTGGAACAACCAGTTTTATAGCAAGTCCTTCAGGCTGAGTGCTTCCCCATATTGTATGCTCATTTTCAGATCTGTCCTTACTAATTTTTTGGCTGTATCAGTTCACTGTTGCATTAATGTGGCGGTACTTGATTTCCTACGCTTTGACACCTAGAAGAGAACAGTGAACAGAGAACAGTAGTCACATTGGTTCACAACAGCCTAGCAGCTTTCTTTGTACGATGATTGGGGCAACATGGGAAGTAAATTGACAAATAAAATTTCTGAAGGATATTGGAAGTGGGAATTGCAGTCTGTAATGCTTGGCGTGATCAAAATATAGAGAGATCAGTGGTAACAGTGAAATAATGGTTGATTTAGTGCATGTATTTCTTACCCAGCTACAGTGTATAAAATTCTAGTCTTTCCATTCACTGAGTAGGACATTAAGACTGAACTTTAGAATTCTTTTTTCCCAAGCATTCGAAAGCATGCATGTGCTTGCTTCAAGGTCTATCCCATAGTTTCCTGTAATGAGAACTTGAAGAAATTGCTTACTTCTGCTGTGCTCCTCCTAGAGAATCCCGCATGAGACAGGAGGCTGGTGCTTAAGCAATTCTGAAATAAATGGAAATTTATGGTACTTGCTGCTACCCACAGACAAGGAAAATTTTGCAGAATCAGGTCTTTCGATACTTTTTTATGCAGTCCAACCAGATGGGTTGATAACATCTTATATTTTCACTGAATAGATCATAAATGCCCTCAACTTGAATCCTGAAGATAGCCCCAGTGTCCCACTGGAAGACTGTACAAACACATGATCACCATAAAGCTGAGGACTTCACAACCAGGAAGGATGCAAATCCCATGACAGGATGATCTTTCTCTGTCTATAAAAATTCTGTCATATTAATGCAGCTGCATCGCTCCAAAGGGCTTGTCAGACTTCCCAAGGCCAGGCATATGTAGCACAGAGAATCATAACAGACTTCTGTATTCTCACTACATTTCACAACAGGCGTCTGATGTGTGTGAAACCTGACAGCTGCCGAGGTCTCATTTCTAAAACTGGGACAGATCATTAATAACTGTGGGTTTATTATTGTACCCCTCAAGCTCATATTATATGTTCCACCTTCTTTATTGTTCCAGTCAACAGCAAAAAGAAAATAAACAAAAAAATGACTGAATGAATCCAAGTGAAAAAACATATTATACATATATATTATTCATACATACTACAAAGTTTCACTTGTGCTGTCCTTGGCTGAAAGGACACTTGCTGCCTTCACTGTCTTTTTTCATATTTAGTGGGCAGTGACAACCATCTAGTTTTGATCAGCTCACCAGGCAATAACATAATATCTGTTACTTCTGACTCAGTGCTGAGTGCCATAGGCCAGGGAATAGTTATTTTTCCTGAATAAACATTTGTTATGTGACAGCCTAGGAAGGGGAAATGTGATGGCTATATTGACATATGTCTGTGTCAATCTGACCTCTGTACGCAAATGGATGCATCTCCTCTGGCAAACAGCAAATCATCAACACGTTCAAGTGTTTGAAATTTTATACTGAAGAAACAAAATTAAAAAAAAAATCAGTAATGTAAAAACCTTTTACCCTAAAATTGAACATTTATTTAAATTTCAGCTGAAAACTGAAAAATACTACTAATTTTTACCAATAAATAGAAAGACTCTGAGGCAGTTAAGCAGATCACGTGCCTATGGCAAAACTAGCAATGTTTATTAAGACATGAAAGCTGACAGACAATGTCCCCAGGATGTGTGTAGGTTGACAATATGTGTAGGTTTATATGAGAAGGTGGAAGATTTAGGTTAGACATTAGGAAGAAATTCTTCACAATAAGGGTGGTGAGGACCTGGAATAGGTTGGTCAGGGAAGCTGAGGGTGTTCCCTCCCTGGAAATGTTCAAGGCCAGGTTGGATGGAGCCTTGAGCAGCCTGGTCTAGTGGGAGGTGTTCCTGCTAATGACAGGGGGACTGGGACTAGATGATCCTTAGGGTCACTTCCCACCCATATCATTCTATGATTCTATGACTATATTGACAGCTTCCACACTACTAGTGCTTTTTTGATGCATGTGATCAGAAGTGGATCTTCTTCCCACCAGTGTGTATCAGGGTGTGAGCACTGAATACCACCATTGTGTGTTGCGACAGATGCCAGATAACCAGTATGATCCTAAATGATATGGCCGTTGGCAGAAACTATGCTGTTCCAGGTAGTCCCTGCAGTTGAAGATGCTGAGAGTGCAATCAGCTGCCTGACTGCAAAGGGAAGTAACAACGAAGGACAGACCAGTTGTGGTGATGATCAGTTCTGAATTTTTGCATGATTTAGGTGTACATTGTCATTGTCAAAGGCTCCATAGTGTCACCCAGTCTGAAAATATGTCTGTGTTCCCACTCCCCTTCCTGTTTCTGAAAGTAAAATGCAGGAGATGCTAGAGTTCATCAGAGTTGCTTCCTATTTTGAAGTCTACCACAGACAGACCTGGTGGCAAAAATGATAAGAGGACAACTTTGAAAAAATGGTCTTCACTAATGACATCTGCCTCTCTGCTAGACATAGTCAGAGGAGAAGGAAAGATGCATTTAAATTACAGACTCAGGATACCTCATCTGAGTCCTGGATGGTGAATTTCAATTTGTTATGAGAAACAGAACTTTGCTGAACGGCACTGGACAAGTATTTGCAATCCTTGAGCCCAAATATGGGTCTTTAAGTTCAAACTGGGACTGTATACTTTAGTTCACCAGTAGGTCATCTTCTTGAGTGTCCTTGCTACCACCTTATGTATGTTCAGAGCTTCACTGGTCCTGACCTACTTTCTTATAGCTGCCCGTGATGATTGCCTTTCATTTTCCTATGGCTTTTTTTTCTGTTTCATAAGTCTTTTTCCCCCTAATGCCTTGAGAGAAAGAAGTGTCGTGGTCCTGAGTGCACCAGTAGGTCTTAATTTCTCTAACCAGCACCACCTCCAGCCCTAACATGTCTTCTGCCTCTTGCACTAGGGGCTCAGGCCATGGCACCCAGTGCTTCTTGGAGCATTATTGTAGGTGTGCTTGTCTTCAGTCTTCCCTGCTGTTCCTAAATTGTTGTTCCAGGCTTCTGGGTTGATCTTGCCTTTGACTCACTACTTTGCCTTCGCCTGATAGGTGTTGGACTTCTGATGCTGGAGTTGGAACTTGTTGCAGTTACCACTCCTGCTGTGTTCACCCTGTTTAGGATTAAGGGATTATGCCTTGCTGGTCATGTTGCTGCACATGTCGCACATGGTCTGTGCTGTGGTCACATTCAGGGCCCAACATTGCTGCTTTTTTGGAGTTTTTTTCTCTGCAGCTCCTTAGAATACATACTGGGGTGTGACACATTCGTCAAAGATCTGTTTGTGCACACGTGTGGAGGCCTGACACTCCCCACAGAACTGCTGCAGTACCATGCCGCTGCCAGCATGCAAAAAGGGTGAGACCTTATCTGCACCAGTTAATCTAAAACTTTTCCTGACCTGTTCTAACTCCTGGGTTGTCCTCCAAGTCACTTTAACAGTACAGGTGATTATTTGTTCTCTGTCACAATTCTTATTCCCTTGTTTGGAATTAGCAGGGTAATGCAAAAGTTTGTTCTTCCTACTTCGTCAACTGATTGCATTTGTTTAAGATGACTCTTCACCACATAACACCTAGTTTTGAGTTCCTTGCATAATTTGCTCAATAATCCACTTACTAAATAGGCATGTTCTTTCAGACTTAATAGTATTATGTGGATAATGTCTGGTAATTACTATGACAGTTCCTTAGACATAACTGTAAGTAGAAGCATTTAATATTTTCTTTCATACTTTGTCCCTATTGCTCCAAGAAAACACCTGATATTTTTCAAATAGGCTCGACTACTCTAATACTGCTTCATACTGAAGTCACGGTAACTCAAGTAATGAGAAGCAGCCATGAAAAGGTAAGAAAGATGAAAGCTGAATTCTGGCACATATTCTTTTTTTTAATCTATTTTCAAATAGTATGTTTCCATTTTTCAATTGCTGACTCACACCAAGTCTTGCATCACCTCTGTGCATCCCGCTGCTCCCCATTGTGCAGTACTCAACCATTCCCTCTGCTGCCTTTCAGTGTGTGTTGTTATTTTTAACAATAATCAGCTCATACAGTGAAATGCAGAATGTTCCAGTAGCCCCAAAGGAGCATTCACCTCTTCAAGTTTGAGTTTAAGGAGTTTTAGATGAATGTGTCATTTTGCCTCAGAGACACTTGAGAGAGCTTTCAAGGCTATTCTTCAAAAGCGCAAAATGAAAACCAAACCTGAATGACACTGGGGAGAGGGACTTGCCTAAGAGAATATATTTTTGTGCTGACTTTCTCTAAATTTGGATTCTAATAGTTAGCCAACTTGAAGCTTGTTCAGGTTCAAAGCTCCTAGCCTTTGTAAAAGGAAGAAAAAAAATCACCAAACCATCCTTTTAATGCAGAAATATAGACTCCAGATTTCTCAAGGCCAAATATTTAACATACTGACACCTATAAAGCCAAAATCTTGCATATATTTCTCATTTGATGGGAGATTTTCCAGATATTCAGGAACATGAAACTTGCCCCAACGATGTTATACTGGCTTCGCTTTAATATGTGTTAGTTTAAGTCTATGAAAAAGACTGCTGTTTTCACAAAACCTGAATAAACACGTTTAATATTGTCATATACTAATCCATATTGTTGTACTTAACAATTCTATTGATACATCTTATTTCCTTGAACCCTGAATGTAAAGAGCAGTTTTCTTACTTTCCGGTTAGATGAGCTGTTCTCTGTGTGTGGTTTACCCACACGTTTAAGTGCTAAAGAGAACTCATTGTGATGTATTCAGGTGATATCTTCTATTAGAAGAGGATCACAAAATCTTTTTCAGTCATGTCTCCAGCTATAATTTGCATAGAGTCACCAAGATGAAAAGACAAGATAGTCTCTAAAATTATCTGATTGGGCTAGATTGTAAAAACTGTAATGTTGTTTCATTAAATTTGTCATGGACAGTTTCTTTCCCATTTCCAGCTTTCATAAACCAGTCAAATTTATCAGAAATGACACTTCTGTGTTTTCACTAGGATTCATCACTTTCTGAGTTTTTTTGCTTTTTGCTATACTACATATCTGCCAAATGTTAAATATATCATTCCACAGCGGGTCCAGTTTGGCAATAGGATATGAACTTCTTCAGACTATAGGTTGTTTAGATGAATCCACTTCTTTGATGTTGCCACATGATAGCCTTTCAGTGACTCATAAGAAAGACATGTATGTGGTCAGAACCAGAATGAATAAGGTGATATCAGTATCACAACCACATTAAAAATGCCATTTAACAGAGAGCCCAGATGAGAACTTAGTGCCAATGAAGGGTCAACCTCTGCTTCATGTCTTACAGTCTTCATAAACAAAATGCCAATTGCAACAAAAGATGGGAGACCCATTTCCAACCTTGCGTTTCTTTGTGGTAAGAAGGGTTGCTAATCAGACATAAGTCAGTGGTTTACATCACCCAGAAAAAGGTTAAAAATCAGTTTGGATTCAATTGAATGTACTGTCAAAAATCTGTAGATGGGTTTTAACAGATTTTAAAGCCTTTAACTACTTAAATCTGTGACATAAGGTGCATTAAATTTGTATCAAGGGTTTGGGGGTGTTTCAAGGACAGCAATACACTGTGCTGCTGGATCAAGCCTGGCATGATGCAGATGTGCTAGTGAGAGGAGCCTTTGTGTCACTGTGCTTGGATACATGACAAGGAAGGAGATTACCTGTTTCAAGGGTCATTTTTATTCAGAGTGGTAAAAAATCAGTGTGTCATTATATCAGCAAGATGAGGATGTGAGAACTTTCTCAAAATTTCTTTGATGCTGTAAGGGTGAATTTCCTTTTTACTATGTAAAATATTAAAAAAGAATGACTGTTCATTCCCAACAAGTGTCTGTGTTCAGTGCAAGGTGACTGTGGCCCTAAAAACTTGTTAATACAACTTTTGTTAACTTCCTTGTTTAGCATGATAAGCAAACTTTCTTATAAGCCTTAAACACTGCTAAGAATTTTCAAGGGAGGCTCATAATAAACAATACTAAATTTCCAGTAGAAGTATGTAAAAAAGTGAGTGGAAACTAGAAGATTTTGAAGAATTTGTATTCTGTTTTTAAATGAAAAGTTAGACCTTAGAGATTACTCATATTTCTGGGTTGTAACAAATGGAGAAATGGAAGTCATCGTTTCTTGACGTAATTCTAGGCTCATACAGAAAGTTTAAGAAATGGAGAGCTCACATTAGTGACTGTATCTTCAGTTGTTTTTTCAGTAGCCTAAATCTGAATTTCTACTGTGTTCTTCCCTTCATAAACCTTGGGCTTGCTCCCAAGTTCACCAGCAAATAAATACATAACTAGCTTGTGCAAACCATTTTGTGTTGGGTTAAGGAATATACAAAGTTCCTGGAAAGAAAAGGAAATTTTTCCCCCCTCATATTTATCCTTTAGGAGAAGAAAGGCACCATTATTGCTTATACTTTTGAAGTAGCACTGCAACACCAGCTGACCTGAAAAAGAGACCTGTCAACTTAACTAGCCAACTTGGTGAAAGGTTCAGAAGGTGTTCTCCAAGAACCATCCAAACTGTTTAATATTATAGGCTGCAATATCATGTGAGTACCCAGTTAGCCACGTGCTTGTTGCTGCAATTTCTTTCTTTCCCTCACAAGAAAGGCCTTGAACATAGGAAGCTGGAATTTTTTTTTTTTTCTGCAGTAGGGAGAAAATGTTTTCTAACCACCTGAGTACATACAGGAACATATGGCTGACCAGCTCCAGCCTCAAAAGCCAGTGCCAGCTTATTTTTCTGAAGTTTTTTAGCACTAACTTCAGCTCTATTGCTTTTGATTACAAACTGCAGATGTACAAATAGAATGTGTAGTCAATAAAAACATATGGTTCTAATATGAATTGCATACATTGAATAGATAACACCATTGAATCAGTGACAGTAGGGAGGGAAAGAACTAAAGAAAGTTGATGAAGCAAAGACTACATCTGCAGTGCTGCAGCTCTGGTACAGCCTTCCTGTCTTGCTTATCAAAGGTATGTGTCTTACTCCTTGTACATTAATGCTGGAAACACACTTTGTCTCTCCTAACTTGTTCTTAAATGCTGTAATAATTCATTAGCGCTCGTAGGTGTAAAACATTCCTTGAGAAGCAAATTCTGCACTCTAAGTAGTTCAAGTCCTCTGGACTTTTCTGTTAGTGTTCCTTCATTTAAGGCAGTCTCTGCTCTCACTGACGTCAGGGTTAGAGGAAGATTGCAGGGTACATATTAAGGAGGGTAATGAACAAGAGGAGGCAATATATTAAGACCATTTTCCCACTATGGACCTCTGACAACCATGCTTGGCACAAAATGTGCATTTTCTATGCCCTGTTTCCAGTGTCCTGTTTTCTACCTTCACATGACACTTAAAACTACTGTATTTCTCCCTTAAAACTGTTGAAGCTGGGATTTACACTGATCCTCTGCCTGGGATATTAAATTACCGGAGCTTTTTATTTTTATATAGAGTGGTTTGATTACTGAAAGTCAATCACTGTCAAAATACCTCAGTGTGACATGAACCTCTCTTAGCCCCTTGTTTCCTAATGTATGCAACAACTGTTATTAGTTTTGTAATGTCTTTGTTCCTGTCTCAAATGTAATGGAATTGCCTGACAGATATTTGCTGGGGACTGCAGAGTATCTTGGTATTTTCTCTAGGTGCTGCTGTCCTTATTAAATTGAAAGTCCTTTCTGATTGTTCAGAAATGATCAGAGAGGTCTATTTTGTGTTATCATTTCCCCCCACTGCTTGCAGGCACCTGACTTCTGGTTTTGACAAATCTCTCTTCCCTTTCTTCATCTGCAAAGTAATCTTTCCACAGTGCCTTCATTTCATCCCACTTCTTTTCTGCACTCCCATCCCTGAAAGGATCCTACAAGGTGTGCTAAATAGATAGACTTTGAAATCTTCAGTGCTCCTTGGAGGTCTGAAAAGCTCTCTCTTTTGTTTCTCATCCTTACTTTTTGTTTTGCTTTCACTTCTTTTTAAAATCCAATTAATGAAACTCAATCTGCTAAAGTTCTTTGTACCTTTTTAAATGCTTCCTTTTGTGTTTTTATGTCATTTTGTTCCTGCTTAAACCCCACTGCTGTGTGACATAATTTAGAGTATTTACTATGACTAAATATCTTTTCTACTTTTTTGTTTACTATCACAGTTTCAGAACCTCTTAGCACTGTTGCATATAGCTATTTAGTGGGCTACCTCTGTTTTTTTAGAAAATTTTGTGTTGATAGCCTAGGCCTATAACATAAACATTTTTTCTCTGCTAGAAATTCATAGCATTAGTGATACCGATAATAATCAGATGCACAGAGCTCAGTGGAGTTATTGCTACTTATGAACTCCTCTTTTGCAATTTGTATCTGTCTCCCTTCCTCTGAAACAAGTATCAGTATAAGGTTATAGTTCACAAGTATTATGTACTTTCTTCTAAAATGTCAGACTCAGCAAAATCTACACTTAACGAAAATCAGGAAACAAACTAAAGTTAACTTGCTTTCAGCCACAGACTCTTGACAACCAGGAGATACAGTTAAAATATTCTGTCTGAATCTTACTTCTGTTCCCGGAGCTGGCAATAGTTTCTGAGAGACACCTGGATGATATCTCACTTATTTACGTTAGGGTACCCCTGCTAAGTGGAGATGTAATGAATAATGCAGGTTTTAACTGGAGAAGGCTGTCAGAGCCATGGCTAAGACACACGGTAATGTGTGTGTTGTGCTATGCCTCGATCATGGACACACATTCACATTACCATAGCCGCCTTTCAGATTGCCAGCGCAAACCACTCTCAATTAGCATTCTCACTGTGGTCTCATTCAGAACTCTGAATGAGAAATAGCACTTTGTCCTGTGGCTGCAGAGGCTTAGGATCTTAGAAACTGGGGTTTGGAGTGCCATTGTGGGCTCCTATAATTTGTGCTGTATTCTGCCTCATGGTATGATTGGTCACGTATTTTCAAAGACTGTGTGCAACTTGCTCTGTTATCAGATAAATCAACCACTTCTCCATTGACTGAAAAAACTAGCAAGCGTCCACATAAAAAAACATTGTATTTGCACAACTGAAGAAATAAAAATCAAGGAAAACAATTGAATGCACTTTGGAAAACTCATAATGCTTGCAGGCCACTCTCAAATAAGTGGTGAACACTCTGCGTGCACACAGCAGGCACTCAGGAACAACAGCACATTTTGTGTTTCCTTAAATCTGCTTATAATTCTCGTTTAATCCTTCTGATTAAGGGAGATAGGACAAACTATTTCAGACGGAAAAACTGTGCCTTTAACGGTGCTTTCATCATTGCTTCCTGCAAGGATGGGGCATTCACTGAGTGAGGTTATTGTGGAAGCCTACCAGCCTGTTTTATCATAGTGTGCCATGATCATGGCTGGTTTTGATGCTGAGACTGACCTTGGTATTCAAAGAGGGTGAGGACCGGGCGACTAGTTTCTGACACAAGTGGTTGCTGCGTGGCTTTGGAAGAATTGTTTGTAGAAGCATGAGAGCCCTTGCCATCATTCTGTTTTCTGATGTATAGCACTTCTCTGCATTTCTGAGCACAATGTACTATTGTGCAAGAAACCTCAATCACCCTCACTCCATCTCCGCAGCCTGGAATAAATGTGAACAAAAAATGAGTACCACTTTTCCATCTGACTTTTTGGGTACTGGGAGATGGTAAAGGAATCACAGAGGCAGTTTGGGTGGGGGAAAGCAGCACCCTAGGCTGTGTCCTTGCAAGTGTTTCCTGTGGTGCACAAGGATGGAGAGGCCGGAACAATGCTGATGGCCCACCTTGGTAATAGTGTCATGGGATCACCTGGGAAAGCAGAAGACAAAAAATCCAGCGGAATTGCAGTTTCAGCACAGTGTTCCAAACAAATGGACAAACATTTTGCCTCCTTGAAGTGTGTTGTGTTTCTTGTCTTTCTGAAAAATACCTTCTCTTTTTTCCAAAGTGCGAGTGGGTGTTGATCACTATTTGTCTCATTTAGCAGTGAACAGGAGGTTTGCGGTGTTCTAATACTGCCACCATATAACCGCAACTCCCAAGAAAATCTTCCCGATCTTCAAGAAAATTTCCTGAGTAAGAATACTTCCTTGGTTTGTCAAATTGCACCACTTTGAATTTTCTGCAGGGAGAAAGGATTAGGTGCCAACATGCTGAGAGAAATTAAATTAAAAAGCAGGAGAGGAGGGGAATAAATAAAGATATAAATGCAGAAAGAGGTATGACAGCAAAATATAGACTAGGTAAACACTGGCAAAGGTTTAAAAAGTGTCTTCTTCAGAAGAAGGAGTATCTGATTGATTGATTGATTGATCGATTGGAATAAAGTCAGTAGAGGGCTGGCAGCTGGTGCTAGTTGGAAACACTGTACATGGTCCTTGGGGAAATGTGAACTGCTCCTGATTGTCACAGGATCTTTTGAGAGTTCAAGAGCATTTTAGTGATTGATGAGTGTTAGGTAACCACTGGGGGAGATGTTGCAGTAGTTTGGCCCATAGGTGGATTCAAAACCCTGTGTGCCCATTAAACACTGCCGTACATATGGAGCAGAGCTGTTAATTTGGTTTCCTTGGAAAGTAATTTAGTGATTTAGTGTGCAAGCACCAAAACAACTTAGCAACTGAGATGAACGACAAGAAAATGGAGACAGTTTGCAGGAAGGTGGCAGAGCTGAATCAAAGCTGTCTCTGAGCTGAAGCCAAAGCACTAATGTAGATGCATTTTAAGAAAGCATGCAGATTTTGGAGCACTCTGAATAACAGATTTTTAACAGAAGAAAGGCTTCGTGACTTACTTATGACAGGTGCTCCAATATTACCTTTTTAGCCAATACATTTTCAGTTTCCCAATACTTTTTACTAATGCTGATATTTTTCAGATTACTGTCTTTCTGTCCTCGCCCATTTTGTTTTCCAATACTTTTTACTAATGCTGATGTTTTTCAGATTACTGTCTTTCTGTCCTCTCCCATTTTCTGTGGTACTTGTTACAACTTTTTTTATAGTGCTCTAGACATCAAACCCAAGCACATGATGTCTCTGTCCTGTCCTGCAGAAGAGGGAAAGCACAGAATTTGATGTCTGATCTGCAGCATGAGGACACAATTGTAATCTCAGACTACTGGTTTGTGGCATATGCAGCTGAATACGAACTTTGTCAGATTTCTCACCAAAGTAGCAAAGAAAAATCATCTGACACCACATACTTTGAATTTCTCCGTAGGTTTTGTGAGGTTACTTTTCCAGTGGTTGCTTTCACACCAAATTAAAGTAGCTTTATGAAGACATAAGTTTAACAACTGAAGCTTTTTAAGTGGTTTATTATTTATGTCTGCCTTGAAGTCACTCACTCTAGTTTACTCCTGCTTTAGAAAGAGGTAGCCAAGCGTCCACACCTGTCATAGCTTCCACAAGTTTTTCCTTCTCATGCTTCTGGCCCACTCCTCACCTTCATCGAGATGCTGAAAAATGTGTGCAACTCCTTCTTCTCTGGAATGACATAGGCTTTTTACTGCTGATTGGCAAAGCTAACCAGCTTTGACTGTGTGATTTTGACATGGCAGCTTGGGTCACCTTTTACAGCTAGGGAATAATGGGGAGGCATAATGTACACATTCTCATCAGGTAATATCATTCACGTACATGCTTCCTACAGACGTTCACCACTGTGGCATCGCTCTGTCTATGCATTTCATACATTGGCAGTCTCTTAATACAAGGGATCTATGAATATTGGTCTCTATTTGAACATTTGTATTTGTTTTATTTGAAGATTTCAAGGTAGTGGCTTTAAGATATGGAATAATGTAGAAACATTCACAAAAAGCTTCTTTCTCTAGAGATCAGAGGGGGAAAAAAGGAGAAAGATGTCTTGAGAACAAGAAAATCAGTGTGTATTCAGGGTTGTAAATTGTCTAACTGAAAAACAATATTTAAGTTCTTAATACAGATTCAGGCACTGTGGAAGAAGATATATTAAAAATGAAAAAAAACCTCTCATAGATTCTCAATACAGTCTATTGTACAATTGTATCTCTGGTTTGGTTAGGCTATATTTCTGCAAAAAGCTCAGAAGAATTGCAAAGCCATCTTCCTGTTCCCATCTCAGCAACATCTTTATGCCAGAAATATCTGGAATTGTTAGGTATTTAAAAGCTGTGTTGTCACGTGGTATGATCTGTCTGTTGCAGGCTTATATTGAGAACATACAGTAGAACTGTGTTCATATTACAATCACCAGGGAAGTTTCCCAAGAACTTCAACGAGAGCTGTTACTTTTAGTTTGTTTGAATTACATATAATTCATACAATTACATGAAATTGTCAAGAATTAGAACTTTCCTCTGGACAACAATTTCAATTACTGGCAGCCAAAAAATTTCTTCTTTACCTTTCTTAATTCTGGAATCAAGTGGGTTTTTATCTACATGTTTAACCACAACTGAGTCAAAAGTTTCCAGTAATGATTGTCCTGTTTGTGTTTGGTCTTAAAATTAGATGAGGTGAGCCCTCAAAATAGGGATTAATCCTCTAAAGGCAGCTGATGCTGATCTAGAATACACTGTTGCGTTGTGCAGGTTCTGAACTTGATTTGCCACCACTGACCTCTTGAACAACCGTGAGAGACTCACTTTACTCCATTTACTTCTAAAATTCCTTCCTATTTTCTTTAAACTATAGTCTCTTTAGGGCTGGCATTTTTTCTGGGGTTGTACAGCCGTTTACACGGTTGGGTCTTGTCTTCTGCTGGGGCTTCTAATTACTCACATCACGCACAGAGCAACCTGGGCAGAGTGTTCCTTGCAAACCTGTTTTCCTAAGCAAGCATCTCCTGTGTTGTAAAAGCTCTGGCAAAGGCTGTTTTGCTGGCGGTCTTAAAGCTCTTTGCCACCTACTGTCTCCTCATCTGATGCATTCTGCTGTCCAGCTCATGCTTTTGCTACAGGCAATCTGGGATTCCTGTCTCTTCCTCTCATAGACTAACACAAGAAAACACCCTTTTCTGACACTTTTGGGATAACAAACTTTAAACAACAAGCTGTGGAACCATTTTCAAACTCCTGTTTAAGTGTTTGTGTTTCCCATAAGGGGCAAACTCCCCAAACAGATAGATAAGTATGTAGGTTATGAAAGGGACTCTGTTCAGTGAATAATTTATGAAAACATTAATAAAGCCCAACTAATATCTTCACTGTGTAAAATAAAAACTCTGACTTATAATTTGCTTTCTGACTTCATAATAATGTACATTTTTCTTTTGACAAATCAAACATCCCTGGTTCTTTCCCCTTAGGTTGCATTTTCTTTATTAGTGCTTCCAGATGACAGCTGAGCCAAGTTTTCAGGTATGTGCAATGACACAGTGGTATATTGTAGTAAATTCCCCAAGCCTGCACTCTCTGTCTTCAGTACAGTGGATGCAGTGAACCTTGGGGGTCTTTATTTTTATGGCAGTAATAAATTCACCTAGTGAGATGACGACTTATTTTACAGCTCTTCCCTTTGATGATGGTAGCACTGTATAATGCAAAGCCAGTGAAGCTACACATGCCCAAGTAGTAAAAAAGTTAAAAAAAGGAAAAAAACCCTACTGTTATTACTATGGAAAAAGACAAGATATTCAGCTCTCCAGGTGCAGCACAAAGGAAAGTGCGTTTTACCATATAACAACTCTTTGGGCTCTGAATCTGTGAAAGGACACTACGCAAGGATAAGTCATCTTGTATGAGCTCCAGTGTAACACTGGGGTTCGTTTGAACACTGTCTGTAAAGAATCAAGACCCATGACTGAAGAAAATAACAAATAGGCAAAATCGTTTCCCAGCCTGGTTAGCAAAAACGTGGCATACAAAGGTGACACCTGAGGTCGGGTTTGCTGTCTGAACTCTTTTGTTAGTTATCAATTATGGAATTTCTTTGAGCTGGGTCAGATCAAGTTTAAATTAATTTATTGGCTTAGGTCTGTACAAGAATTTAATTTTGATCTCTCTTTTTAGCTGTGGAGTTGGGCTTCAACCAATAAAATTGAAAAAAAGTTCTCTTTTCATTCATAATTTTCTTTTCTGGTAGTAAAAATGAGAGAAACCAATAAGGTACATTTCTATGATAATTAGTAACTGAACTTATTCACTGACAGGTAGGTCACATGCCATGCAAATAGTGAATAAGTGTGCATGAGTGTCACCTTTATATAAATATAGGACAGTGAGTTTGCTGCAAAAAATATAGAAGGATGGAAAAAACCAGAAGCGTTAATTTATTGATGTTCTTAAAGCTCGTGAAGAGGGGTGTCTCCCTATTTTCAGAAAGCTAAGAAACGAAAGTAATGGGGTTTCAGTTAGAGGTTCTGTTACAGGCAGGATCCCCTCACACACCCCATCTCTTCAACAGATACAGTGATTTAAAATATTATTCTTGCAGATTATCTAACATATACCTGGCAGATTGCATGGGAATATGACAATCCTCACCAGACCATTCCAAACTAGGTAGACAAACATGAGCGCTAAGAAGATGGTCCTTTCTACATCATCAAAACACTGTCTCTGACCTACTGGGTCTCTAGGAAAGCAGGAGCTCTAGACACAAGAAGATGACTGCAGAACACTTACAGAACTTTACAGTATCTTTCTCCTTTTTGTGCAGGGTCTGTGGGTGTTAAAATACCAGGAGGATGTTTCAGGTTTCAGGATCTTTCGTATCACTAACTGCATTTAAAGTAGGTATTGAAAGAGCAGATGGGGTTTGGGAAAGGCAGGTACCTTACAGTGCTGGAACCTGTTGTCTTCTAAGCCTATTTCTCCTGACGTTGACTCTTAGGGAAGACACTTAATTCTTTTGCCCTTCACATTCTGTCTACAGTTAGCCTTGATTTATGTAATGAATGCATGATACAATATGAATATATTACCAGTGTTTACAACTAAAGTATTACTCCTAAAACTGCGAGCTCCGCTCTTTCAGGTCTGCACAAAATGGACATAATTGTGCATTTAAATAAGGCATTTGTACAGGCTTTAACTTGGAATAAATGTGTAACTGAGGCAGCAGGACCCTCACTGGCTTGTAATGTTGGTATGTTACAAGACAAATATTTTTAAAGGATTAATATCCCAGTTTAGACGCTATAGAAGAGAAGTCTTTATCACTATGAAGTTCAGTGGCTGGTAAATTCATTACCAGAAGAGTTTGAAAAGCTAGGTTTGCTTAGCTTACTCAGACTGAACAGAGACTTGATTACAAGAGAACAGTGCTTTCAAAAGTCAAATCTACTAAATAATAAAGATCTCTTTAATCTAGCAGGGAAAGACATGAAGAAAACTAATAGCTGAATATTTCATAGCTGAATAGCAAATTCAAAGTAGGAACTGGTGCCACATTTCTAAGAGTGAGATTGATTAACCACTGGAATAACTATTAAGGGTTATGGAGTCCTTATTTCTTGAAGCCTCCAAATGAGGACAGGGCAATGAAAAGCATATTTTCAGAAGATACATTTTAGTAAAAGGAAAAAATCCCCAAGCTCAATATACAAATGATGATAAAATTTAAGAGCATGAATTACACAGAAGGTCAGACAAGCGGAGTCCTTTCTGGTCTGAGTGAAAGAAGACCAAGGAAGAGAGCTTATTCTCAGTATTTTCAAATGCTGAATAATTTTCCAACATTTATCACCCTGCCTCTGATTTCAGCATTGTCCTTGTGAAGTGCAACACAGAAATACAGAAACTGAGAACACTCAAACAGCAATTGTATTATATACACGGCAGGTAAAGCTTTTATCATTCAGCACTAGGCTACTGTTATAGCCTGGAAAAAATGTGACTGCTCTGGCAGATACCAAATCTCATCTGCTTTATGCAAAAAGAACAAGAGGGAAGAAAATATTTAAACATAACAGCACTTCCTATCTGACAAGAAATCTGTTTCCGTCTTCCTCAAAGAAACAAAGCTTCTTGCATATTCATGAGGTAACATTCAGGCCCCTATAGACACAGAATGTGTTTAATGTGCAGTTTGTGCATCAGTCAATGGAAACTGATATTCCCTAGAAATTAAATGTGGTAAACCATTATCGGAAAATGCTCCCGTTTCATATGCATTATTGAGTGAATGTGAGAACTGGACAGGTGGACAAGTCAGGTAGGGAAAGGAATTGTTCGAAGTTGTTCAAGGGAATATAAAGGAGAGGAATGACATGGCATTTGTGGTATTGGGTAATGAAAGGCAGGTCAAGTGGAAGTTCCAGCAATCTGTAACCTTGCAGAGGGTATATATGGGATGGGAGAACAGCAGCAACGTCATTGATGGATCAGTTATACCTGAGCCTGACTTTGGTAAAGTTCAGCACAACGCTGCAAGGTGAAGTCCTTGAAAAAGTTCTAATTGCTTATAGTACACAATTTTTATGTTTGTGTGAGATAGTAAGACTTGCTTTCCTTTAGAAAGCAGACTTTATAGCAAATACAAGCTCCTTCAGTGATTAAAATAATGCCAGTTATGTTGCTTGTACTTTACTTATTTGGTTTCAGTATTTTCCAGGGGAATGCAGCAAATTTTTTTGATGTTGATGATTCATGAGGGATACCTACAATTTTAGTGGAGACTGGTACTTCCATAGCAGTATACCTTTTTTTGTGATCCATCTTCTTCACGACGCTCACCTACCTGTATGAGTTGTTGACTTTCAAGAACTGAGGTGAAACTTCCCTGTTTTGGTTTTCTTTCTTTTCATAGTGCCATTTTACTAAAGTCTTTGATGATGCAAAGAGCTTTATAAGCATTTAGAAGAACAGAAAATATGTGCCCTTTACTTGTTCTTTCTTTTGCAGATGTTTTGCTCAGTATAATAGCACTGTGCTAGAATAAATTTAATTTAACATAGTTTTGTTTATTTGCACCTAAATATTTCTGACCCTAAAGAAGGAACTGTCTCAAACACATTGGTACAGAGATACATCTGTTTTCATGGTCTGATCCAAAGTCTATCAGAAAGAGAATACCTATGGCAGGTAGCACTATGTCCATTAAAACTCACAGGTTAAGTCAGACAGAGTTTCATTTTCTATTCAATTTTATATGCTTTTCCCAATAAGGTTCTTTTCATCCAGGAACAGCCCGGGAGGGCTGGAGGGAACTCATTAGAAAGCTGGAAATTGTTCATCCAATCATTTCAGATGTATTTCTAGAAGCAAATAAAAACACCACAAAGGGAAATGTACCCCACCGTTAGAATGCTGTGAACAAAGATTAACAGAGACATCACTGTCCAAGGCAAGCATGACACTTGAGAACACGGGCAGCAGGTGACAGTTTGACATGATTGAACAAATCAGTTTAATAGAGGCAAGATATAGGAAGAAAAAAATTAATAGCTCAAGTAATTGGAGACTTACTCAGCATGCAGCAATATAGCAGAAAGGACTTTAATTTCTTGCATTTAGAGAGGGCCTACAACACTGGTCTTAAATTGTTAAGAACACATTAAAGTCTTAGCACAGTGCACAATGTATAGCTCCTTGAGCTGAAATTCCCAGCTGTGTGCATAGAGTCAAATAATTTTAATCCCTTGTAAATTCAACAGAGCAAAAGTTAGAAAGATTGTTATTTTTCTCACCCCTTACGTTTTTTATTTTCTCTTGATAAACTAGGAACATAATATGAACAACAATAAGTGTTTAGGTCATGCATATTTTTCTCTCTGTGGTCTCAAGTTTCAATTTAATAGATGCATACTGCAAGGCAACTGGATGGTTTTTTTGGACGAGATTTTCACCATAATCTGCTAGAAGGCACTGTACTCATATGCATGTTGTGGTTTCTGAACTGCAGCCTTTCGCACAAGAAGGCACTCTAATGAACTGCTTTTCAGCCACAATTCCGCTTTGAGTAGTTACTCTGCTGTGCTGGCTCTCTGTACATGTTCCATTCTGTGAACTGGATTGGGAAACTGGTTCACTTGTGAAAGACTAACACTAATAATTGTAAAATTATGATTTCCAATTGGGTTATCTGTCAACTGGACCAGATTCCTGCTCTGGTTTGCAACTTGTTTACATAAATGTTTTTACCACCATAACCAGGAAGATAATTCGTGGACAAGCAGAAAAGCAGAGGGTAGTAAAGCCAGCTTAAGCAACACTGTTATTTGGATGGCTAACTCAGTTCTAGAAAAGGAAACCTGCTGTTACTAGTAATCCTTTTTGGGGGCATAGATCTCTCTACTGGAAAACATTTAATGATCTAATATCAAAAAATATATTGGAAAGCTTTTTGCTTAGTGCTGGGAAATCTTCATGGTAATACTGCTGTGCAGTGCTTGGAGCACAGGAGTGGCTGCTGAGTTGCTCATGGTAGCACTGTTAGCCAACATTTGCAGATTCAAGCTGAAGGGACAGGACTGTTCCTCACACAGCTGTATTGTCTCACTTCAATCTTTGCTGTTGGTAAATTTGGTATCCTTTTCAGCTGAAGGGACCTGCTGTAAAAGAACCAGACAGTTCTCAGGCACCATCTGTTTAAGATAATAACAGCCTTCAGTGCTGAATTTGCCAAGTAAGTTAATTCTAGGACATCTAAGCATTGCTGGTGCCCTGTGAAATGATGTTCTGGTGGAGCAAAGGTAAACATGTTGGAAATAACATATGGATGTGACAACGTGAGTGGTCAGTTCTGAGTGGTGGAAAGCTTCATAGGATATGATCAGCTATATGTGGTATTTCTAAATCACTGATTCAATGGTCTTCCACATCTACATGTCTGAATTGGAAAACATTGCTCTGGAAGTGAGTCATGCAGACTCACTGTGCAGCTTTCCATAAGGGCCAGTTCCTTAAAAGACAGCTGACACTGCAAGCACTGGAGCCACAGACAGTTTAGAAAAAGGCCCTGTTGTTAGGGCAGCATTAGTAATTTTGTTCTGAATCTGTCCAGTGATCAAAACAATAAATGCAGGAGAAAATGTTTCCCCAGAGTATTTCTTCCAATCCATTGTAAAGCCATGAGAAGGCAATCAATATGCTGATAAAATCCTCCGTTGAGGGTCCCTGCTCCTTCTACATATTCTCAAATGATTTGTAGCGCTGCCTACTGAAGCTGCCATGGGGTTTGAGATAACTGTCCAACTTACACCTCTCACTGTGGTAGACTGAGGTGAAAGCCATGCAGAATTATTACTAGGACTAAGGACTGTTCTTCGCTTTCAGTTGTTTAAATGAAAGGAAAGTGGTTTTACATGCTTTTTTCTTACTTTTAGGTGCATGAGGGGTATTATTTTTATTCTATCAAGAAAAGAAACTTAACCTTTTACTTCTTTTTTTCCTTTTAAACTTGAAAATTCTGATATAATTATATGCTTTCTAGATGTTTCAGCTTAATGAGACATACTATTAAAGGCTGTGGTAAAACTCCAATCTTTGGCAATACCATGAATCCTCATTTCTTGTAAAATGTTACTTTTGGAGTCAGACCTTTCAAATAAGCCACTAAGCAGCAGAATAAGATAAGGACCAGGAGGAACAGTAGCAGCTTAGTCTTGCACATTACTTTACAAAATGAATTAAGCAGATTTGGACTGATGAAGCCCTACATCCAAGGGCATTGTCGAACAAATTTTCACAGCTTGAAAAGATCTGACCTTTGTGTGGCTATTTTGCACAGCTGCAAAAGCAGCAGGTTCCATGTCTGTGGAGGAGGGGATCAGGTAAATTGTATTGGAAGTGTAGTATACAGCCTACATAAATTTTCCATTTTATTTGTGTGAATAATTGATGCTTTCATTTTCATTTATTCACATTACAAAATTAAAATTCTTTATTCCAATATAATAATTTCCAGCAAAATAATTATTCTGTAGAGATTTGTATGGCATTAATTTCCTGTTTGAATTGTTATAAATATTTAGTAACCACGTTTAGGTGGAGTTCTATGTGGTTAAGCATGTCACCAAAACCTCTCAGTGGAATTATCTTCTAGAAAATCTTTGAGTCATTTATTATGCTGCTCACACCGGCTAGCTTTGAGGCTCATAAGCCCTTAACTCTACTTCTCTTAGAAACTCCCAGTGGTAGCTTAACTGTAAAAATAGCAAAACCTATTTCTTAAATAACAGCCTTCATTAGATAGTGTTAATAATATTGCAGCTCATATTTGGTATTAGTGCTGACATTTTTCATCTGAACATCTCAGAGCACTGAAGGAATGTTAGCTAAGTCAGACTACACATTTCACAGCAAAGTATCTTTTCTGATAATGTTGATTCGCATTTTGATTTTTGAGCTAGCTTTCTTTTTGCAATTGAAGTGAGTAGTTCAGCCTAATGAGCAGCAGCCCAGAATCATAGAGTGGTTTGGATTGGAAGAGACTTTAAAGATCACCTAGTTCCAACCTCCTGCTAGACCAGACTGCTCAAGGCCCTATCCAGCCTGACCTTGAACACCTCCAGGGAGGGGATATCCACAACTTTCCTGGGCAACCTGTTCCAATGCCTCACTACCCTCATTGTGAAGAATTTCTTCCTAATGCTTAGTCCAAATTTGCTCCCTTTCCATTTAAAATCATTGCCCCTTATCCTATCACTACATGCCCTTGTAAAAAGACCCTCTTTAGCTTTCTTGTAGGCCTTCTTTGGGTACTGGAAGGCTGCTGTAAGGTGTCCCTGGAGCCTTCTCTTCTCCAGGCTAAAAAACCCCAACTCTCTCCATCTGTTCTCATAGCAGAGGTCCTCCAGACCTCTGATCATCTTCATGGCCCTCTCTGTACCTGTTCCAAACGTTTCATACCCTTCTTATGTTGGGGATTCCAGAACTGGACACAGTACTCTAGGTGGGGTCTCACAAGAGCAGAGTAGAGGTGGAGAATCACCTCCCTTGACCTGCTGGCCACAAGAATATTCCCCAGGAATCCTGACTAGATGCAGGAAATAGAAAGTCTTTAATGACCCCTCTGATGGGAAATGCTGCTGCAGTACAGAACAGTAGTTTGGATGGTCATAGGAGGTCAGATTGATATCCCGTGAAAGGGAAACCCCTTTAATTTTACAGATTTCTCAAAAATAAGGAAAAAAAATCAGTGAAAACCACCTTACACTTAACAGAGTGCCGCTTTTCCCTTTCTGCAGCTGCAACTCTAACATTTCTAGCGGCTCTGAAGTTTTTGTGGTTTGAGAATTAGTTCCATTAAAATACATGTTGTGGTCATTGGTCATTCAATGCTAATGCTGTGCAGGCAGCTACTGCATGCTTGATAGTGTTTTATGCAGGCTAGTTGTGAATATCACAAAGGAAGTGAGCATATAAATAAACCTGAATTGATAGAATAATTGGGTGACATTTAAAGCAGTGACCTTCAGAAGGTGTTTAATGATTTACCAGGATTAGTTTTGTTTGTGATTGGAGCAGGAATTGCAGATCAGGATTCCTGGGTCCTTTTATGGCTTAGGCACTGTACCAGTGCATGTCAACTTGTGACTTGGCTCAATTGGTGACAAATGGCAGCAGGGATAGTAAGTTCTGCAGCCGGGTGCTAGATTGAGACAGAGTCCCCGGAGCTAGTGAAGCCCAGGAAGGAGCTGGGGGTGGGCAGCTCCTGACTCCCAGAAGCAACAGCTCCCACGTGAAGGCTGACGCAGAGATGGGGGAAGCATCCATGGGAGATTTAAACGGCCTCTGAGGAGTGCCAGTGACCAGAGTGTGGTGAACAAGGAGTGAGCGAACAGGCGTGTGGCACATCAGAAAAGCATGGAAAGGCAGTTTGCATGGGCAGTTCATGCAGCAAAGGCACTGGACCTCAGACAGAAGTACCAGAGAACCATGGTATCCACTCAGCACAAAATTAAGGTCTTTCCGAGCTCTGCACTGGCCATTACTGACACAGCCTCACAGGCAAAGCCTCAGTGGTTTCATGCTGCCACCCAAATGCCAGGCTACGTATGTAATCTGCAGAGGCTAACTTGCTGCTACTGTTTATTAAAGGACTGCAGATATGTATTCCTTTTAACACAGTAGACATTAATTTATTTGAGGTTTTGAAGAAAGCAAAAAAGAAAATAAATGTCTCCATTAAAGCCTTAGCAAAATATTAGGCGAAAACTCAGTATTCTAGCTTGCCTAAGCCATCTTGACAATATTTGTCATATTAATAATTTACTAATAATTATATATAATTCTGAGGAGCTTTTATTGTAATCATATATAATTGAATGAAAAAAAATTTGTTCCTTAGCCAACATGCTCATTAACTTGCTGGATCAAAGTCATACCAGTGTTGGTTAAATACATGCAGTGGTGAGAGGTGTTTTCAAGTGGCTTTTCACTTTTTCCACATATGCTTGACCTGATTACTCTGGAATAAACATTTGCTCACATTTATTCCTAAATAAAAGAACGAAGTAATTGAGATACTCTGTGACTCCGTATTTGTGAGAACAAACTTTTACGCTTAGTAGCAACAACTAAAATTTCCACTCAGTTTTTTATTCTTGGGTGCTGTTGTCTTTTTCTTAAATGACATTGCTTGACAAAAAGCGTGTGTTACGGTTTTTGTAAAAATTCATGAACAACTTAAACTATTCTCTATTTCTAGAATATATCAACAGATGTCTGTTGACTGTTTAATGATTGCAACTAGTCTGTGCAGCATCATTTTTTAGGTCAATATATACTGCACACTAGAATTATTACATGTTTAAATCTCTGGTTCTTCAATGAACACAACTGCAACCTGCCACTGTGGTGCTCCATAGTTTATGACCTAATTTTATGTGCTTTAATATTCTTTGTTCTTCTAAGTTTCTTTACTGCACTGAGTAAAATTATATGATCCATAGAACAGATTAGGGAACAGAAAGCTCAATAATGGAAGTTGTGTGTATCTGCTATCTGAAGATATTATGATAGGGCTGATATCATTTGAGGATTTTGTTTATCAAAGTATACCACAGAGTTTCTCTTCAAGGATGTGAAATCATCCTCTGGTGGGGAGTCCAGAACATATCTGCCAGACCACAGCTAAAAAAATCATGATAACTACATTGACTGAACAATAAACATACTTGGGAGTTTTCAGGTACTCAGCGAGGCAGAAAATTATGAAGAATGGCATAAGGCAACGTCTAAGCACGGAGAGGTACACATGAAACTTGGGCAAGAACTCAGACCAGGTTACTCAGGACTTTTTCCCAATCTTGTCTTGACTGCCGCTGTGGACTGATGCTGAAGAACATTTCTGGGAAATCAATTGCATTGCTTGACTGCCCTCTTGGAGAAAAAATGTCATTTTTATGACCATTGAATGCTACTGCACTACTGAAACAACAAAGTCCATGAAAGATGTTTTTCTCTACAGGTAATCTGTTTTTAAATCCCTTGGAATGTCTGATTGGTGCATGCTGCAGCAATCCATCTCTGTGAATTCAAAATATCCATCTTTCCGGAAAAGATACTCTAAAATAGTATAAAATCCCTGGGAGGTTAGCAGCTTTCTAGGTGATCTAAATATTTTCCCATGAGAATGCCTTGAGACTTGGCCACTGACAGCCCCTGGATTTCATTCAGAATCTAGTACTAGGGTTTTTTAGGTGTACACAGAACCCTGGAGAGCCAGCTGAGGAGACCATGAGTAGAAGGAGGATTTCCAGAGCTAAAACAGAGGTCTGAAAGGTAAAGTGTGAATTAACCTTATAGTCATAGATTTTCCTATGGTAATTCTCCTTAATAAGATTCTAAAATACATGGAAAACAGTTTTACAAAATGAGTTTCTGGTGCTGTGAAGCCTTAATAAACACAATAAGCAATCATAGCACCTCAGGATATACTGTCTTTCATGTGAAGTGTTTCACAGATGCTAATTAATTAAGCCTTACAACACATCTGGGATGGAAACACTTCAAGTGAGTTTATAATATCAGTTCACTTTACATTTACATTAAACATAGGCGTAGAAAAGTTAAATGATTAATCCCCAGTGACACAGAAAGTCAGGGCTAAAGCAAGGAACACAAAACCCCAAACCGCTACTTTGGATGTCACTCTGCTGGAACAGTGGAAAATATGTATTACGTTCACAGTTACGTACGTACACAGTTCATAGCAAAATAAATAGTAACATCTTGTGATTTAGTGAAGTTCATATTGTACAGATCAAGGAATAAATGAAGAGTAATGCATCACAGAACTCATTTCACATTAGCAATACAGGAGGATGTAGATGTGTGCAAATGCAGCAGCCGGACTAATCTTGCTTGAGAAGAACCACTGCAACTAGCTCCTCTTTCTTGGATATCTGTCTCTCCATGCCCTTTTCAGTTCTCTAGTATATATTTTTTTTAACCTGAGTCCTCTGAGGTGAAATTCCCAAAGGAACAGCAGTTGTGATTAAGCTCCTTTTTTCCCCCAAAGCCAATGTAAGTGGCTCTCGAAATATGTTGTATGGACCCTAACAATATTAAGGAGGTTAATTTCTAGAGGCAGAGTTGGAAATTTCCTATGGAATCCCTGGAAGATTTTTTCCTTTGCAAAGCAAATAGGTAAGATTCAACTTTTCATGTTAAATTTTGATGTTTCTCAGCCCAGTCACGTTAGGAAGTTAGACGGGCACATGTATGAATATTAAAAAAAAAAAAAAAGAAATAAGAAAGGTGTATAGAAATAGAAAGTTAATAGACATGTTTAGTTCAAATTTTGCCTAGCAGTGTAGTCTGCCTGGGCTATCAAATTTGTATTAATTTGAAATACACTGTAAGCCTTTGCACTTTCTGACCTTTCCCAGTGGGAAGGTGCATAATGAATTTACATTGTTTCTTTTGAACTGTAATTTTGGGGTTTTTTTGACAGCCTTTATCATGTTCTGAAGTTAATTGACTACCACCTGCCAATTAATGGAATCAATCTGTTCCCAGCATGAGTTACTAAGGTTTCAAAAAAAAAATAAAATAAATACTTTGCTGCAAGTTCACACACAGAGTAATCCAGACAGTGTCATATTTTGGATGCTACAAGACCCCACCCTTCAGCATCTTAGGTTCTGAGCCTAAGGTTTATTTTAACCTATGTCCACTGGATTGCTATTCATGATGAAGGCTAGGTCAATATGCATGCTATACTCAACAGAATACCCTATGTGCAACAGAACCACGCTTAGGAAAGTTGTCTCAGTTATGGAACACCCAAGATCAATCTATTCTTCCTTATCTGCTCTGAAGAAGAGAACCGATACTAACACTAGTTCCCTCCTAAATACCCTGACCATCAAATTTTAAGAGTTCTCAAAAGGGAAATGCTCTTGAAGTTATTCAGCATGGATCTGTGAATACATTTGTACACATATGTACACTTACTCAAACTGGTATATGGATAAAACTCACAACTTTATAGAACCGTCAGAATAGACTATGTGATTGTTTCCACATTGTATATATATAAAATTTTTCTTATGCTCATTCACCTGTTTCTCCATCTTAGATCTTGACTATCCTTTAAAGAGTCATTAAATACTACTATTCTTAAGATTTCCTTCTTTAACATCTTGTCTTTATCAACATACATTTTAATTGTCCCTTCCAACCCAAACCGTGTATGATTATATGATTCTATTATTCGATGATTCTATAATTTCTTCCTCTTAGTGAAGTGGTGATGGGATTAGGCCATCTTTGTACAGTACTGTGTTGCTGGAACCAAACCCTACATCATCCCCTGCTTTCCAGTGGAGTTGTCTACTCAATGTGATTGACTTACCAAAGCACTAATTTCTCAAGTACTCATTTCGTTACCTTTTTAATTAAGAGTTTATGTCCTCACTTCATCTCATCAATGCAGGCAGCTTAAAGAAAAGCAAATCCTGAGATACATCCTGCTTTCTGTGCTTGTGTGCTGTGCATACATGATACCAAATCCCAGAAGGGCATTTGTAGGGTTGGGTATGACAGGATGAGGGTTTGGGGTGAGAATACAAAGCCATTATTTTTAACGAATGATTTATTAGGCATTCACAATTGTTAAACTCATTGTAAGCTCATAAATTTGCATACATTTTACTGATGTAACCCAATTAAGGAATGAATTGAATTTCATTAAAATGTATAGGCTAGATCTCCTTCCAGTAAAGTGCTTATTGTCGACTGTCTTTTGTACCTTCCTGAGAAATAGACTTGTTTCAATGAAGTCTGTAGGCTAAAATATTTTATGTTTAGTCTCAGATCTTACTTCTCAGCTCTGTCAATGCTTTTTTTCCCACTTTGTAGTCAGCCTAGTTGTATTGCTTTCAAGTACTGAAGGGTAATCCCTCTAGTTTTCACAAAGCATTGTCAGCTGCTTTGATGCATGATCCACTATATCATGCAAGTGGGTGATCATTCCAGTGTGAGGAGTTCCATAGTACTCACGTTATTCTTTATCTTCCATGGTGATTCTGGGGGCTGTACTGCCTTGCAGTTCCTCCACATTATTCCCAAATCTATGAGCTACAATTGTCTTTTTTTAACACAGGTTATATGTCTTTCAGTGGTGGCGAGTTTGAATTTGGCAGAAGAACACTAAACTGAAGCCTTGAAGATGAAAGTTCTTTCTTCATAAATGAGGCAGAACTGGGACTGTATACAAGCACCATAAGCTCCTTCTCAAAATGCAAATTTAATTTTGTGCAAAGCAGCTACTTAAGTCTTACTTAAGACCTGCTTTAAAAATAACTTTGAACGTGTAACTTTTTTTTCTGCCTTACAAGCACAACCCATCCCTGTTAATAAATATCTTGTTTTAGGGGGGAGAAGATGAAACACAGTGTTTGGTTTTCTTTTGTTGTACATCCTGAGTTGGCATATTTTAGGAAAAATGAATGCAAAAGCTGGTGAAACCCCATTAAAGCAGTTTAGTACATAATAATTGCTATGACACAGACACAATGGAGAACATACACACAGCAAACAGCCCAAGGGGAAGGCTTGTATACCAAAACCTTGTCTGCAGTTTCCTACTGCATCAGTTAGTCTGACTGTACTACTGATTAGTAGGAAAATTGCCTAACTTACATCATATGGCATCCATCTTTAATTCCCTCCAGATGTGCGCTCTTTGTTAGGCACCTCTTATGCAAGGTTTTGTACACCAATAGCATTTGCCTAAGTCATCTGCTGCTCTGCAGTCTTCTGTCAAATATGCAGACCAAATCTAATTAACTTTAAATAGAGTAATCTGAGATATTCATCACGAGATATCTCTCCTTAAGTCTGTGCAGTGAGATATGAAAGCAAATGCTGTGATTTGTACTACATGTTTTCCCAAGGTAATGTTGCTTTTAAGTGTTATAGATTTAGAATAATGTAAACAGACATTCATGCAGTGATGATAGTTGTATTATGCAACTCTGAGGTAAATGGATAGAGACAGAACATGTACTAAAAATATGTAGTATTACTTGTTAATATCCCCAGTTGCATTGAGCTGCAACTTAATACAAGCTTTTCCAGCTTTATTTCTAAATGCCAGCAGCATCACCACTTCCATACCAACTAACCTCAGGAGACAGAAAAATCATCAGTCTATCTGAATGCCTCTCTGCAGAAATGAACACTGGATGGGACATTCCATAAATGAACACTGATATTTGTAAGCTTTCATAGTGTTAACATGCAGCAGCCTGGCTGCAATCTTGAGTACGTACCTCTCCTCCATTCTTGTTATTGAGTAGTTTCAGTTTTAAATCCTTTCATGTCAATGAAGGGAGCCCTAAAAAGGAGAGCTGATTGTTTATAGACAGAGTACCCTCAGTACAGAAAGTAGCAGGGCAAATTGTTTCTATAAGCTCCATGTCTGTTGTTCATACCTAGACCTTAGCAGGCAGCTGTACTCAATTCAGGGAGTTCAGCATTCACTCCTTCTCATTATTTGGTCTCTTTACTATAAGTGCCAACAAGGGAGCTAATTAGTGCTGACTGTGGCTGTGGACTGTTTCTTTTAATGGAGACACTTGTTCAGCCCGCAGGAAGGCCAAGACCTACCTGCTCATTTCACACAAGGCTTTGGGCTACTAGCAGATGACGATGACAATGAAGATTAGCCTCTATTATCCTGCTCTGTACTTACAGAGAGAATGAAAGGCATAGTATTCATTACCATCTCAACACAGCCTTCAGAATTTATTGTTGGTGCAAAAGTGCCCCTCAAGGCTGTGAACTCTTCCATTTATTAACCCTAAAAGAAAGCACTAAAGACCATATCACCGCCATGCATGCCATCAGTAAACCTCAGTCCTACACTGAAGGGTTGAAAGCAAGATTGTTTGACTGGAGGTCTTTCATTTTCTGATGCATTTATTTCAGAACCTTCTGAGATTGTCGGGGAGAAAAGAGTTAATTAGAAGTAACAGTCATGGTATTTCTGTGCGAGTGGACACCCCTCTAAATAAAACGAGCAGTGACCAAGGAGTTGCTTTTGCATTGGCCACTGAAATTAGCCATGTTTTTACTGGATTTCAATAATTCTTTTACAAATGTCCTGAGACAGATTCATTTGTGTCAACTAAATGTGAAAGACAACCATTCCTACTGTATTTCTTTGTATATTATCTTGTCCTTGTATTTCAGACTTCACTGTTGGCTGGAATTATGCCTCTCCAGAGTGCTGACTGCACTTTTACTATCTTACTCTTGTGGCAAAATCAATGTCATCACTTTTTGTGCCTGTGACCCTTCTTGTATGAACAAACTCCTTGAGACATTCTTTTTTGGTTGCTAACAATCTTTGTCTTTGGATAGTGTTATATTTGCTGAAGATGACAAGATATCTTGAAAATGTCAGTGTGAGTGAGAACAGATTTGTCTTTTGAGCTTTCTTATCTCTCAATATTTCACACATCTAATATGAGAGGAGCAGTTCTAAATTATAGGGGAAAAGATATTAGCCATATTTAAATATCAATTCTTGCATATAAACCTGAAGTAAACTGTATGAACTAAATCAGAGTTAAATTAAGACTCCATCAGAGCTTTTTTCCTTCATTTATAGATTATGTTGTATCTGATAAACCCTACAAAATATTCTCAATATTCTTCAATCTCACTACCATTAATTAAAATGTGCAAAAATATACAATTCTCTGAGAATTCTCTTCTTTCCCTGAGCAAGAAAAAATGACCAGTGCTCAGCAGTTTTACATAGGAATTTTAGGTAAGTTTTACATAGGGATTGAACAATTTGAGAACAGCAAGAAAAGTAAAGTAGTCTAGGGATTTGGAAAGGCTGTACTTGACTATTTACTTAAAGTAACTTATTCTTCACACAAAGTAGGATACGATCCACAACACTTCATCTTTGAAGTGTTTTAAGATCTTGATTTCACAGCTCTTGACAAGGAATGCATCCAACAATTCAGTGCCTCATAAATCTAATAGCCATACATGTCAATATAAAGGACCCTACAGACCTCTACATTGTAAATTTAACATAGCCAAAGTTTCAGAGAAACTATTTATAGGTGCTATTCTTACTAAAGTATTTTTTTAATTTCTCCAGCAGCTTTTAGTGTTGGTCAACAATAAAGGTAGACTTACTATGTTGCTTTGGATTCTTTTATTCACAGGACTGGCAGCAAAGTGGGCAAAATGCATTCTGGGATGCATCAAACACTATATAAACAGCAAGTCAGAAGAGGTGATTATCCCACTGTATTTAGAATTGGTATGGCTTCACCTTGAGTATTGCGTGCAGTTCTGGATCCTACAATGTAAGACGGATGTGAGTGAATGTCCTGGAATACATCCAGAGGAGGGAAACAAAGCTGGTGAAAGGCCTGGAAGATATGTCCTATAAGGAGCAACTAATGACACTAGGTTACTCTAACTTGGAGAAAAGGATGCTGAGAGGAAACCTCATTGCTCTCTACAGCTCCCTGAGGAGGAAAGCAGAGAGGAAGGTGCTTCTCCCTGTTATATTGCATCAGGACATGGGGAAAAGTTTCAAAGCTGCATCAGGGGAAGTTCAGGATTGATATTAGGATATTATTTGCTGAGACACTAAAGACTGTTGTAGGTCCCTTCCAAATGTTCTGTTCTGTTCTGTTCTATTCCAAATACAAGGTCCTACACTCCAAGTGCAAGGTCCTTCGCCTAGATTGGGGCAATCTCCGATTTCAATACATGATGGGGGATGACGTGATTGAGAGCAGCCCTGCAGAGAAGGATTTGGGGGTGCTGGTCGATGAGAAGCTCAACATGAGCCGGCAATGTGCGCTCACAGCCCAGAGGCCAACCGTATCCTGGGCTGCATCAAAAGAAGCGTGGCCAGCAGGTTGAGGGAAGTGATTCTGCCCCTCTATTCCTCTCTTGTGAGATCTTTTCTGGAGTATTGTGTCCAGTTCTGGAATTCTTTACATAAGAAGGATATGGAACTGCTGGAATGGGTCCAGAGGAGGGCTACAAAGATTATCTGAGGTTTGGAGCACCTCCCATATGAGGACAGGCTGAGAGAGTTGGGCTTGTTCAGCAAGGAGAAGAGAAGCCTCAGAGGAGATCTTATAGTGACCTTCTAGTAATTGAAAGGGGCCTACAAAAAAGCTGGAGAGGGACTATTCATGAAGGTTTGTGGTGATAGGATGAGGGGGAACCGATATAAAGTGGAGAGGGGCAGATTGGAGTATTGTGGTATTTTTGGCTTCATTCATCGTATGTACTATGTGCCAAAGCCAGATCCTTAGTGCTAATAGGAAAGAGCTCAGTGAAATGCTGCTCTCTGCCTTCTGAGGGCAGACTTCTGCACACCCATTGCAGCTCCAAGATGCTGGGAGTATAGCGTGTTTTTGGCAAAGCAGTATTTGATGCACAGAGTTTTCCTCAGTGGCAGTTTAGGACAGTCTGTTAGCTGGTTGTACTCTGGCATGTCAAATTTCACAACAAATTAAGTCACCTAGAGCCTTGCCAAACAGACTTTCAGCTTAGGTGGGACTCTTTCTACCCTAAAAGAGGATTTCTGGTTATTTGCTGTGCTCTCCTCCCTTTCTTTTTATTTTTTTGTTTTCTTATTTGTTCGGGAAATTCTTTTTTCTTGACATACCAAGCTAGGTAAAGTATAAGAACTTTCCTGACATAGACTGTAAAATGAGAGAAAAGCATAAGGCAGAAGAGAAAAAAAAAAAACCCTGAGCAAAAGCTCACTTATTAGGGTGTTTATTTTTTCATTAGATCTTGGCAGCTACTTTAAGAATTAAAATATTACTGGTTTTCAAATTTTACAGCTGACTAGCCTGTGAATTTAAAAGCATTTGGGGAGGGGTGAATAGTTCATTAACTTGTTCCCTCAATGACACTTTCAAATGCTTTCCTTATGGTGACCTCTATTTTAAATTTATGGGAATCACTTAAGTGTCAAACAAGCTAAGTGGTGCATTTCATTAATGAAAAATTAATGGAGAAGACCTTGGGCTAGTTTGCAGCACTTGTTTACAATAATATAATTCATTAGAAGAACATCAGTCAAACAAGGACCCTGCATGGCTGCAGTAGTGTTGTAAATGGGACTTTATTCTCTTTTTTCCAGTTAATGAAAGTATGAGGCTGGGAAAAATACACATAAAAGAGATTTAATGAGTCTTTGGAAAAGTGTTAAAATAGGGTATACAAGTCATAAATTTCAATTACTAACTCTGCTCCAAACATGCTTATTAGTGGAATAGGAATGAGATATCAGTTCATAAAAGGATGAAAGTATTTGTGACAGGCAGGGACCAACTAAACGGCAGAAATTTGGAACTATGGTCGACTGAATAGAATAAGGAACTGGGAAGAAAGTCTTAATGTTCTCATGTTGTCTCTGCCACTGAAGTGACACATGACCTTAAAGCAAATAACTTCGCTCCAGAAATGGTGCTGCTCTTCAAAAACTCACTTTCTTCAGAAGCTCCTCAGAGACAACCTTCGGAGAGAATCTCACTATGACCTTCTACATAATGAACAGGATGGGTGACTGAAAAATCAAAGTCACACTTTCATGCAATGTGAAAAGCATAGTTTATTATCTCAAATGAAATGCTGTGCAAAATTGTATAGTTCAAATATATTCTTCAGCTTAAATCAGGCTATTGCTACCTTTATGCTTTGGCTCAGAAATGAAAAAAGTCTTTTCTTTAGAACTCTTTTCATCATATAATAGGTGAGGAGTCTTTTAAAGACACTTCCAATCACGCTAATGTTGAAACACCACCTTGGATTAAACATAGATATTAATAATACAGCAAGCCTTAGGTCTATGTATATGATACAATTCTCCCCATTGTATTATAGGCGAGTTTATCAGGCGAGTGATCAACACTGCAATGTCACGAAGTATTCTGGGGCACAGAACAATTTCTAGGAGATCCCTGTGGTCCTCTTTCTTCTGCTCCCTGCTTTGGAAGAGCACAAGACAGTATACAGCTTGGAACAAACAATACCATTAATGATAAAATTACTTTGTAGTAGAGTCCTGGTATCAAATCCACATATCTCTGTGCTGGACACAGAATTTTTTTTTTTGTGAGTCAAGAAAGCTCCTTTTGTAGTCCAGACTTGCTACAAAATACAAGACCAAGAGCATAAGAAGCTGAGCCTCAGTTTCCCTGCCTTAAAATTATAATAATGTTATTTGTAAAACAGTTGTACTACCTTGTTTATCCTTGACACTGCTTGTATGCAATCATTAAACTGTCATCCCGTTCTTATTGCAGAGTTGTAACTATCTTTTCTTCATAGGAGAATGCTCTCAAATGCTCTGAGCACCTGATTGCCTTCAGAATGATCCTGCAGGCTTGCTGGGGCTTGTTGCATAACACCTTTCTAAGCAGAGCATTCAAATCATTCTGCATGAAGGAGTAAATGAGGAATGACTGTTACGGCTTTTCTGGCTTTCCATCGGCAGTGGATTAATAATATTATGTACTCTGCAAGACAAGTTATTTGTTTTGCTGAGATTAAATGGAAACACTTGGAAAACTATGTGGGTTTATTACTATAATAACTTTCATACAGTGATAACAAATATGATCACCATAATATACAGATCAGTCCTTAATGGTCACAAGTACTGTTTAATGTTCTTAAATCAGCTTTGTAATATCAGCTCTAAGGATTATTTTGTTTAATAATACTAATAAAAGCAACGAGAAAATATCCAGATGCTGATTATATTAGTTGTAGGGGGAGGAGAAGAGACCATAATTATACAGCACATTCAGGCAGATTTGAGCTGATATTTGCAAGGTTTTACCAACATAAACCAGTTGACTCAAACGGCTTTTGAAAGAAGCTTTTTTTCTTCTCTTTTATCAGGTTTAAGTATTTTGTTCAGAATGAACTAATATCTGGAAAGGGACCAGCATAAGCTGTGCATGTTGCAAGACTGCAGTTCTGCAAACAATTTTTTTTAGGTTTTGCTGTACCTGTGAAAGACTACAGTAAGTCCTGTTCAGAAATCTGGTATCAAAATGGTAAAAAATCCAGTAATTATTATACCAACAACCTTCTAGAGACAGATAGGACCCTTCAACTGACAACAAAGCTGGTAGTAAAATAGCTTATATTCTTTCTTTTGAAAATCATTAACATGAAAATTAAATGTAAGAGAAGTTTTGTTCATGGAGAATGTGCTCTGCATTCTAGGGGAAAAAACTAAACACCTACACCCAGACTGTGTAGACTGTGTTTCCGATGATTATTTTCTCCTGTAAGGCTCTTTTTCTTCTTGAAAAGTTGATATTGTAATGCATTATGAAAAATCTTTAGCCTTAGGAATGTGGGATATGAAAACCAATGAGACTTCATGTGGCATTACAGCAGCATTTTCCGTGTATTCTGGATATTTATAGCTGTTGGGGTTTGGGGTTTTTTTTGCCTCTTCAAGGCCATTGAACCATGAGCTCTTTTGTCAGTATCACACAAGCAAGCCAGAAAATAAAGCCTAGAAGTTAACATAATCTTTGTTGAAAAAGATGGGAGCTACAGCTGCATCTCTTCTTGATATACCTGCTACTTGATACCACCAAATACTGAAAAGAAACAGTATTGTCTGAAATTTTAGAAACTGTATTCAAAAGAGATTATTCGACTGGTGTCAGGCTGATTGACTAGTTCACTTCACTGCTTATATCTTGTCCTTTTACTAGACTGTCTCATTTTTGGCACAATCTAAAATATAGAATAATCACATTAATCTCTTAAATGACACATGAAGAAGAAACAAATATTTTAAGACATTATCGTAGTTTATATTGCTCAAAGAGGGATAGGCACCTCTTATATCTTGTATCAGCATCAGGTCCTGTACTTACTCCAAAACAACCGTACGCAATGCTTCAGGCTTGGGGACAAATGGTTGAAAATCTGCCCAGCAGAAAAGGCTTGAGGATGTTGGTTGATATTTCGCTGAATATGAGCCAGTACTAATACTAACCAGTACAGAATATGCCCCAATAGCATCATGGCTTGTATCAGAAATGGTGTGGCCAGCAGGACTAGGGAAATAATTGTGCCCCTGTACTTGGCACTGATGAGACAGCACCTCAAATACAGTGTTCAGTTTGGGCCCCTCACTACAAGAGAGACATTGAGCTGCTGAATTGTGTCCAAAAGAAGGGAAAGGAAGCTGGTGAAGGGTCTGGAGCACAAATCTCATGAGGAGTGACTGAAGGGATTGCTTAGTATGGAGATAAGGACCTTATCACTCTTCACAATTACCTGAGAGGAAGTTGTAGCAACATGGTTGTCAGACAAATCTACTAAGTAGCAAGCAATAGGAAAGAGGAAATGGTCTCAATGGTTAGCATTTATCACTCACTGAGGGTTTAAGAGCCTGGCATAAATAAATTTGAAAGGGTTTTCCAGAATAAAATTGCTTAGAAGTATGGGAACTAATTATCCTAACTGCTTTCTGGACTTCAAGAAAATATTTTGCAGGTTTTTTTGAACCCTAGAATTTTTGTTATTTTCAGGAAATAAACGAGAAAATAAAATAAGGTACATTACAAAAACTGTGTGTGGTCTATGGAGATATTTCTTCTATACCATATTTTTGGGATGGTTTTGAAATAATATTCTTCTTAAGTGGAAAGCATTTATTAAGAAAATCATCAACTATAAATACTGATATTCTCTGTAGGATTTATTCTAATATGTTTCTTCTTGTTAAGCAGGAACCATATGCTATTCAAACCTCTACATGGGAGTAAAAAATATCTAATAGATGGTAAATATGCTAGAGGTGAACATAATAGAATATGAGACTGGAAGGTTCATTGGTGTGGTGGGAGTGCTGCAGTCCACTGCTATTCCAAGTGTTTATAAATCACTTCTTAGAAGTAGCTTTTTGTTTTGTTTTTTTTTTTTTTTCAATGGTACTTCTGTCTTTAACATTGTTCCAGATCTCACTGTTTTCTCTAATTAGTAACCTTGTGCCAGTCTAAACATTTATTCAGAGAAAGGAGAGAGATGAGGGGTCAAGGGTAATTTATGGAAAGCATAAAGGTCTGATTTGGAGTTTTCCACAAATAATTGCTCCACTTCGTTCTTCTGATTCAGCTATGCAAGCAAAATTTCTCTGCAAAGTACATTTAGCCAAGGAAGTGACTCTATAGCTATTTTTGTTCAATGTGTTTCACAGACACTCTTCAACATAAAAATTAGAAAAAGCACAAAAGGAAATTTTTATAGCTTTTAGATAAGCAGATAATAATAGTTCCTTTTTTTTTTTTTTACTCTGAACTCGTGATCTAAAAACAAGTCTCACTCTAAATTGAATATGTTTTGATCAGTCAGGTTTGAGAGGATTAGCCTTCACTTGTAGAATGTCTCCCCTTGTGATCTCTCTTTCCTCCTTGTGATCTATTAGGAATACATAAAATAATTTGATTTTGATATGACATTATTCTTTTGAAATTTCCAGTCTAGTGGAGATAAAGTCCAGACATTATTTACTGCGTATAAACAGTAAAACATTTTGTGTACTTCACTGTTCTCTCGCGGTGTGTTTTATCACTCTATTTATTAAAACAGATGTTAGAAATGAAAGCAAAGAAACAATAAAAAAGTTCACAGTCCTTCTAATTCATATTTTTTTCTATTCTGTCTGTTACACAGCATGACTCACCTGAGTGATAGTGCAAATGTCCTAAAAGTCAACAGATACTAAAGCAATCTCATGATCAGGTTTGCATTCAAATGTGAGGGACATGAATAACAATTTGTTATAAAAGACAGCTCTTCCTTCGCAGCTCTACCTGCTGTCAGTAAATGACAAGTCTCCATAAGCTAAATAAAAGGATATTATTGCTTGAATATGTTGAATGATTTGGCTGCATTCCCTCCCTAAACTGATGCATTTCAAATTCCCTTTCCCCAGCTCTGGACTATAATCTGCTCAACGTGCTCCATTACATGCATATAGCTTATATATGAAGCTGACTGATTACTGAGAAACGCTTATGCTGTTGGACAAGATTCTTCTACAGCTGAACCACCTTTTATTACTCTGCAGGATTTCCGCAATGCTTCTGCCTGAGTTCCAGATGGTCAATATAGCCATCTTTGTACTATTTGCAGAAGCATCCAAACTTGGCAGTAGGATACAGACTGGAGCAGTCCAGCCAGTTTCACTAATTCTCCTGTAATAAAATTTGAGATGCTACAGGATACATCTTTAACACTTACCTTTATTCTTAGGTGTGGTACTGCACTGATAAACTATCCTTATGCCTTATGGATAGGTTGTTCCTGAGAAGAAGCTGTAAGAGGAAAAGTTGTTATTAACCAGAGTACAAAGATGATATGTGTGCTTTGAAGTTTAAAGTCACAGATCAATGATGTGTTTCGATGGAAGGAAGTTTTCATAGCTACTGGTTTTTGCTCATTCAAATCTAGTGTTGTTGCTCCTGCTCTTGCCTGCAGTGATGTTCACTCGAATGAATGCTCATCAGGAACTCTAATCATGAAGGAGTCCAAAGGGCCTTCAGGTGGTAAAGACTTTCAGAGTTACTGAACCAGAAGAAGTAAAAAAGCAGACTTTTTCAAACCTGGACCAAATTTACCCAAGCCCACATATTCTTTTTTTCCTACAAAATGTTGTGTTCACTTTGAAATGGTGATTTGTAAATGATGATTTGTAAATGATGATTTGTAAATGGTGAGTTTGAATGTCAACTACAATGTGTTAAAGCAAGATTGAGTCTAAGGTAATGATAACAAACCTTATCTTCTAGCTGCCCAGAGTCGTTATCGTCTAGATTAACTGCTCAGATATGGCCGAGCTTTAACAACTCTGGATGAGATTAATTTTAACCCCCTGGATATGCAATGAAGTTCCAGGAACAGGTGTGCTTATCGTTTCATGGAAAAACTATGAATGTGAAGACACCTCTGTGTGTATAAAGCTCTCTGAAATCACTGTTTAGTAGAAGCACTCTGAGGACAAATCCCAGAGCCTCTCCAGCACTGCATAAAGAATATCTGTCTTAATAGTTAAAATTAACTACTGAGTTTATATTTCTTTGTTTCAACTTCCACTTCACAAGGTCTAGAAATACCCATGATAACTGTTCTGTCTGACTTGTGGCATAATAAAAAATAACTCAACACCGCTTTCTTTTGTTTCTCTGATGTATGTTTTAGATGACTTCATGTAAGTGCTTTTCTGTCAAGTGTATGTCTCTGTTTCTGAGAGATCTTTTCCTCCAGACAGAAAACCTCAAATTTTTCCCCAAGTGAAGAACACTATCAATATTACTTTACAGTACATGACATAAAATTGCACAGCTACAGAAGGAAGAAATTGGTCTAGCAGACAACTTGCAATATGACGCCAATCACAAAGGCATGAGTAATATGGAGGAGGTGTGATCAGCTCTAGTCTCTTTTCCAACTGGGAAATTTGAGGTGACCTCTCCTTGAACTAACTTAAATTATGGAGTGTATACTCCAGTATCTGACATAAAGAAGACAATTTTCTGTTACTGACAAGAAGTATGGGAAAAATCGCCTAAAAATTATCAGCTTGGGAACAGACTTTCATAGAATATGATTTCATGCAAAAGAGTAATAAATGTATGAAAAAATGTTGAGAAGGGAGTTGAGTGGAGATAGAATCAGTGATATATTCAAAATAAAACTAGATGAGATTCTGAGCAGACACACCACAGGAAAAGAAAAGAAATGGAAATGCCTATACTCTGATGTATTTTTCTAATGTTTAATGATTGTCTTATTCTTCAGTAATGGTAAACATTACACTGAAGGAAGTTGCACCAATGTTAACAAGCAAATCTTCCCAATAAAAGATTAGAAGTAGGAGTGAGTGGTGGAAATGCCAGCAGGATTCTAGAATGGAACTTGGGGACATGTGCTGTGAAGTAACTATGTAGTATTTATTGAGTACAGACACTGTTCCACTTGCCTCTTACCAGTTACTCTTTCACACTTCCCTTGGTTGCAGAAGCCACGGCATGTGCATTTAATGAAGAAATAAAGTATATTTTCCAGTGGCTGGAACAGCACACTGATAGTAGGAATCGCTTGGTTCTTCTCCTAATTCACTCCTGACTCGCTATATGTCTTTCTCTCTCTTACCATACCATGTCTACACTGTATTTTCCCTATCCGAAGATGGGAGTTGATAATGCTTAGCTATTTCACAAAGTTGTAGTGAATGCTAATGTTTGCTTGGAGATATGCCTGTCAGAGAGACACAAGCAACTGGAAAATATCATTAAGGATCATTGTGTTCTCTGGGTGATGCCAGTACTGATTTGGAAATAGATGAATTTGAGCTTGCCATCCTGTTGGGAAAATATAATAGCAACATTTCTACAACAGTGTTATCCTTCTGATGCCTTTGAAGAATCCATTCAAGTTCACCAGACTCCAGCTACATCTCGCTGCTAGACCTTTAGTAAAAACTATTAGTAAAAACTGTTTATTTTAAACATATCATTTTCATTAACACGCTCAGTCTATCCACAGATTCTCTGTCACAACAACCACATCTAATCGAAGATGAAGATAAAAATACCTACAAAGAAATTTTTTTGAGGAAGGTATTTTTTAGTTATTTCTGTGACTATCGTGATTACTGTGAGTTTTTTTTTCCCAGACATTGGCTGTTACGAAAACCGTTTTATTTGCCCATAGGTGCCTGCAGTGATTTCTTCCAGCAGATGATTTAAGCAAAATAAACAGGTAGTAATGGATTAATTCTGACACTTTGCTAGTGCAGTCCTTTGAGGTTCAACTGCCAGCAAGAACTTCTGAAACCTTGATCTTTCCTCCCCCATATTTTCTATCACCAGTATAGCATTTCTTCCTATCACTTGTTAACATGAACATACCTTCACTGAAATGTGAAGTCCCTTTGTTGTTTTGAAAAAAAAAGGAGTTGTACAGGACTAAAAAATATCGGTTATGTGGAAGGAAACCAAGACTGAAATACTTATAGAAATTACTTAAAAATAAAACTACTTAGTTACCCATATTGGGAGAACTCATACGTCATGTGGTTTAACATCCATTTTTGCTTAGCTTTGTGTCTTTTTTTTTTTTCCACAGCTTATATGACACAATCTAGTTACTGAAATTCCTGCTTTACTGGTTGTTGGATTGAACCTGATTAATGACGTTCCAATTTTTCTTCAAATCTTAAGGGCAACAATGAAGAGCTTAAAAAAAATGAGAAATACTGCAAACTTGTAGATTTCCTTTAGAAACACAAACTGTGCTTGAATTCACCTTTTCTCAGATTAATCTTTTACTTTAATCCCTCTAGAGACTCTTCTGCTTAATATATTCCAGACAGAAGAAATCCAAGATGATTCATCTCCTATCCCTGCAAATTTCCAGTCATACAATATTTAAAAAAAAAAAAAAGTAAGTAGAGCTCAAAAGTTCTGTAGTGAACAACTTCTTTTTTTTTCTGCCCTTGAACACAGTGGACTCCAGAAGATTTTCTGATAAAATGACTGGGAGTCATCTGACATACAGGTGAGGATGTGATGGGAAAATGCTTGTGGAATCCTTGGAATTGGCTCTATTATGAATTAAAACTAGCTTTTTATTCCTTATGTGAGTAGTGTTGGGGAATCTTGTAGATACCAATAGCTATGGTGGTGCAAATAACTAAGCAACTGCCAGAAGCTGAAGAAAAAAATTGATAAGTCTGCGTATTAAATCTTTTCTCTCCTAGATCAAAGAACCAAGTTGTGTTCTTCAAGTACTTGATTAGGTTGATTTAACCATGGATAACAAGGCTGTCTCTAGATAAAATATTCATATCCTGATAAGGCTTTAACAGCTCAGAAGAGGCTAGCATATGTTAACTCTTGCTTTGCTGTGGGTCTTGCCATGTCACACATTACCAAGGCTTCTAATGTCGTCTAGGTATGGGACACTGCATGTAATATAAAATAAAGGAACAAGATGGAGGTTAGGGAGAAGATTGCATATAGGAAGAAAAAATAAATTTAAAATAAATAAGTAAATAAATAAAATCAGCTTAAAGATTCATTTTAACCCTGTGTGTTTACTAATTTGCTCAGTATGCAAGTGAAAGCCCTTTTATAGGCAGATTAATATCTACATCTACTGCAGGAAAACATGCAAATCTGTGATAGATGTCCAGCAAAGCAATAATTGGTTCAAAAGGGAACATGAGATAGTGAGGAATTTATATGCTAGTTTAGTAAGAGTGGATTCCCCCATTTTAGAGCCAAAGTGTTATCTTATTAGCGCTTTACACTTTCAAATACAACACATTAATGGATTGATCTTTGCCACACCCCATGGAGCATTATCCTTTGCATTTCTTATACATGTAAACTGAGAAACTACACACAGAGGGAACAGACTCTAATTTAATTTGTTGTTATAACAGCTCTTGATCTCATTGTATACTGCTCTATGACAGAAATAACTGCTTTCTGGTAATTTTAATTTCTTGCTGAAATCAGCCAGTTCTGGGAGCCCTCAGCTACTTCACAGGCAGGTTGGATAAAGTAAGAAAGGTAAAGAAGCTGGCACCGTCATTAAATAACTCTTTTTCTAGCCCCTTTCCTCTCTGATTCTTAGATAGTTTCAGTCAGCATAGCAGCTGACTATGTGCAACATGGGTCAGTTAAATGAGATCTAATAAGTTTCAGCTCCTGAAGCTTCAGATAGTGCATTAGCCATAGGCTTTACAGGTTACTCTCCTTGTCTTCCTTTTATCACCTTTTTTCAGGACAGTTGGGAGCGAATAGGAGACCAGCTGTGATGGCTGATGCAGCAAAGTCATTTAGAATGAACAAAATAAGGGGATGTTGCATTGCTTGGGTATCAGAATAATTTTTCTTTTACTGTGGCTACTGTCTCAGAGTGGGGTGGGGAGGGGGTGTAAGTGGTAATCAAACAGAAAACCAGTCATTGTACAGTAGATAGAGGTGGCTTTTGGACTGTAAAGTGTGTTTTTATTACACCATTTATCTCAAATAAGTAATTGAGGTTCAACAACTCCTGTCAGGAAATGACATGCGGACCAGCCTTGTTTTAGGCTGAAGTAGGAGCATTTATCATGTAAATTAACTCTGAACAGTGCCAGCGGGCTGCATACATTGAAGGGATAATGGGTGGATGATGTATTTGGTTATCCTAGGCCTTATTTATCTGCTTCAACTTGTTTTTTTTTTTTCCTCAACAAGCAGCTATAGTGATAATTGCCAAACATATTTATGGAATAGAAGAGCATGATTATCTAAAGGGTTTGAGGACATCTGAAACCATAATCAGGTACTGAAAGATTAGATGGGGAGACAGTCTCGGAACTGCTTATACATCTGTTTTCTTCTCCATTTCTACTCAGCTTTGTTTTTCTGTTCTCTGTAAGAAGCCAACACCAAATTTAGGATGTCCAAAACTAACCTAAAAGTTGCTAAGAATTCTGTGTTCCCTAAATGTATCTTCCTTTATTTCAGGGGCTGGTGGCCTAAAGGACATATCTGTATGGTACAATAAAGTTTCATGAAGAGATACCTAAGCATAGCCAATACTAGAAACAGTTTATCTGCACTTGCTGAAATTACTGTCACAAATCTTATAGAAGGGGAAGTTGATACTTATTTTCAGAAACTACAAATGAATTGATATTACCAACTTATACTCTCACACCCACACATTCATGAATACTATGATCTTTGTGACCAAGATCCACTTTGTGCTGTTTGGGGAATCAAATGTGCCAGCTATTGAGTACTCATCACTTTTTGGAGTTCTTGCTTGATAATGATAGAATAGTTTTGGGGCTGGTCTTTTAAATTCCTCAGGAGACAACAGTTACAGAGTTGTCCTCTGGTTCATAATCTTGTTTAATTCTCCATAAATCTTCAACAAGGTTACTGCTTATTGTTCATTTTATCTTGTTCGTAATGTGTTTGTAAGATATACACATTTTTGTAGCTGTAGCCTGTTTTCCTTGTGGGCTAAGAAGAAAAGGAATAGTATACCTGATGGGCTATGATCTTAATGCCATCCTCCTGTTGTCAAAGGGTAGGATCTGCCCCTGATGACTCATCTATGCTACATCCTCACCAGAGTGCAGGCTTTCTGGTCTTGACATGAACAGCACATTTTTCATTGCTATTTCTGGCAAAAGTATACTTTGTTATCAATGTAGACCATTTTTTAAACACTTCTTCTACTGTTTCTTCTGCTGCTTGCCCATATTCCCTTCCATTCATACCTGATTTGTGCTAATGTTAATATTTCTGTTACAAATCTCTATACATCCATGAGAATATTTTATATTTAGAGTAAGTAACCTGGGCAGTGTATCAAGTAACATGGCAATGGGCACATGCATCTGTTCATTGTCTGAGAGGAAACCTAGGGTTTAAGACCCAACTCTGTTTGAAACAGTTAATAGTTTCAAGTCTGAACCATAAAAATTCCTGGTCCCATTTTCAAAACTGTTGTGCTTACAAGGTCAACAAAGCGTTAGCAAGAGACTAGCACAAACTTACCAGGTCATTATACAGTGGACTGGTTTGGACAACCACCTTTGTCCTCAGGTTGTCACAGGTTTTTTTTTTTTCTGTAAGTTTTCCCCACTGTGTGTATATTCTTCAGATGGTGTATGGTTTGCAACCTCATAGGTGTTCATCATCACTTTCACAGGTTCTCAAACAGCAAATCAAGCAACAAGGATGAGTTTCTTTTGTAGCTCAGCCGGCCTCACAGCTCACTGAACAGATTGATATGCAGCATTACAGGCTGCACAGTCACTTTCTGAATTGAGTTAATAAAGCAGCTAGTTAAAGATCAGACATCACATACACCGGTTTCTTTATAGCAGTACAGACCTATGATTTTGCAGTTCCTATCAATGGTTAGCAAACACGTCACTGTATGGAACTATATTGTACAAAGGCAGCTGAAACTACAGAGGCAGCTTTGAACAAATAATGATTGTAGCTACGTTAGTGCAGTGTTAGCAGACAGTTAAACCCCCTTACCTCTAAAGCTCACTAATATAGGCATATGCAGTGGTACAGGGTTTCACGTCAGTGGGTTATGCAACATTAAATATACCCTCCACTTCTGTCCTCTTAAATGGTGTGTTGTGAGCTATCAGAAGAGTCTGTTCCAAATCCACATCTTATTTGTGCAGTACTTCACAAACAAGAGCAGTCACCCAACCTAAGCCAAGGAAGAAACATTGCTATCCACATCAGGATTGAGAAAAAACTCACTGCTTTGAAACATGAAGAGAGAGGAGACAGCTGGAATTATTAAGTTTCATTGACCCATTCATAAATTACTTGAAGTAATGTCCAGAGAGACCTTGATTATAAGAGGTGACTGAAATGACCACAGAGAGCTATTACTGATTCTTAAAAGTGAGTAAATCTGTATTAAGTGAGTTAATAGCATCATGAGCTTGAGATCACAAGGCTGCTATTATATCCAAGAGAAACAAAGCAATTCAAAGTCAGGTCTGCTATTAAATTCAAAAGCAGTGACTTCCAGTACTAGATCAATCTGTCTTGTGTTAAAACCGTCTGTTTCAAGTTTACGCACAGTACTTGCCAATGTGATATCTTTTATATGGTGACTATTACTATGCTGATTTCAATGGGATTGCATAGGTATGACTGTAGTTGCACATGGTAAATCACACAGAAAGATTAAAACTAACTGGTACAATCTTATTCATTGAGAGAAGTCCTGTGTTTCTCATGTGGGTCCTTTAGTTACTGATAGAATGTAGAACCACGTGGTAGTGAATCTGAGATATTCAATACTGTGAGCTGGAGGTTCAGAATTGGACCCTAGCAACAAACTTATTTCTGTGTCCAGATAATTTACAATGCTTTTAGTAAGTATGCTTTATGTGGACTTCGGGATCAGGAAATATCCATTTTTCTTGGAAAAAAAAAAAAAGTTTTTATGGTAAATCACTGAAAGAAATTTTGTATTTAAATATCTCTAAGTTCTTATTGAAAACATTAATTTTGCATAAATTCTTATGTGCTGATTAGTTATTAGTAGCACTTGCTACTCCATAGACTGTGCAGCATTTTCAGACAAAGAATTCCAGCTTGTATTTCAAATTGCAGCCCATCAGCAGCATCTGTCAAGTGACAGAAGATCTGATATCCTGATTCCCTGTGTATGGAAGCATATGCATACACATAGATATTAATTTACTTTTAAAGAGTAGCCTCTTGTTAAAATTTTTGTGTGTACAGCAGATGTTAAACTGCACTCAACTTTATTATTTACGGTTATTGGAAAAGTGAGAGAAAATTATTATCCAGTTAAAAGGCATGGGAGATCTGAGATATAGATGTAATATTTAGGCTGTGACAGAAAGTACTTTCTGCTAGTCTTAAGCATCTTCACAAAAAAGGCACTGATAGTTTTCTTTTGGGTCTTGGCTGTGCAAGAACATAGTAGCTCTACAATCCTCAAGCTCCTTGCAGTCCTCTAAGGCAATAATTCAGTACAGTGGGGAACACAAGTACTTACTGAATCATGACAGCTTCTGGTGCTCAAGAGGACTTGAATTTACCTCAGATTTGTGGCCAGACCTCTGCTTGCTTGAGGGACTCTTCAACTGCTATAGGGTCATGTTAGGAGGAGAAGATGACTTTATTTTTGTTAAAGAATAGGAATTGTTTTAGTCCAACCAGTCCAACATTTTAGAGTTAGTTGTTAAACATTAGGCCATAAAAATGCACTATAGAGGAAGGCTCTCAAAACTGCAAAAAAGCAAGACACAGCAGAATGTACCAGCATTAGCAGCTGAATCTGTGAAGCCTTAGGCCAAGAACTGTGAGCTTTCATACAATGAACTTATGTTGAACTTACTGAATGACACATAAGAAAGCCCCAGAGATGGTTCAAGCTAGTAGATAAGGGACTTGCAAACACCTGTGAACCTTAAAGATAAGAAAAGAGATGCCTTGCCTAGTGACAAGGAAAGAATCCAATAAAGAATGAGAAGATCTTAGCCATTGGACCTAATGTTGTGTGGACAGTCCACAAAGAGCACATAGAGGGGGGGAAATTCCACTATAAGGTTATAATTGCCAAGGAATGTCTTTGTTGAGTCCCTCTCTGGAGGTACACAGCTGAAGCTGTAACCTGATGCTCTGCCTCAGGAAATCTAGTGTCAAGCCAACAGCAGAAACATGACATAGAGAGAGTGGATAAGAGAGTCAAAAGGAGCGCCTGTTGGTTCACTGGAGGTACCCACTATGTATGGACCTTAGTCTTAGCAGTTGAAGTCTCGAGGGGAGTGAATGTGACTCTCGGTGAGCTGTGAATACTCTGGTGATATTTTTCCTGCAAGAGTTTTATTTTCTGGTAGTCACCATGCTGTCCAGGGAACAGCATCAAACCAGCCCAGTTTACCTTGTCCTTCCAGGAGTAGTTGAAAGGCTTTAGTACTTCATTGACATTGGAGGAAAAGGCCTCTCTCCCTTTTCTTGCTCTTCTATTTCTTTTCACCACTTTCTCTGTCATGCAGTCCCACCTTTTTTCTCTGCCCAGTACTTTGCTGAGGTAATCCAACTTGCTGACACTTCTCTGTTGGCTAATTGTCTTGTATTCTTGAAAACTAAATCAACTTGTTATGAGTCCAAAATGCAACGCTCTTGGCTGTATATGAGTGGAGGGAAATGAGGAGAAAGAGAGGAAGCCCTCCCTTTCAGCTTGGAGGGATCCTGTCACCCTGCCTTGAGTTGGTAGGATTTCTGTGAGAGGATCAGGCTGTAGAGCAAATGTTGTGTAATCTGCCTGTTCTCCTAGAAGGTGATGCAGGAATACATGAGACAGCCCTCTAGAGCTTTGGAGATCAATTGACTAGTGAAAGTTCTGCCTTTGTTTTCCTAATGCAGTTATGCCCTTAAGCTGAAAACTATCTTGTAAATTTTTCATCAAATTTCATCTAGATATTTAACTTTCTTTGCTACTTTCCAGGGCACATTTTCTACACTGAGGTAAAATGGGTTGATGAAGTGCTTAGGGACATGGTTTAAGGGAGTGATAGGAACGGTTGGACTCAATGATGCAGTGGGTCCTTTCCAATCTGGTGATTCTATCATTCTATGAAAAGATGAGATAGACTTTTCCACTAAGCCTCCTTAGAGATGATGGACAGGAGTTAGTGAACCAGAACAAGGAAGGAGGAAGAAAATGTGCTGCATAATTCATCTTTTTATATTACAGAGATAGGTAAGTATTTGTGACTTGAAGTTCTGAGAGATTCCTCAATGAGTCCTTTCTCCACATACACTTCAGATTTAATGTAGGGACAGTGATTGAAAACCTTTGAGCTTGGCAGTACGAAAATGCAACTAGTCTGCTTCGCATTTGAAATCTTGCTTCTCCAGTTCCTCATTGCTCATTCAGAGTCCAGATGCAGCATTTTGTTTCAACTCACAGTCTTAAGCAGCAACTGTTGCACATCTCTCTTTATGGAGAACAGATCTCTTAAGTAAACACAACTTTAGTTTTGACAAGGTTGGTTGATAAAAGGAGCTGTGCTGACATCTACCTGCACTTCTCAAAAGCATTTGACTTCATATCACATGACATTCCAATTAAAAAATTAGAACTGTGCAAAATTAATGTAGTGCATAATAAATAGATTATAATTGGCTGATGGATTTCAAAAAAGGAATTGTAAATGAGGACTCATCATCCACAGAGGCTATTTCCAGCAGAGTAACATGGGGATCTTTTCCAGCCTAATACAATTCAGTGGTTTTATTAATGGCTCAGAACTGAGGAAATCAGTGCCTGTAAAATTTGCAAAGGATACAGAATTAGTAAGAGTAAACAGGGGTAAAGTTGGATCAGTTTGACAGATCAATCCAGTTCATTTGGGAAGTGATTTTTGTTTAATGAGTACAAATGAATGTTAATGTAGCCAAATGCAAGGCCATGTGTTTGGGAACAAGGACAATAGGACATGCAGAACAGGTACTTGCTTCCAGGGAAACAGTGACCCTGAAGAGAGTTAAAAATCTGGGTGGCTAATTGGCTAAACAAGAACTCTCAGTGCAATGCTGTTGCTGAAAACTAAGGTGACCTTGGAATGAATAAGTAGAAAATTATTTAATAGGATCAGGAAAGCAGAGGGTATGACCCTACATAGTGATGTGCTTTTATGGACTCTTGAATGAGACAAATGCATCCCTGATTTTGGAGTTGAGCCTATACTGGAGAAGGTGAAAACACTGCACGGTATAGCTCTGTGGACATGGTATGCTGAAGTGAAGATATCTGAGGAAGTTCTCTGTCACAAGAGACCTGCTTGAGTTGCAGCCTTCCTTGATATAATATAATCTGTAATGTACATATAGAAACAGAACAGTCTAGCATCAACTATAATGCTGCTTGACAACAGGAGTAGGGAAATTATTACTTGATTTGATTGATATTCTAGAAAACTCAAGGACTATTTGAAGGATTGGAGAACAACATAAAAAAATCAATGGGGTAGATACCCATGCATTGGCTAAATAACTCATTAAATTACATTGTTGATCAGCTACCCAAGTGGATAGTAAATACATTGTGAGTCATTTCCTCCTCAGCACTGACTTCACTGGTTAATATTTTCATTCAGATTCTAGCTCTTCTATTGAGCTTATAATATAGATGCTGAAGAAAACACTGTTGTTAGTGTCAGAACTCAAATTGTGTAGCTCATGAGATCTATATCCCAATCAGCATTTTGGGACTACACATGCAAAACTGGGAAACAGGCACTTTCTAAAGGTGTAGGCTTCCTTCCTTCCTTCCTTCCTTCCTTCCTTCCTTCCTTCCTTCCTTCCTTCCTTCCTTCCTTCCTTCCTTCCTTCCTTCCTTTTTGTTCTTACACCACATTCATCTTTCTACATTTAGTAATTGCCACTTTACATTCCTCTTCAATATTTAAGTGACCTCAGTTTGATGACTGATGTTTATATGTAGGGTGATTGTGTTGAAGCCTAGCCCCTTGTTGAAGGAAAGCTTGGCAGTGAGATAACTATTTTACTATATATTGCAGACACCTAAAGAGTTTCTTTCTCTCCAGTTGAAAAGAAAATTTTGAATAACCATAGCAACAGTATAACCTGCTGTGAATCTTACAGCACTTCTGAGTATCAAGAAGTTAGTCAAGGGTATGTCTTCTGTGCGGTGTTGTTCCACCGCACCCCATCTGTCCCAGGTTGATACTGGAGAGAAATCAACACGAAAACAAGTTTCTTACAAACAGCTTATACAGCAATTTTCTTCTGTTCGTTTTTTTTTCTCTGATTGCTCATGCGCTGGATGTGGATTTTTCCTATAGCTTATTTAAAAGAATCAGTATGAAATGTTTAATTTTTAATATCAGGTATTCAAAGCAATTCACACAAATGCTTTAAGAAATGTGGAGAGTGAAAAAGGACATCCAGCTGATGTGAAGTAATTTGCCTGGCTTAATTAGATCCCCTTCAGGGAGTTCATTGGGAAGTGACTGTCCTGATGAGGGAAAAAAAAAAATCATATGTATGTTAAGGTCACCAAAAATCAGCTGGACAATGTACTGTTTTAGCCTACAGCAAGCACAAAATGTTCTGGTATAACTTAAATCTTTTTTGACTGTGAGGTAAGGAGCTCTTCTGCATTTGCTTTGAGCTGAGAGCCTGTATCTGAACAGTCGGGGGACTCAGGTGCTGTGTGGCAGCTTAAGCCTGAACTGACTCTTAAGTCTTACCTTCAACTCGGGGCTTTTAAAATGGGAGTTGGACTGGATGGTGGAGTTGGAAAGTACCTTCAAATATTTTATTATTCGTATTATTTTAGCTCTCCAGCCAGCTTGTTTAAGTCTCACCTTGACAGAAGAGAGCAAGTTCTACATTAAGTTACAGGTTTGTGAATCCAGATATCTATTGCTTGTATCAATGGCTTCAGCTGAGTTTCTCTGGTGTAAAACGTACATCACTGAATTTAAGAATGGTTAATTAGTTTTGTCCTAAGAGAAATTTCTTCATTCTAAAATGTCTAATTCTGTATTCTACACAGACTGAAGTCTTGCGATGTGTTGCCTGTCTGCCCTCCAAAGCTGCAATATCGCATTGCTGTGGAAGTATTATACTAAGGTTGTGTTAGGATATATATAAATGCAGGCTTTGCTTATGGCCCAACTTACCTTTGCTTGACTCAGCACGTAGTCTGTGCAAGCTCAGAGTCTGCCAGCAAGACCCTGGCAGAAGTGCCAGAGTGGACACTGAGAAATGACAATAATTATCGTGAATAATGTATTAGTAATCATCCCTCACTGGAGCACTAACAGACTTGGCCAACTGCTTCTTCTGTAGCCAGCAGCAGGAGCTCTTTCAAAGCAACCCAGTGCCCAGTAAAGATGGATTTGGATGTAGGAAATGCTGGTGTGCCAGGAAATATGGACTATTGATGTGCAGTGTGGAAGAATATGTGACAGGACAAGAGATGATGTGCACAAACTGAAACACAGGAGGTTCCATCTGAATATCAGGAAATACTTATTTACTTTGAGGGTGATCAAGCATTAGGAGAGAATGTACAGAGAGGTTGTGGAGTCTCCATCCTTGGCGATATTAAAAAAAAAAATCTGGACATGGTCCTGGGCAACCAGCTGTAGGTGACCCTGCTTGAATAGAGGTGTTGGACCAGATGATCTGCAGAGGTCCCTTCCAACGTCAACCGTTCTGTGATTCTTTGTCAAAAGCTCCTTCATGGTCTGTAGTTGGTGACTCAGTTAAAAGAAAATCTAAGAGTCTGGCATGTGGGTTCCAGTGTCTCCAAATCTGGCATCACTAGTAGAAGGTAGCAAACAAAACCCAGTAGTCCCTTCTGTATTTCAACTTGCAGGTTTCTTAGCCTCTCTATAGCTGTGCCCCAGATGTGTGAATTTTTCCTTTTTTTTTTTTTTTATGACACTATAAACTTCATCAGAAAGCTGTGCAAGCATTTGGAGATCTGCAGATAACAGGCACTATGGCAGTGACTGTTCCATTTTATGCTGGGCCAAAAATATTCATCCTGGTGAAACTGGCACGTGGGCATTCACTTAGAGACAAGAAATATTTCTTTTTCCCTTGTCGCATCTATTTCCATACAAAAATGTGCCCATGTGACAGAGCAGAAAAGCCTTTACTTTTCACAAAACTATTAATAGTAAACACTGTTGCTATGCTGAGAATTTTAATTGGACTTGTATCTGCTCAACTCTTCCACGGATTTCAAAATGCATATCTGTGCTTGGCTGTATATTTGCTTATGCTCCCACACTTCTTCACCTCGTACTTACACGGAAAAGCGAGGCTCGAAATTCAGCACATCCCCCCCAGCTTTCATTGCAGTCTGGGGAGGTGGATGAGGATTTCATCAACCACCAGGGAGCACTGTAACTATTCGGTCGAGGGAGCCGGAGTGTTTCCAGGGCAAGTGCTGCATGGAGCTGCCTGCTGCTGTCACCAGCCTTCCCTTCGAGCTGGCAGCTTCTGAAAGGACACCTATGCAGGACAGCGCTGTGCCCGCTTTACTTCCACCTTCTTTTTTGCTCCATGAATCCATGCTGACAGAGGCTGAGTCTCACCCTCACGAGTGTGGGCCGAGGAGGAGCTCCACCTTGTCAAGGGGCAACTGCTTGCACGGCCCTTTGCATTAAGCATGAAACCGAGGGTACAACCTGCGCTCATCGGGCTGTGGGCTGGGAAAATGACATTGCTGTCGTTTTGTCGTCACACTGCTATCCCTCAGTGTTGCTCAGACACAAGAAGAAAGGGAAACGCAGCAGATGCCTCAGACCACAGAGTTTTGACACCGTGCTTCCTCTCCTCTACGAGGTGCTTACTCAAAAGAACTTTTTTAAACTTGAAGCAAATGTTCCTTATTTGTCATTAACTTGGAAACTTATTACTCCTGTTTCAGACCTGAAGAAAGGCTTGTGTGGTCCTGCAAACCTGCCTTGGGATTTTTCTGCCTTTGTTTGGCACACAAGCATTGCTTCACAAATGCAATAACATGGCTGCAATAAGGCTAACGGTGCTTCAAGTTCCTGTGCAGCGAAGGAGCGTAGCACTGCTGAAGGTGTTCTGTGATCATTCATGTGATTTGCATGCACTCTGTCTGGCTGAAAACTGCACCATGCAGGCCTAATAATTCATTTGAAATTGAATGTCTCCTCTTTTTTTTTTTAGGGATAGCAAAGAACTTCAAAGGTAGCATGGCTAGCTGCCTTTGAAATAAACATACCTGCAGATGTGAAGACAGCATTTAAGTACTCCTTCTGGGAAGAATGCCAGACCAAATGATATTCATCCTTATTTTTTATGCCCAATTGCTGAGGAATATTCATTACTGGATGAAAGTAGTGTAGGAGATCCCAAGAACACTGCACCAGAGCATCATTCTTAGTCCATTTTCTAACTGAGTCTTTCATATAGTTACAAGTAATGTCAAAGGGCTTCCTCCAGCTCCTCAGTAGAAGGCTAGCAAGGGGCTGAAGTGTAAGGATTCCTTCGTTCTCACACCTGGGGTTAAAATGTACATAGGAAGGTGTCAGAGGTGTGAGCTGGCTGACTGTACCCTCCTTTTTATGCGGTAACTACAATGCTGTTTCTGGGCAATGCTGGCTCAACTCCTCAGAACAGTCATCTCCTGCCTTGAGGAGACAAGCTGTTGTTGGAACTATTGTTTCAGTCTTGGTGCATATGGGCAGCAGCTCTCATATCTTGGATGCCATAACGCTGCAGTAAGAGATAGAGCTCTTATGGATGGGAGACACCCATGATACAGAGTTTTCAGGGGGTAGAATCAAGTAGCTTCCTAATACTGATGCTTATTCATCAATGCATAGATTAAAATAACCTATGCTATGATAATCCTGTCCTGGGTCAGTTGAAAAAGAATTTTCCCTTAAATAAATCCTGTGAGTTGGGGGGGCTTTTTCCTGTTTCCTACAGCCCTCCCTTTGATGCAACTCTAGGGCCAAATTCTGCTTAATCTGTAGGCACTGAGAAGAGCTTAGAATAGGAATGATAGCATGGCTTCAGTGCACAGCCTACCATTTAGTATCTAAAGTGGCAATTTTCTGACAAAGTGTATAATCTAATATAGTGTCGTATAGTTTCTGTGTTTGATAGGGAATGTCTGTAACTCACCTCAGATTAAGAATGGGAGAGTTTAAGCTGTTATAAGGGTAATGACAAGGTGAAAAGCAAGCAGTTCAGGTACAAATCTCCATTTTCTCCCACAACAGAGATTAAACAACACTGGAAAACACAATCTGCCTGAAATCTAAGATACATTTTTTACCCTGTCTGATATCGATGTATAGTTTCAGTTTCCTTCCTCCTCCTCAGAACTAAGAGAGCTTTACATATGGACACTTGTACACATGTCCCCATGAAGTGCTTAGGGGATTTGGTTTTTTTTATTTTATTTTGAAGCATCTATTGCAGGACTGAAAATAGCTTTATCCCAATCTCAGGTTCTACAGAGGAATTTTAAGAGTATGCTATGAGGGGGGATTTCTCCTTCTGGCTAAGCCAGGGATCTGTCACTTCAGGACTTGCTAGGCTCTGATGACAAAATGGTATATTGGAAAACGACATGATTTCTTATTGACTGAGTCGCAGACCTGATGAAAATCCCGCTGCAGTATTTGATGGAGAAGAAGTTGGGTGATCAGTGGCAGGAGGAGAGGTTAAGATTTGCTTAAATTAATTTACTGATATGTATGACTTGCAAACTAAATTAGGACCCTTAGCTTTCTCTGTAGTCAAAGGACTGCGTGGAGCACCTGCTGAAGAAGACAGAAAGTGTTGAGTAATATGGAGCTGATGTAGACCGGAAACAGGAGCAAGCATTAACTCAAATGTTGAAAATAAACATGATGGTGGCAAATAGCTTCCCTCCATTGCTGTATTTACCTGTAATGTCATGCAGTTCAGCCTGGAAGGTGTAGAGAAAACTTATTCTTCTGCACGGTTATTTGCATCTTTGGCAGAGCACACAATGAATTGCTGTGCCGTTAGTGAATGCAGATTTCCAAATGACATTGAGAGCAAGGAAAATCTTGGAAGAGGGGATCTTTGTGAACATTGCCATGCTCTCACTTGCATATTCAGGAAAAAATCATGAATGCAGAGCAGTGGAAGTACTAGGAAATATCATTTGCAAGAATACTTACAACACAGCTGCGGTTTACTTGCCACCTGCATAGCTGATGGCGATAACATTGTTGCATGAAAACCAGGAGGTGGTTAAGTTAATTCTTCACCACAGCAAAGTTCAGAAACAAGCAAAATGAAAGAAAAACAACCCAAAGCTGAAGGAAAGGTGAACACTGTTCTTTCTTCATTGGTATCTTTTCAAAATCTGCTAGAATCACAGGAAAAAAAATAGTTTTAAATAATAAGGGACCATCCCTCAACTTAGAGCTCGGCTGTCCACCCAATGGAATCTATGAGACGCTTTCATTCTTCTGGCCAGTTTTATTCTGCTTTCTGCTTTCAAGTAACATGTAATTCTAACAAATCTAAGCAGGGAAATTATTTCTCATCCTGCTCAGAAGCTTTAAAAGTTAAACATTTAAACCAAAACCATCCTTGCTCTTCTGAGATTATAAGAAATGAAAGTAAGTTGAACTGTAGCCCTTGATTTCAACCAGCTGCTCTTATAGGTAGCACTAGAATATCCTGTTAGTAGGCTAGAATAATGGTATGGTGATATTTTTATCCCCTTTTCAGGCATTTTATGATGACACAAAAAACCTGTTGTTTACATAGCAAACAATATGTATAGTATCAAAGGGAAGTGACCATCTATTTGTCTGAGTAGGCGAAGTAATAATGTTTCGGTATCAGTACATTTCTCCTGGACCTCAGGCTAAAATAATTTATTCTCAATAATAAATTAAGCCGCATTGGAGGAAGTGGGTGTAAGGTAGGTCATGGACAGTCCTTGTATTTTGTTTTGCAGATGGAGAGTGAAAGACGCAGGAACACTTAGGCCAAGACTTTCAAATGAGGACACTAATCTTTAATGGTTCAATTTTGGGTACTCATCTTCAGAGAATTCAGTGCCATATTTTCAGGACTACTGATGATGCTCAGCTATAGCAGAAGTTAAGATATTCTCTCCAGAAATGCAATGGCCTTCTTATCAGATCAAAATACTGCATCTGAAATTGGAACCCACAGTGAAAATTGGCCTCACAGGCTTTTATGTTAAAGAGAGACTGCAAAGACTGACTGTAACCAAAATCTCTGAAAAAAAATTTGCTTAGTGACAGAGCTGTTTTCTCTAGCAGTTCTGAAGATAGATATGCAAGCAGCAACATGCAATTTCACAGTAAATGGGACTAAGATCTCCTGGATTTCCACTCCTCGGGACTTTATTGAAGTATCTTTCACTTGGTTCCTAAACAAGAAAACCATTCCAAGGCTCCCTAAGAGATTGAATCTGCATCCGGATGTACCAAATTCAGTCTTAATCTGCAGCTCCTTCTTTGTCAGGAGGAGTACTCATCACACTCTTGCCCTGTTCCAGTGTGCGGACCCTCCCTCAGGAGATAGTCCTCCGCAAACATCTCCAACGTGAGTCCTTCCCATGCTCCAGCATGGGTCCTTCAGGAACAGACTACTTCAGCTTCGGTCCCCCATGAGGTCGCAGTTGCTGGCAAACCTGCTCCAGCATGGGCTTCTCTCTCTACTGGTCCACAGGTCCTGCCAGAAGCCTCCTTCAGGAACATCCACCTTTTCCAGCATGGGGACCTCCATGAGCTGTAGGTGGATATCTGCTTCACTATTAACCTCCATGGGCTGCAGTGGGGCAGCCTGCCTTACCGTGGTCTTCACTGCTGGCTGCTGGGCAATCTCCACTCTGGTGCCTGGAACACCTCCTTCTTCATTGGCCTTGGTGTCTACAGAGTTGTTTCTTTCACATATTCTTACTCCTCTCTCTGGCTGCAATTGTTGTTGCAGGGGATTCCACCCTTACGTCACCTCCCCTTCTTAAATAGGTTATCCCAGAGGCACTACCACCATTGCTGATTGTCTCAGCCTTGGCCAGTGGTGGGTTCATCTTGGAGCTGGCTAACATTGGCTATATCAGACATAGGGAAATCTTCTAGCAGATTCTCACAGAAGCCACCTTTGTAACCCTGCTTCTACCAAAACCTTGTCATGCAAACCCAATATATCATGTGATAGGTCTCCATCGAAATAAAAGGTTTTAATCTTCTTAACTGAGTCAGGGAAAATATTTCCTGTTGTTATAGTATTCCATAGTGGCAGATAATTTATAATAAAACCAGATGAGTTTACTATGGAAAATACTTTTCAACAAAGAACAAGACCTGCTTCTTGGAAGTGTAAGCTATTACTAGTTTCAAGAGCTGTATGTAGGCTGCCCAACTCGAGGAGTCTTGACCCTCTCTTTCTGGCTTACCATTGAGGCTTGAAGATGAAGGATGAAGGTTAAGTCTGGGACCTCACATTTTCTGCAGTGGACTTATCACAAAAGACACAGTTTTATTTTCTTTCTTTTGGAAGCAAAATCTTTTTGAAAATTCCTCCTAGGTAAGCAGCCAGAAAGCTAGAAGATTCTTTTTTGGTTGCTTCTACATGAAATTCTATTCTTTTGTTATTATGACATGAGAAGAAGTTACAAAATCTTAACTGTTAATTGAGATTTTTTTTCCAAAAGCATGACAATTTTCATACAAAATTATTTTCAATTTCAAGCCAGTTCCATTAAGAATCACCTTTAAGTTACAGAGTCTCATAACTGATGGGAGATACAAAATTTCACATTCTGAAGAGCTGATGGTATATTTTATAAATTCCAATCGCTGTCTCTCTAATTCATATCACACTTTATTCTGTTATCATAGTATCATAGTATAATAAGGGTTGGAAAGGACCCTAAAGATCATCTAGTTCCAACCCCCTGCCATGCGCAGGGACATCTCACTAAATCAGCCTGCCCAGGGCCCCATCCAACATGGTCTTGAACACCTCCAGGAATGGGGCATCCACAACTTCCCTTGGCAACATGTTCCAGTGTCTCACCACTCTCACAGTGAAGAAATTCTTCGTCATATCCAGTCTAAATCTGCCCCTCTACAGTTTATACCCTTCCCCCTGGTCCTATCCCCACACTATCCTCACAAGCCTTTACGAATAGCAAGGCCTTTATGAATATCTCCAGCTTTCCTGTAGACCCTTCAGGTACTGAAAGGTTGCTATAAGATCTCCTCTGAGCCTTCTCTTCTCCAGGCTGAACAAGCCCTACTCTCTCAGCCTGTCCTCATTGGGAAGGTGCTCCAGCCCTCTGATCATCTTTGTAGCCTTGTTATACAAAATCTTTCCTTACAACAGGGTGCAGAATATAGATTCAGATTTATGGTACCTCAGAGGGAGAGGACAAATAGGATTCAGGTTTTCTCTTTGTGAAAAGCACGCAAGGTGCGACATATTAACTGAAATAAATTTTCAAACCCTCCACTAGTTCAGAAGCATTGTGATAGTGAAGAATCTTTATGAGAAAATGTTTTTGAGAGAATAAGAGACACAAGAAGAAACATAGTTGTTTGTTCTTGTTCCTTCTTTCTTTTTACATAGACTGTGAAATCAAAACACAGTTAGGACTCAATTCCTATGGATTAAAGTAATTTCTGCTTCTGCCTTGCCTCCACTCCAAGGTTAAGGGGGTAACAGGATGTTTTATTTTTCACTATTCTACCTGTAGCCTACATCTATATTTAGATGACCTCTGGCAGAGTTGTATAATGATCAGTACTAGATGCAAGTCACATACATTTTTTGCAATCTTTTAGCAGTAAATATTAAATCCTTGATGATTTCAGATTTAAGCATGATACAAAGAATTCACTGATGGTAAATACCAGAGAGTAGTGATATGAAATGGCCCATTCACGGGAAAGATAAAAGTTCAAATAAGCTAACTCAGGGCTCTATGTCTTGAAAATGGAATGTGTTGCAGAATCATGTTCTGTTCCCAGGAAAGTAGTGACATCAGAAAAGACATGGGTCCATGGGTCTTAGAGTTGAAAAGCAATGTGACATGAGACTCTCAGAACACTCATGAGGAAGAAAGCCCTCAAACACAAAAATGCCCAGTCTCTAAAAATGTAAAAAGGAGTAAAAAGTAGGATTAGGGAGGGATTTACTCTGTACACAGTATCGTGAATGTTAGTACCAGAATACTGAGTTGAGTCAAAGTGCCTGTATTTTAAAGAGAGCTTTGAAAAAATTATTGGAATGCTAGAGGAAAACATTATATTGAGGGACTTAAGAGCTCAGTCTCTTCAGTTTTCATAAAGGAATGACTTGATTGTAGTGTGTAAGGGTCTTCTTGAGAAGAAAATGCCTGGTGATAAACGGTTCTTTAATCTAGTGGAGGAAAACATAATGAGAGTGAGAAAGTAGAAAATGAAGCCAGAAAATATTATATAAATCAAATAAGATAAAATTAGTTATAAAACAAAAATTTGAGCAGTAGGAAAAAATAACCAAGGACTGTGGTGGATTGTCTATTCCCTGATGTCTCAAAAACAAGACCATATTCTTGCCTGGAATGATTCTTTAGCTAAAATGTACTTCAGTTGTAGAGAAACTGTTAGGATTCATTCCAGCCCAGACCAAAATAAAACTAGAAGTAGCAAGGGAATATTCTTTACTGGAAACTAAACACCCGAAGAGTATGAGAATAACCAGGTTTCAGTTCTGATAGGATCTGTTTTGGTACAAACATGAAACAGTTCTCACATGCTGTTTTATCTCAAAGTACATGCTTTTCTCTTAACTAGCAACTAACATGAATAAATCCCTAAAAGGTTAAATAACCTAAAGATGTTTCCAACTCTAATATTTCTATACAACATGATGCAATACAACTGGTTTGAATTTGCTGATTTCTATTGCTACCCAGCTGCATCCTCTACAGTTGAGCAGACTCATTTTACTAACTGACTGGTCTAGCATTGTTTCTGATTTGTGGTGGGGGTAAATCACTGGCATCCTAGTGCCAGATGATTCTGAACCACATGCTCTCTTTTGAGTAATGAACACAGATCTGGTTGGTCAAGATAAATTTCCTTGCACTTCCTATATTCTATACTCATTTCAGATGCTCAGGCTCCAGTGGATCATCAAAAACATTTTCTTGAGAGACATGTTATATTGTCCTTTTTCTTAGGTGTTCGTGTCTAACTTTAATGCAAGTGGTAATAATTTCCTTCTAGCATCATCTTGTATCATGATGTACAAATAGAGATATAGACCTTTAAAACTAAAGAAAATAAAAAATCTGAATAAGGAAGATACTCAACAAATATTTTTATTAATCATATTCTAAAGAAAAGCGAGCTGTTTCCAAGGGTGTTTTTACTTTACCCTAAAAGATATTCAGCCATTCCTACTGCAATTTCTATATTTCTTGGTCTGACTACTGACATAAGAAGATGAAAGTGATGTGTTTGCCTTTGACCAAGACAATTGCTGTACTTTTCAAGTGTAACACTGGATTGATTATGTAACCAGATTTTTGGCATGCCTCTATTTGTAGAAAATGCCCTTTCCCTAGCAGGAGTTTGCCTGCTTTCTCTATTCTCAGGTAGAGCTTGAAGTCCATCCACACACCCCACCTTGAAGCTGTGCCTGTACTGTTCTGCTGCTGCTGTCAAACTGGGCCAGCTGGCTGATTAATTAAGGATGAGATATTTGGTGATGTGCTCCTGGAAATCATTAGATGCCTTGAAGTTACATCCCCATCTGTAATTTGGAGGTTATCTCTTTTGCTTTTGTTGCCCTGGATCTTTGCTGGGAAAGTTCACAGAAAGTGATTTTTGAGAATCTGAAGCACCATTTTTCTCTTCTGGCCAGGTGCAATTAGTTGAATTTATTGGTAATGGAAGTGCAGATTAGAGGTTGAGAGGTGGTGAGAAGTGGACAAAGAAGCCTGAGTTGTTATGTGTGATTAAGTTTCTTCTGCAAAATAACTTCTTCTCTGGAAATTAAATATATAATAATGCAGTTGAATTATGTATCAGGGTTATGTTCCTGTAGGTTACTCCAAAGATGCAAAGAAAAGGGCTGCATGCCATGATACTTCATATACTTCATGGTCTCATAAAAGAGACAGAGTGTGAATTAATTCCAGGCTGTCAGTTTTTGAAATTTCTTTTCTTACTCTTCCTGTTACACACAAGAAGTATATGTTTTTCCATGGTGTAAGGTCTGATATGTTGCCTTATCACCATTTGAGGCTGGAAAATCATGACAGTAATACACAGATGATCCAATAAATCTCTTCCATTGGCCAGAAAACACTTTTTCTTTGAGATAAAAGTTATCTGATTCAATGAAAATTGTAATGAGAAGTTTTTCAGGTCTAAAATGATATTTGTAACTAGAAATAAAGAGAAGTCATCACTTTAGAATAATATGGCAGAGATAAGCCTGGGTATACAGGAGAATGATCAGACTATATGTAGTGCAAATATAAATTAATTTTTTTTTTTGAAAGTAGATATTCTTTTCCTCTACTTGTAGTGTTTTCTTGCTGTACTCAGGTAATGGGAATATGTCTTGTAGGCAGATGTTTCTGAGCTGCATGGCGTCACATAAGAAATTAGGCAGGCAATTTTAAAGAACCTAGAGAATGATCAGCATTGTCATTAATAGGGCTCCTTTCCTTCTGTTCTGTTTTAGTCCAGCACTGTTTAGTTCACTGAAACATTGCATTGGATTAACTCTCCTGTGTCGGAGCTTAAACTTATGGTTTAGTGCAAACGGATAAGCTGCTTACAGTCCATTGAGCTATGGCAACTCTCGTTTTTAGCCTATGCCAAATCTGAGATAATTTAGCTTTATTTTATTATTATTTATTTATTTTATTTCATAAAATTAATTTTATGAAATTACTGCTAATACAATACAAACATATGCTTCTACAGTGAACAGAGAGGCAGATCATAGGAACTTTATTCCTTTCCTTTTCTGTTAATACTGGTGGTTTAACAATGTTTTTCTCCTCCTTTTTCAGGACTGTCTGCAGAGGTCTGTTCTTCTGTTTCATCAGCCCAAAACATCAAATAGACATTTCTTTTTAAGCCATTGCCAACATCACTGAAATAAGAGGATTGCATAGAAAATAGCAGAACAGACTGAGAAATTCACAGGAGAAAAAGTTGCAAAATGATGGAGAAGCTTTTATGTTTGTTGACAAGTTTAAATGAAAGCTCAGATATGCCTTTTTGAGTAGGTGGTGGTGTTGCTCCCACCAGCTGACACTCTGGGTTTTACTTGACTGGAGCCACAAAGCACATTCCTTACATGCAGAGAGAGAAGATAGAAAGATGGGAAGTGATTGCACATAGATTAGACCAGATTCTTTTGGGTAACACCGGTTCAATATTCTCCACAAACATGTTGTTGCCATTTATATTTTTACTAACCCAAAGGAAGAGAGGTACATCATTAAATGTAAAGCCTTGAGCACCAGACACAACCAAAATGTCTGGTTTTGTTGTTGTTGTTGACTTTTACCTTCCTGGAACAAAGAAGGAATGAGACAGACATGTATCACCCATGCCAAATACAGATTGCAGCCACAGCAGTTTGGTTGCATTCATTTTCTTTAAAATTCTGTCTTTATTATCTGTATAAATGATGTTATTTATTGTCTAGTAAACAAAGTGATTCCCCCTCCTGAAAGGGGCAAATAATGAAAGGCTGTACAAAGAGCAGAAATTTAAAACCAGTATGTCCAAAGAGGAAAACTACATGGGGAGTTCTCTAGGGAATTGTTGACTTGGGATGCTATCTATCTATGCGTGTCACATTAAATCATGTACATGCCATACACTGATGAAGCTTAAGGTTTATGATCTTACAAGGAAAGAAATCTTTAAGAAATATTTGAATGTTATTTGACAAAGGCCCAGAGCATTGGGAATGAAAAATTATTTAGGTATTAAAGCCAAGCTTTGTAGGTAATAGGGTGTTAAAGAAGTAAAAGGCTCATGAGAGTGGCATCACTTAGAAAATGACAATAAAATGTTTGATAGCTTTGCTGAACTTTCAAGGCAGAGATGATGGAGTGGAGGTGGTCAAAGAGATACAATTCCTCCATTTTTGTGAGATTAGAGATACTAGAAATACCAACTCCAAGACCCTTTCTATAGGAATTTTACAACCTCTGATTCTTGTTTTGACTGTGATTTGCTGAAGAAAAGAAAGAAAAAAGGCTAAGTGAACTTACTTGTGTATGTGAAGATCAAGACCTGTGAAGATTCATTGTGAAGGTCAGGAAGTCTTCTTAATGGTAAGATTTACTGGGATTGCAAAATCGTTTCCCTAAAGGAAACCCATTGCTTAGCCTATTTAAAACTGTGCTTTCAAATATATACAGAGTCTTACGCACGGGGAGCAATCCTGCAGGAGTCAGGGAAGCTGCGATGCACTGGCAGCCCTAATGTACCTTCCCTATTTCTGATGTCTGCCAATGTGTTAAAGCTCTTTGTGTAGCCCTCTTGATTAGGGAAGAAGGTTTGAGTAATTTCTTCTTTTGTTCTAACTAGTCTGTCCATTTTTAGTGATTCTATTTTACTTCCTAAAAGCAGCGTCATTTTGACAGTTGTAATCCACAGATTTCTTTAGTGTCTTCATGCTCAATGGTTACTGCATCAAGAGAATATATAAGCTTCTGGCACAGATGGAAAAGAATAGTCCATTATGATTTCTTTCTCTGTTAATACTCCTTTGACATTGTGAGAAATTATGTAAAGAGCCCTAGGATTCTTATTTCCATTGCCAGCTGCCTGCAAGAGAACTTAGATGGAGATTGGGAAAGTAATGATTTATGATGCCATGCTAAAAGAGGTGGGAAGCAACATCCACTTGCACTTATACTTGGTCCAAAAGTTAAAAAGGGAGAGACCGGGTCATTACTTGCAAACTGTTTGGACTACAAGCCTGAAGTAGCTGCTTGTGCTTCAACTTAGGTTTGGAGGGTACAAATGAATCCCCAGAGAGCTGAACACTGTGAGAGAAGAGAGTTAGATTTCCTCTCTTGCTATGTCTTGACTGGGATCTGGTTAATAATGTGCCTGCTTATTCCACTCAGTGCAAAAACATAAATGTCAGCAAGGCTTTCATAACAAGGACTGTACCCCCTCCACAGTAATGCAGCAAGCTGAAAATGCACACCATGTTGCAGTGATGAGCATATTAGAAAATGCCAAGATGGAGTTACTGTTAAATGCAACCCCAATCAAGGCAGCTGTGGTCACGTATTCATGGTAGTAGGTTAGCTCACTTACACCATTTCTTGCTATTCTTGAATATTCAGGCAACTCGATGCCTGAAGAAAGGCTGCTTCTAAGCCAATAATTGGTATTGTGTTGTGAACAAGAGCATGTGTGTGCATAAAAATGTTTCTGTATTCCTCATTAGCGTATTTAAACAGTTTCACTTAGCCAGGGATAAGAAATGATGCTATAAGATTCAAATTATCCACCACATCCTGTGAATGACAAGCATCAATGGAAACCTGTGTACAACTCATAGGTGCATATTTATCTGTGGGAATAAATACAAGTTTAAAAAGAAGTTCCTAGCCTGGCCAGTTAAAGTATTCCAGTAATTACTTGGATTGGATGAATAAAAAGGTAATGAACCTTTTGTTGTCTTGTTTCTTTTAATAAGCATAGGGAATGGAAAAAGGTCATAAAGCATAAACAAAAAGGAAAAGATCATTATGAGGGCTACAGAGAATGGTACCTTTCATTACAAAGTAATCAAAGGTTTTACAAACCATGCATACTGTTTTACTATTGATGAAAAGCAGCTTCCTCCGATGAGGAATGTGCCTATGCTTCAGTCTTCTTTCTTTTTCTCAATATTTCTTCCTATTTGAAAGTCTAGAGTGAAGTTGTTTCACATTCTGCTGCCATGAAAAAAAATCTATGAAGGTGTTTTTTTCCAGTTATTGGGGCACAAAATGCACCAAAACCAGAGTACACAGACTGAAGACCTATGACAGGCTCAGATACCTTCAGCTATCAACCAAATGTGTAGCACTACTTTTTGTGTCCATGTAAAAAAACATAAATTCCCCCTTAATAAAACCCTGAAATTGAAATGACAGCAAGAGTTGAAAGGGCTACATTTACACTTTCATCAAGTGTACATCAGCAGTGTGTAAATGTTTTCATTTCTCTAAAGGATGTGTAATTTGTCCAGCAGTCTGAGGACTGAAGGTGCTGATGAGCAGTAGGATGTGGCATGGTTTTAAATTTGATCTAAGACTGTAATACAGTAATTATGTGAAGTTGTATATGTAACCACATGTGGGTCTCTACAGCAGCTTAAGCTGACAGAGGCTTGGTCTGCTCCACATGTTCCCGCCTTTGCCTTTTGCTGATATTTAGTTCTCTTGTGAGCACACAAGGAACCAGTTCAGGAAACTAATCTGGCTGAAAATTGACCTTACAAAATAGAAATTAATTTTCAAAACAGGATAAGTTGAAAATTGTGAAGTACACGGTTACTGAAAAAGCAAGCAGAGCTGTGTTCTAGGACTTATGCTTACATCTGCAATTTAGGTAGCCTCTGTTACTGTCATTAACTTCAGCATCCTCATATGGCAGCAAAAACTCATAGCTCAGTGATATTACATGGGTATGAAACAATAATAACTTCTCAACGGTCCTTTCATTGGAGTTGGAAACACACAGGATCAAAAGGAGGAACAGAAAAATCAGACAATCATTAAAGCAGCAGCTGCCAATAGCAACACGACTTAGCTGCCTGTGTTTCTTGTGCTTGATGCCTGAAAACATCACTGCTGAGAGAGACAGGATGGCCACTGGTAGGATAGTGGCTTTTCCCAACATCAATAGCCACGGCTTTGGATGAAAAGCAAGCCTTGGTCTCCAAGCCTTCACTTCCTGTCTCAATCCTCCTTCATCTCATATCAACTCCAATTCTTTTCGTAAAGGAAATGTCTTGACCAAGCTCCAGTTCATCATTCTGGGAGGAAACACTGGCCAGTGCTGAGAAACCCTGACTCTGCATTACTTCAGTCAGCGACCTAGAGGACACCTAGATGTTTCACATAAAGTAATTAAACTGTTGAACTCAAAACAACTATCATGAAATCTAATCTCTTATAACTGGGCTATGGTTGCCACAACAAAAAGACAGAATGAATATCAAAAGATCACTAACTGAAGTAGATAGAGTCTGTCAAGAAAGCTCTTGTGCGCTTTGAAGATGCTGAGGGTCAACTGTGCTGGCATTTTCCCCTTAGTTTGTATAAGCATTTTGAAAATGAATTTTAGTACTTTTTATTGGTAGGGCATTGAGACTTGGCTGCAGGAATAAGGGCCACTATAGCCAGAAGCTGTGAAAGTCAGTTTTGACTTAACACCAACCCTGCTACTTAAGCTCTGAGACTCTGCTATTCCAGACACACATTTGTGGCAGATTGACTGGAGGGTTGTGAAGCAATTACAAGTGTACTTGGATACTTGGTCAAAACTACCAAAGTCTCATTACTTTCCATCAAAGTCAGAAGCGCCAGGTGGAATGCCATGGGCTTACAGGCTAGTGCCTTGTCTCACACACATCTCCGTGCCCAGTATCTTCATTCCTATACTTTCGTACAAGGCAAAAACTCATTAGGTACCAAGTTGATTTTCTTCCTTTTATTGCTGGAATTACTATCAGGATTTACTGACAGTAACAACATTTTCAAGCCTGTACTGAGGTTAATGTTTAATGTTTCTGTGAGTTTTCTCTCTTGACTATATATAGTAATTATCCTGGGGCATCTTAAAGAATTGTTTTTGAAGAATTATGTGAAAGTGAGCTGCCAGGTACCATAATGAACTGGCTAGTGTTTATACATGACACATGACCTCCATAGCTAACAACTGGTTGAGATCCTCGGTGTACATGGGGAGAACTACAGCACAGGGATATTTGTTTGAAGACTGCTGCTACTAAAGAATTGCAGTGGATGTGATACACAAGCAGCACGAAGGAGAAACTTGGAGTAGGCATGAGCTTTCTAGTAAGAGTGGTGTCTTTTCTCTCCTGAGCAGAAAAAATAGTTGTATTTAGAAAATTAATTAATAACTGGAAAGGACTTTTGCAGCAGCATTTACCACATGTATGAGACTAAATAATTTCTCTGCTGGCTCATGAAAGAGTGCCTTCTCCTTTCTCTGCCATCATCCCCACACACATCTGTCTCCTACAGACACTTCCCTAAGAGTTTCACTGTAAGAAGAACTCTGTTTTCATGAGTTGAGGGGTAATGAGAATGGACTAAGGCATTACTGTGTAAGAGGCAAATCATCATCCCCTGCTGCTACATAACAGCCAAAGCAGTTATTCACAGAGAAGGAGACACTGATCCTCTGACAATGCTGTGTTATGATTTTATTCCAAATGTCTGAGATAATTCTATCTGATGAATGTGGCTATATTGGAGTGACAGGTACCCTGTGCCTTACCTCTTTTTCCCTTCCTTAGGAAAGTAATGTTCATTCTCAAAAAATACTGTGTTTTCTTCTGTAACAGCATTGGTTCACTATAATCAGAATTTGACCTTAAAGTCTGCACGTATTGTGCATCCCTCTCGTCAGTCTTGATAGTAGTCCAAGAACGTGGCTGTTATTTTTCCACAGTGACTGTACAAAAGAATAACAAAGAAATACTGGTTAAAAATCCGGATTAGGAAGATGTTACCAGCCTTATTCACTTAAAAACTCCCAAGTCCCACGTGCTAAAGCCTGGCTCACATTCATATGTCTGCTAATGTGCTGCATGTATCTCTGAGGGCCTTACTTCTACCCTGAAGAGCGTAACCTTCCTTCTTTAAGACACATTATTTCAGCACCTTAGCTGTCAGCAAAGAGACTCTGCAAGCACAACTTAAAAGCATAAAGTAAATATTTATTGGATAACACACATGAGAGAGAGAGGATTTACAAAGCTACTAGTCTGAATGTTGGCAAGCTCACCACTCTGGTGAAACATTCAATGAGTCTTTCCTGGCCAAGCGGGCATCAGTCGGGAGGATAAGAGTCAATCCCTGCTGTTCCCTTGAGCCAATCCTCTGTGTTGAGGGAATGCCATTTCTCTGTTTTTTCCTTAGGATTTTATACATTTCCATTATGGTTGGGCTCGATGATCCAGTGGGTCCTTTCCAACCTAGTGATTCTATGATTCTATTTTAGTGTTTTTCTTCTTGAACCTCTGAGCTACCTGCAGTCCCTGGCCCAACAATCCTATTTCTGTCTATAATTTTTACCTTCCTTATTTTACAAAGCTCTGTTCTACAGACTTTTGCACATATGTTTTTGAGAGGTAAGTGATTTCATGAGCAGTCCAAGCCAAGATGACACAGCCGTGTCAGATCAGAGCTGGGCCTTGAACCCTTGGAGTGCAGAAAGGAGCCTCAGAGAGAGGAAGGCTGTAGAGGGTTAGTGCAGGGCTGACCTACCAATACCAGGACCCACAGACAGTGGCAACTCTGTACTTTATCAAATCACTCTGTGCACATGGTCTACCCAACCTGACAGAAACTGGCATCTGGGAAGTTTCATGAGGTATTTCTTATATGAGCTGATGCCATGCTTAAGAATTCTGTGTAGTGGATTAAGCTGCAGACCATGATCAGTTGGTCTTCTCTAGTGCATTGTGAAATGTCATCTGCCTTGCCATGTAGATGCTTTTTGTCAGTTTCTTAAGGGGCCAAACTTATTCTTCCAGTATGGAAAAAGCCACAGAAAATTCACCTGCAGCTGCCAGGGTGTCATGTGCTATCCCCTGGTTAGTAGTGTCTACAGCAAAGTGTTACTAAAATTGTTGGTAAAAAAGCAGTGTGAAGATTTTCTATATGATTGATGTCCTTGAGGGCATTTGGAGGATGTGCTACAACGTGGCATTCATCTGTCTTGTATGAATGAGGAAGAAAGGGAGGGAGCTAAGATAAGTTTGCATTTCCCAAACCATGCCAGGGCTTGTGAAAGCAGACAAGTCCAACAGGAAAAGTTTACACCAGAAACATGGGAAGATCAGTAACAGAAAAATACTTCTTCTCTCATTAAGAGCTGGATAAACTGCAAAGCTGCTTGCCACAAGTTGATGTAAGTGCTGAAGATATCAGGAGAGAGAGATGTTTAATTTGATCCAGTATGACTGCTCTTATATTTTTGTGTAATCTTATGATTGTTTTGTGATAGGAAAGAGACTGATTTGGAATGTCCTTTGCTGAAAAAGCACTTATTTGGTGAAGTAATGATCAACATGAGCATGCTATAGAGCAGGAAGACAGCAGCTACAGACACTCTTCTGTTGTAAACCCATTGCTCAGCAGGTCACAATTTCAGGAGATTGCCTCACATTTCTGCTTCAGGTTCACAGTATGTGGGAGGTGAGAGAGTGATCTCTAACATGTGAATTCTCTAAACTCATCGGGGACATAGACAGGACCCTTCCTTTGCCTCTACCGACCTTGGCACCCTCGTTCATTCTCCCAGGTGAACATGGAATGGAAACTTGCAATTATAAAGAATAATATGGGCAATTTTTCTGTGGAAAACACCTAATTATCAGTGCAGTATAAACTTCGTATATAATGGAATTAGTATTTTCAAAGCATGTCTGATCCTAATCTTGTTTTTGTATTTCATATGTGACTTCTACCACCAGACTGCCAAAATTTGGTCTGGCATCTCCTTACTTCCTTTCCTTTCCTTAGTAGACTAAAGGCCTCCGCTTTCTGAACAATGTCACTAGCGTCTCTCATGCACAAATATAACTCTTTTTACAGATCCCATGAAATCCTAATAAAAACCTTTGAAAAAAAAAATGACAAAATGTGCTGCAGGACAGAATGTTGAACCCCGTTTCTTATAATATCCACCTGTTTATGGTGATTTGCAGCCTGGTTACATTTCAGTAGAAGGATAAGAAATTTCAGGTTCTGTGGGCTTGACCGTCATATCTCCAGTCTCAGTAAAAGCACTACTCCTACCCTTTTACTTTCCCTAGAGACCTATGCTTCTCTCAGATCGGACAGCACTGCTGACATTTCTAATTATTCCCCATAGAGGAGGGTTTTCAGGGTCTATACAATGTGTTAAGCATTCCTTAACAGGAGAAGGGAACACATGAAAGATGAGATAGATTGTGACTCTTTAAGTATAATACCAGGAGACTACAGGTAGTTATGAAAAGAAAGGTCAGCAGAGCTAGTGATGTTTGCCACTGTTTTCACTCTGATGATGTTTTGTCCTACCTACTTTTTAGCTGAACTTCACTGAAGTCACAAAGTACCTTCAGGCTAGTATCTCTGTCCTACGTTACCCTCCGTGTACCTTATGGTGGGTTTAGACAGCATAACTAATCTGTCAGCAGGCATGAGTCTCCCCCCCACCATTCTCTTCACTGTTGCCTCTGAGGGAATCTGTGAGTTCTCATGAGCTACATCAGCTGGTGAAGAAAATTCAGGGGAAAAATTGAAGCCTTTGTCTAAAAGGTGTTTTGGGGGTTCATTGCCAGTTCCTCATGACAGAGGAAAATGATTCACTTGGGAGTGTGGGGGGAACAACATTGGCTTGAAGCTGCTGGCCCGGGTCAGGAACTAAAAAGCCATGAGGATGGAGCAGGAGCGTGGTGATGATGACTGCTACCCTGATGATGAGGACACAGTCTTCGTTCTTACCACACAAAACACTAGGCTGCCAACGAAGACCCAGCTGTTGTTGGTCAGTGTTCTTGTGAGTGCTTGCCAACAGGATATGATATTCTAGTATGTAGAATGGGGCTGGTAGTACGGGCCATATTTGATGGTGTGCTGTTTCCCTCTCATTAGGCTAAGTTCCAGGTTGACAGTAATGTTTCTTTACATTGCTAGAGAAATATAATCACATACTTTAGTTTGCAAGCCATTCAGATTCTGTGGCAATGCAGATCTCACGTAGGTCAGTCAGTAAGACACCTGCCATTCATGGCTGCCATGGCAATGTGTATAAGGATCATGGTATTTCTGGAAAAACAGACAGAAGTCTTACAGCTCACTGTTGCATATACACACATTTTGTAACTGTGGGGAAACACCTGGAAAGATGGGTTGCTGAGACAAAAATGAGTCTTGTGCTTCCTAGTCACTTGTAGCAAGAGGACTGTATGTTACTGGCTACGGTTTGACCAGTTAACCTGAAAAAAGACATCCTTTACTAGACTTTTGCTACTGCGTCAAGTGACACTAGGTTTATGTACAAGCCAAAGCATGACTTTATTACTGAGTGTAGGGGACCACCTACCAATTTCACAGCTAAGCCAAAACTCTAATGGAAAGTAGGCTTCGTTGTAAAATCTCTGACATTTTTTTACAGACAATTGTTGCTGTAACACCTGGAGAGCAATTTTCTCACAAGTACTTAAGCTCCTCTTGTTCAGATGGAAACCAGAAGGGATGAAAATCACATCTGAGCTTAGTACTTGTAAGTGAGGGTGAAATTTAAAGTCACCTGTCTTGATGGAGTTCGCGAATGCTTTACTGTTATTCATGGAGCCTTGCTAATACTTGATAGTGTATGGGCCAAAAAAGAGTTAAGCTGCCTTTCTTAAGAGTTTTGCTGCTTCTGCCACACTTTTCTGCCTCTTCACTGGACTGGATGTTGTGTGATTAACAAATATGCATTAAGCAGACATATTGAATGAGATGGCCCCATTTTCCCGACTTAGAACAATGTTCTTGGGGTTGAAAATGAGAAAGGCAGTGGACTTAGTTTAGAAATGAAAGACGGGTTATCTGGCATTACAGAAGTCTGTGTCTTAGATTCATACACTGAACACTTAACAGTGTTGACTCAAGCCCATTTCCTTTCCAGCATGGACTTGTTGAGCTTAGTGTAATGTGGGGCTTGGAAGTATGAGGTGGTTTACAGAAGCATGTTGTATATGACATCTGAGGTCACTGTGTGTAACTACTGGTATGTTTGGCCCAGGATATGCATTTTTGCTTCCTGCTGCTATGTTGATCTTACATTTTATGACCTGAGTTTTCTGTCCTGGATTTCCACCTTCCATTACAGGACTTTTTCTCTCCCTTTACAGTATTTTAAACATTTTTCAGTTCAGCAAACAGTTTGTTCCTCCCCTTCACCCCCTACCCCACCCGTCAAATAAAGTTTTCTTTGGCAATTCCTGTCAGAATAAATTCAATAACTGTTTAATTCAGAAGGATCCCTGAGGAGGAAGCTGAGAGTCAAATGCTACAATTATTCACATTTTGGTGAGAGGAATCAGACTTCTCAGGAATAATTTCAAACAAAGCGGTAACAGTTTATTCCTGCTGGGTGGAAGCAGGAAGTGTGCTGGAGGGAACCTGATGGCCTCCTGAGCACCATCAGGAAGCATAAAATGGATGGGCAAGGAGAGAAAGAGAGTGAGGCATTAAGGAAGAAAAATGTCTCATTTCCTCCCTCAAACTAATAGGAAAAATGTGTTAGTGATTGTGGCAAGGGTAATTTTTCAAGGTGGTAATAGCTGGAGCTTGTCCTGGGATAGGACTGGTCACAGGCTGGTTGTCTAGCCAGAATAGCTGTGATTAATGTAAATGACAGCAGCTTTGCTTACAATATAAACGTACACACACATATGTATGCAAACACACCTACATATATATATAAAGGGTTTTTTCCATTTAGGATCTATGCCTCATTTCTAGTAATTTTGGCTGTGCGTAACTTTGCAAAATAAGAATGATAAAATGTAGCAGAAAATATTTTTGTTTCATTTTCTTTTTAAAAAAAAAATAAAGAAAACAACACAAACCAAAACCTTCTGCTTTAATTTACTGCCTGTTTTTTGTTCTCACACCCACTTGGGGGCATCTTGCTTCAGGAAAGTGTAAGGAGGCATGGAGGCAGAACAGGAGCAGTGTCACACAGGATTCTTCTCTAAATAAAGGGATTGACACCTGACTTTCAGCAATCACATTTGAAATATTCAGCCACTCCAGAGGTACTGACTTATATTCTGTTACCATTTTCTTGACTCTTGATTCTCCCGAGAGAGATAAATGGATCTCTACATAGTTTTCTGTGTATACTTGTCTTTTAGCTGAAATCTTTTTAATGGGGATATAGAGTGAAACCATTAAATGAAAACATGAGTAGGGGGTTATGCCATATGCCTAGGGATGTTAATACAAGGAGAGAATTTAAAATCACAGATCTAGAGATTTAACCTCTGGAGGTTTAACTGAGGCATCAGTGTACCAAATTGCACAAATCACTTACCTAGATTCCTAGCACAGTTTTGATTTTATTAAATATAGAAAAGGCATTTGGAAGAGATGCAACGGCAACTTTCTGTTGCAAACTTCCCAAATGCACTCAGAAACCAGCAACCTTTTAACATCTCTGAGCACAGCCCCTTTCTAAATTGAACATATGTGTAAGTTATAGAATTCCTTGGGATAATGCATCACCTTTCACTTTCCTCATTCTCTTCTGCTAAGTTTGAGCACATGAACCTCAATTTGGAACATGGAATTACAAAAAAATATAATGGGTTATTCAAGTATGTAAGGGTCCCAGGCCAAAGCTGGGAGGGTTTTGTTTGGAATCCCCCAGACAAGATGAAGACACAAATGAGGTCAGATGCCATACATGAGAAACTTTAGCAAAAAGGCAGTAGATGAAAGGTGAGAAAAAGGCGAATGGTGACAGGAAAGAGAGGAACAAAGATATCAAGTTAAGCAAAGGTTCAGGATAGGGTCGCAAGAATTGTCACCACCATGGGTCCATGGTGTCTTCAAGGGTTGGTGTCTCAAGGGTCCTGTGAAGATTTGGGGATCCAGCGAAGAGTCAGTGGTCGGCAAAGGTGTGTGCTTATTTTGGGTGCTTATATATCTTCCCCCCAATCCAAGCTTTCATGTGTCACGTCTTCACCCACCTGCACTTGTGCCTTGCTACCCATTGTCTCCAGCCCATGTCCGTATACAGCGATCACATGGCCCCACTGCCGACCCTTTGCTGAATACTTAGCTGCTGACTTTTGTGGTTTCAGTAGCTTCCTGACTATCAGCTTAGCAACAGCCTTCACATATCACACACCAGCAATCTTTGAGGCAATGATATTTCAAATTGGCTCCTCACAAAGTATCCATAAGGAAGCCATATTGTATAATACTGTATAAAGTGAATATGGAAAAAAAAAAACCAGAAACAAAGTAAAGATAGCTCAGTAGCTGGGGAACTAAAAAACTGAAACAAGGGGATTTCATTTCCAAACCTCTGTGGCTATTTCATACCATCTAGAACAGATCTGGAGAGAGAGGTAGAGCTCTCCTAGAGGCTCATGAGTAGCATATTGTCTTAGAAGGGAATGGGAACTGTGTTCAAATCTGTAATAGTTTTGAACATCACAGCATTGCTACCCATGGCTTCTACTTTTTGTTTGAGTACCAGAAGTTAACAATTTGTAAGCCATTGGAACAGTTTGTGTAGGCTGTGTTGTTTTCAAGGGCAAACTACTGCCTCTAAATGAGATGAATTATCTTAGTGGTAGCAACCCCCTTGCGTGTGACATTTTATGTCCTTTCTATTCTCCATTCTGCATATCAATTACACAGTTGGGTATCTTATATTTGCTCAGATATGATGAGATTGGTTCCTATACCTTGCATGAGGACTCACCAACCAGGTCTTTGATTCTACTCATGGCAGCAATTCAGCCAGCAACCACCCAGTTTCGGTGTGGTGTGGGAAAGCTCTTGTGGATGTTTGGGAGAGTTTGACCTCCATACATTCTTGGACAAGCTCTACAGTTAGTTACACTTTGCAGACTGCACGATTACTCTTTGTCTGGTGAAGCAGATGTACGTATGGTAAATGCAATGATTATGGAGGACAGACATCTTTGAGAGGATGAGAGATATTTACCTTCACAATTTCTTCTTCCTTTTTCTTTCTGTTACATGGTGAATCATCTGCCTGAACCATGCTCTCTCACAGAGGCCTCACTTCTACTCTTTGCATGTGCTATTCCTCTTGTTTAATGCAGTGACTGTGGTAGCCTGAAAACACTCTTGCTATATGGAAGAATACAACAACAACAAAAAAGTTAGGGCAGATCAGAAAGGAGGGGATACACCAGTGCTATTGTTGATTTGGGTGAGGTTTTTCTCTCTTGGACAATTTTTTCAAAGTTATTTAATGTCTTGATTGCAAATCTTAATGTTAATGTTACCAGAGACTTACTACAAGCTCAATTTTCCTGGGTGCAGTCCACTCTGGAAGATTCTCTCCGGGTGTGATGCTGAATGACACTTGCTAGTGGTCCTGTCTGCTACACACAGCATTCATGCACAGAATGACTCTGCTTCTGTTTAAAGGCAAAGTTTGGGGAGTGCATATTACAGGGAATGGCCATTATTCAAGAATATATGACATCTGTTGCTAATTTAATTTTATCTCACCTATTGTACAGCAGAACAGCAGAAAACAGCGAAACTTTCCCTGATCTGGCTGTCTTTCTGATATAGTTAAATCATAATACATAAATTTAAACAATAAAAATAAAAAGTATGTATCTTTTAACTCTAATCTCAGCTAGTACTTGTTCTGAGAAAAAAAGAAGAGAGCATCATGATTATGGGAGAGAAGGAGGCTGTTTTATTTATGCCGAAAGTAACTGAAGGTGGATAAAATATGGCAATTTGTTTCTCGGATTACTCATAACTTTTTGCATTTCTTTCCTTGTTCAATTAAAAACCAGCACAGCTAGAAGATGCTCCTCTCTTCAACAAAGCTGAATTTAAATGTAGCTGGTGAGACATCAATGCATCGTTTAGCTAGCTGTGAAAAGTAGTAGAGGCTCTGAGATGGTGCCAGTGTTTTAGACGGCAAAGTGTTAAAAGAAAAATCAGTCGAACATTCAGATTCATTATTACCCATAAGCTGCCTGCCAGAAATGAAATGCCCTGTGGAAGTCAGCAGAGAGTGTTTGTTTGTGAGTGTGTGTATGATGGAAGTCAGAAATGCATTTCTGTGTGTACAAGTGGAGGAGGGAAAGTAGAAATTTAAATTGCTGTCATAAAGTCCCCTTTATTGCCAGGTGCAGGGTGAGAAGTAGAAAGGAGTAATCCTATATGCAGGGCAGAATCTGCTTTCATCTTCAATACTGAACAGAGTTTTTCTTAATCTATTTCAGAGTTTTAGAGTGAGATATTTTAGAGATATTGTAAGAACAACACAACTTATCTGTGGTTTTTAATACTGACACTCCATTATTCCTTCAGAGATAGAAAGGGTATTTCCTTATATGCTGACTTCCTTATCAAAAATATGCACACAGTGCACTGAATGAGCTACTCATTGCAGAGAGGGAGGTCAGAGCCTTGTCTGCAGCCCTCCGTCATGTTCTTTCTGCACATCTGGAGCAGCCAGACACCCTCGCGAACATGCAAAGAAGACGCTCATGTATGTGCTCACATCTTTGTGTAGCACTAGCAGACACTGTCCTGCACGCAGGGGTTGTTGCATGTCTACAGCTGGGAACTGAACAGGGAGGACCTGCACAGCACTGAAACCCCATGAGACCTCCCATGTTCATTTCTTCCAGTCAGTCAAATGTAGGTTACAATGAAGTGTTATGCAGAGAGTGAGTATAGAATATTTTCACTACAGAACATGCATTTTCCATGCCCTCCTATTCTTTACCTACAGTTTCCTAGAGTAATGGGAGGGATGGGAGATTCCATCTCTATTTCTGACAGAGCAGCTCTGCAGTTGGCAAATGAAATACTTTCCCTAGCTTCTGTATAATTCTCTCTATCTTGAGTCCCGGCCAGCATAACTTATGTTCATTTCACTAAGGGGACAGGCTGGAACTGGGAATGGCAGAATTCATTTATCACATTTTAATAGAGAGTCAGCTCAGGAAGGGAGGGCCTAATGAGATACTTCTAAAGAAATTAGCCAGCTTCTATTACAGAGTTTTCTCCTATGAGGTGGCTGCAGTAATGACAGATGGTATAGGGAATGACCTCATGTTTCCTCTCAGCCTCCTTCCTTCTTTCTCTGGGGGCTGCCCTCTGATGCACCAAATCCTCTGATTATTTCTCTGTCACTGGAGTGAAGAATACTTCATGTGCAATGACGATGTCCAGCTCACGTATCTTCTTGAGGGCAGAGTGTAAACTAACTTAGGGTGTGTGCAATGAAGACTTCATAGATGAGACTGGTAAGATATCTCCCACTCCCTGGGTCATATTTAGGAGAGCTGCAATTTTTAGTTTTCTGCCTGGTTTTTAGAAGGTCACAAGTGGTGTTCCCCAGGGCTCAGTGTTGGACCCAGTTCTGTTCAATATCTTTATCGATGAACTGAATGAAGGGATTGAATGTACCCTCAGTAAGTTCATGGATGACACTAAGATGGGCAGAAGTGTTGATCTGCTTGAGGGTAGGGAGGCTTTACAAAAGGATGTGAACAGGCTGGATTGATGGGCTGAGACCAATAGTATGAGGTACAACAAGGCCAAGTGCCGAGTCCTGCACTTGGGACACAACAACTACATACAGTGCTAAAGGTTTGGGGAAAAGTAGCTAGAAAGCTGCCTGGCAGAGGACCTGAGGGTGTTGGTTAACAGCCGGATGAATATGAGTAAGCAGTATGCCCAGGTGGCTGAGAAGGCCAATGGAATCTTGAATATTGTGTTCAGTTTTGGGGCCCTCCCTGCAAGAGAGACATTGATGTCCTGGAGCATGTCCAGAGAAGGGCACGAAGCTGGTGAGGGGGTTGGAGAACAAGCTTTATGAGAGGCAGCTGAGGGAACTGGGGTTCCTAGAGAAAAGGAGACTGAAGAGAGACCTTTTCATGGTCTACAACTACATGAAAGGAGGTTGTAGTGAGGTCGGTGTTGGTCTCTCCACCCAAGTGACAGGCAATAGAATGAGAGGAAATGGCCTTGAGTTGCACCAGGGCAGGTTCAAATAAAACATCAAGAAAAAATTCTCCACCGAAAGGGTTATCTGGAACAGGCTGCCCAGGGAGGTGGTTGAGTCATCATTCCTGGAGATATGTAAAAGATGGGTAGATGAAGTCCTCAGGGATATGATTAGTAGTGCACAGGTACAGTTAGACTCAATGATCCCAAAGGTCTTTCTTAACCAAGCAATTCCATGACTCTGTGAAGTGGGCCTAGGAGTCCTGGCAGTTCTACTGACTCAGCATTTACTCAAGACCAATCTGCAATTGCTCAAAGATTGTTGTTGCAGATGTGGTTCAGCAAGGCACTTAGAGAAGTAACACTTTTTTTGCCTTCCATTCAGAGAAGCCTGAGAGAACATGCTTATGTTAGGTAGGTGATTAAGGCTTGTTACCTTTGAAAATACAAGTGAATGATCTTATTCTATATTGAATTAGGTCACAAGACTGGCTTTCATTCAGAACTGATAGACTTATTACAGAATAGAATCATAGAATGGTTCGGGTTGGAAGGGACCTTTAAAGATCATCCAGTTCCAACCGCACTGCCATAGGCAGGAACACCTTCCACTAGGTCAGGTTGCTCAAAACCTAATCCAGTCTGGCCTTGAACACTTCCAGGAATGGGGCATCCACACCACCTATGGGCAACCTGTTCCAATGCTTAACCACCCTCACAGTAAAAGATTTCTTCCTAACATCTAACCTAAATCTACCCTCTTTCAGCTTAAAACCATTACACCTTGTCCTATCACTGCACTCCCTGATTAAGAGTCCCTCTCCAGCGTTCCTGTAGGTCCCCTTTATGTACTGGAAGGCTGCTGTAAGGTCTCCCTGGAGCCTTCTCTTCTCTAGGCTAAACCAGCCCAACTCTCTCAGCCTGTTCTCCTATGGATGTGCTCCTGCCCCCTGACCTTCTTCATGGCCTTCCTCTGCACTCACGCTAAGAGATCCATGTGTTTCCCATGCTCCAGAATTGAACACGATGCTCCAGGTAAGGTCTTACAAGAGCAGAGTAGAGAGGGAGAATCACTTCTCTTGACCTGCTGGTCACAATTGTTTTGATATAGCCCAGGATATGGTTGGCTTTCTGGGCTACAAATGCATATTGCTGGCTCATGTTGACCTTCTCATCCAGGAACATCCCAAAGTCCTTCTCTTCAGGGCTACTCTCAATTCGTTCTCTACCTAGCCTGTATTTGTGCTTGGAATGGCCCCGTCCCAGGTGCAGGACCTTGCACTTAGCCTTAAGTCATGGGATTCATACCACCAAGTTTCAGTAATGGCAACCAGGTCATAGCTTTCCATCAACATGGTGGCTTTCAACTTGTCCTGTTTCTTGCCCATGCTGCATGCATTGATGTAGAGGCACTTCAGCTGGGCTGTTGGTTGTGTCTCCTTCTTAGATGAACTCTGTTTAATTCCTCTTGGCTCCCATTACCTCAGGAGCCCCTACTTCATCTCTATAAGACTTCAGGTGTGCTCCAATGTACCTAGCAAATCTCAGGCAAGTCTGAAGGCCCCATCCCTCTCAACTTGGTGTGTCATCCCATAGCTTGTCACAGACGAACCTGATATTATCCCACTCTGTCTTCGAGTCTAGTTTAAAGTTTTGTCAATGAATCCTGTGAGCTCAAGAGCAAAGACCCTTCTCCCTCTTTGTGAAAGATGGATCCCATACATGTCAGCAAGTCATCCCATTATCAAAACCCATAAAACTGTGGTGGTGACACTAGCCATGGAGCCATGTATTAATAGACTGGGTACATCTCTGTCTTTCAATGTCACTGCCTGCAACTGGAAGGAGAGAGGAAGAAATAACCTGCACTACAGACTCCTTTACCAACCATACTAAGGCCCTGAAGTCTCTTTTGATTGCCTTTGGACTATGTGTTGTGACTTCATTGCCACCCACGTGGAGGAGTGGCAATGGGTAATAGTCAGAAAGCCATACCAAGCTAAGAAATTTACTAGTAGTGTCCTTGCTCTGGGCCTCAGGGAGGGAGCAGACTTCCCTAAGAGAAGAGTCTGTCCAGTATACGGGACCCTCTGTCCCTCTTAGAAGTGAGTCATCTACAACTATAATCCTTCTTTTCTTGCTCATGGAAATGGTTGAAATATGGGAACACCTCCAATGTAGATAGACTTCCATCCTCATCATCCATTGACTGGTTTTCCACATTGAGACCTTCGTACCTGTGGTACTGAGGCATCTGTGGGAAGGCAAGGTGGACAAGGAGCAGGTTCGTCTGCCACCCTGAGCATAGACTTGCCTCCATTCATCCCTTTCCTTTAAGCTACTGCCTCCACACTGGCCGGAGGATGATACCGTATCCCCTTGAAATTTTTCTCTTTTATCATCTCTGAGAGGGCAGAGCATGACTCCATCATTCTATCTCTTTCTCAGCCTCGTTGATACTCCTTAACATTTCTGCTCCCTCATGTAGGTCCGGCACCAGCAGGTTGTCCATCTGATCACACCTCACACAGCTGTTCTCACTGCTGCCATCTGTTACCAGTAAAATGCTCTGACACTCTGCAGCCTGAGACGTGGGTGGCTGCATGTTTTCATGGCAGCTCTGCCTGGGTTGCCACATCCATTCTGGTGGGTGCAGAAGACAGAGCTTTCTGTCTTGTACCACCCCATTTATGTACATTCAGATATTTTCACTAGAAAGGCTTTTATCTTTTTGCTTGCACATTTTTGTCAAAAAAAAATTTCTGAACTTTGGTTATAATGGAAAGATGGAATGAAGAAAAGAGTTCTTGTAACTATTGAACAAAAGTAAATTCAGGCTAAACCTTACAAATTTAAGATGTGGAACTTGAGTCCACAGTAGAAATTCCTAAAATAGATGATCAAAACAACCCTTAGTTGTGCTGCAGCTTGCTTGCCTAAATAAATGTCAGGCTTTCTCTTCAGTTACATCTATCTCCTACGTGCTCACCTTATCGCACAGACTGTATTACAGCATCACAGATTGCACTCTCTTTCCTACCCCTTAAGGCGTCCTGCAGAGCTCTGCAGTGGTTATAGTGAATGGATTTTTGTGTCTACAGACAGAGTAAACAACTGGTGTCAAAATTGCCTAATCATCTTTAAAGTCATTAGCTTTAACTCTGTATCAATCATTCCATATTGCTGGGCTAATAATCCCTAATTATGAGATGCTTCTGGTGTTAGAATTACCAACTGTTTTCCATTTAAATGCAGATGTTCCCTGACCTTCTGCTTCCCAAGTAAAGGGATATAACTCCTTCTTCTCAAAGACAAAGGACGGGGACAGCCTTTCCTTGTGGAGAGAGCATAATAGGGTCGTTTCCACTCCACTGAGGGGTGTCAGGTTCCCCTGAGAAGAACAGGTATTTTGACAGGGTTGGATAATGCTCTGGGCAAGGTTGAGCAGAGAACCATTCCTAGAGCTCATTAGTACTGCAGACACAGCGCTGTTGGTGTGCTGTTAATTGTGATGGTGTTGCGATAACTTACTGGCTATCTCTCAGTGCAAAACAGTGGCTGAGTGGTCAGCTTGCAGTGATTCATTGTGGTAGAGTGGAGGAAAGGCCAAACACCTACTACCTGGAGTCTTGAAGTAGCTGGGACTGAGCTTGTGTTTCAAATGCAAACAGGTATTTCTTACATGCAGATCTTTGTACAGCATAACATACAGGGTTTGATACACCTCCGCCTACAGCTTTTCTCAAACCCAATGTGGGATCTGATTACTTGTGCCAGACAGGTTAGAGGAGCAGCAGATTTTCCGCGTTGTCAGAAATGGTGCTGTGCAACATTCTCTGCTCCTTATAGCTGGGCTCATGGTCCAGCCTCTTCATGAAGGGTGGGTGTTGGTGGGCATTGAGAGCTTTGATGTTCCACTTGAATGTGTCAGCTCTGCAGGAGCCAGCAGAGGCCGGTAAGCAGCAATGCTGCCCTTGTACGGTGGAAGACTGGTGGCTGCCCTCATCTGAGCTTCCCCTCTGCACCCCACAGACTGCATATTTTGGATTACTGGGTTTGCATCTTTCTGAATTCTCATTGACTTGCCAGTTATCTCATTAATGCATTATCCTCGCTAACTATGCATTGATCATAGCTCATAGTTCTCCCATTACCAAAGGGGTTAAAATATGTGCTGTTTTCATTATTTTGACATATATATACATGTATTTGTTTTTATAAGTCCCATGAAAGAGAAATTTACTGTCTTAGGTTGATTGAAGTGTTTTGTTTTAATTTTGTACTTTTCTTTCAAAGGTGCACAAAAATGTATTAATTCCAAGGAGGAAACGTTTCCCTCTGGAGATGCTGAAAGAAATGGGACATTCTTATGACCTCAAAATGTGCTGGTTCCTTTCTCTTCGAAATTAAGTCCCTTTGAAAACAACATTTTTATCAAGGAGAAAGTATCACAGAAAAGCATTTTCTGCTGCAGGCTTTATGACAAGGTAAAAGGACGAATGAAGAAGGTAGACTGATTGACATGGCCACTTCACAGAGTAGGAGACCTTGTCACTGGGGTGCTGACTATAACTATGCCTTACTATGAAATGGGAACCTGCTTAGTGGGAATAGTAGTGGGAATCTATGACATACTGTGTACGCCAAATTATGTGACAATGGCACTTGTGGTTGCCATGTGCAGCTTTCATTACTGGTGTGGTGTTGGTGGCGTTTGTGCTTTCACAGACACTGAGTTTGCCCACAGAGGCTTGTGTTAGGTCCAAAGTTAGGAAACTGAATTTTAGACACCAATATTTCTCAGGGAAGCATCCACAAACTTCTGCTTATTGTATATAACCTCTGTATACATTTGGGTTTTTGTATATATTTGTATAGAATTAATATTGTTGTCTTCTGTGTAACCTGCACCTCAGAAAATCTTCATTCCTTAACAATAATTGTTTCTTAAAAAAGAAATTTTTAGAGAAGAAATGTGGATTACAGGTGAATGGAAACAGATAATTATAGGCAGATCTATAGTAAAAATAATTTTGTTTTATTTGCATGTATGTTCATCTTGCAATGCTGCTAAATCAGAAGAATTAAAAATAATTTTAAACAGGTAACTTCTTGAAGAAAATCATTTGATTTTTCATGTTATTTTAATAATCAAATCAGAACACTTTGGATAGAGGAGACTTTCTTGTTTTTCTTGGTGGGCATTTGCAAGCTCTGGATTCAATGCACAAATACATTAGCCTCGGTTTAGCGGTCAACTGGAGAGTAAGACACGTTGATGGAAGGAATACACTTCTTCACTCTGTTATTTGGCCTTTGAAGAAGAAACTAAGTATACTTGATTATACTTCCTTCTGAAGGTGATTCCATCAGTAAATTTAGTTTATTTCTTTGCAATGTTTTTCTTTGACAGTTTAATTTCTGTTATATCATTCTTGTGAATAATAAGAAAATAGCACACTTTTGGAAAAATGATCATGTTCCTCTATTAGTATTATTACTTCATTTTAAATAGGTAAAAGAGGGTTTCCAGCTCCACTATTTACCTTTAATTCAAAAATCAATGATATCTATTCAAAATAATGAGTTACTGTGAAAGCTTGCAGATAAGTAAATGCAACATTATAAAACTCTCATGCTCTGTAAGTTCTTCAGATACTAAGAATGTAATGCTCTTAAGTTTATAATATTTTCTTGAAGGCTTTTTTTTCCATTTCTTTTCATTAGTAGATCAGAAACAATGATTTGTGTCGTAGTTTTATTAGTAATGTGAAAATTCAATGATATTATGTTCATTTAAAAAAAAAAAAATCTTCTGATACTTGCTGTATCCAAACAGAGAAAGACTCCTGAGATTTTTTGGGGATAAATAAAGAGATTGTGAAAATCAACAATTAAAATAAATTGCAGACAGATCTCAAACAATTTTTCAAACTCAAGGAAGAGTTTGAGATAGCTTCTGTGTAGTCTGGCCTTATATATGAGATAGCTTCTTATTTTATCCTGTTCTTCTTATGGAGCCAACAAGAACAGTATCCTTCTTTCATAATGGGAATCTGTCATCTAAATCCCCGTGTACACTGTTGCTTTGGGAGGAACATTTAATTTTGACTGTGATGTTGTATATGTCTCTAACAGAAAAAGTTTTGCACCTAAACACAGCTGGTGTCTCAGGTAGCTTGACATTGAACAAGAAGACAGAGGGCACTTACAATGCTGCTGAAAGTGGTATAAAATCCATGCAAATCAGAAAATCAAGCCTACGTAATGATGAAAAACTAAAGGCCGAAATAATCTCTACTTTAAGAAAATTCAGTACATTCCACTCTATAAATAGATTAAAGAAAATTCAACTTCTGCATGAATGCACCTAAGAAGCCCACGTTCTTAGCTATTAAGCCTTCTTTGCTTTCAGTTGTACATAATATGTGAAGACTCTCACTGAAGTTCATGAAACTGTTTTCAGTGGCTTCAGTGGACTGCTTAGAGACTGAAAAAATGGCTGAGAAAAGTCTAGCTTCTCTAGTTTAATTTTGAAAAGATGTATATCTCACAAGTTTTGGTAGTGCATTAACTGTTAAAATAATTCTCCCTAGGGAGATTAAATGCTTGTAAGTAATATTTATAGCTGTAATGTAGCAATTATTCCTGAAATTACTTTGATGAATATTGAATTGTATCTATTTTTACTGCATTGTTCAAAGCTTTTACAGCCCTGTTCAATATTTATCCTTCTTTCAGTGGTCTTTTCACATACTGAGATTTTGTATGTCACACTGTGGAAAGATGTAGAACAGTATAATTATTACATAAGATGTGAGTTTGTGTACTGACATGCTCAGCAGAGTGCACACCCACACTTTTGCATTAGCTGGTCATGAATGGTAATTATTTCTCTCCTCATTATCCCTTTCTCTATTGGAAAACTAAGAGAAACATTACAAGGAGGCTGACAAGGGTGAAAAAAACCCAATGTGTTGTTCAATAAGACTTGTTATTTCCATCTAAGAAAAAATACTGGATTAGTTTTTTGGGGGCTGAGAGGGGAAATTTGTTTTCAACAAAAAAGTCTAGCTTGTCTAGCTTCCTCATCCAGAGCCTGAGCTTTGTGTCTTCCATTCTGAGGCAAAATCACCACCCAGACTAGTGTGAGGGAAAAGGCTTCCTGACTCCCTGCTGAAGAGCTGAACATGGGAAATCTCTGATTTCCTGACTCTGGTGTCCATTTCTGGATGAAGCTTACAGAGTTTGTGACTATATGGTTCCCAGACTGTTCTCTAGGTCCAGCAGGGGTGGGAACTGGAAATAGAGGTGAACCAAGACTGTGCCGTAGTTTGGGGCCTTCTGGAAAATTACAGCAATGAATGTTTTGATTATTTCAGACCATTACTTATAGACTTTATTTCCTATTCTCTCATTCTGGAAGCTACAACATTCATTCTGAAATTGGATGAAGTCTTTTTACAAGTTCACAGCTGCCCAAAGAATGGGATTTCTGACTTTCAGCTGCCTCCAGTCCTTATACCCTGTTCATCTTGATACATATGCTGATGCTAGGATGCTTTGAACAGGTGGCAACTCTAATGTGTCATTCCTAGGACCATTCTGAGCTTTTTAAGCAGACTGATGTCAGTATCTAGCATCAGTCAGTATTCAGTAAAACTGCTGAATGTTATTGCCAATTGAAAACCAGGTCCTTATTTTTGATGGAGTGACAATAAAATATCTTAATGAGTAGGCTGTGCCCCTTATATTTTAGCCAGTTACTTCAATTTCTTGGCAGTTCCACCAGATTCTGATGATTCATAGTTGTTTAATGTATCAGTTTAATAGTATATTTTTTCTTCTAACAACACTGCAGCTAACTGCATCTTTCTTTGACTGTAATGAAAGGAAAGGGTCTCAAATAAACATCTTCTTGATGCCTTCATTGGTGGAGACTAAACACATTTTCTCTGTAATGTCTTTATTTTCTCTTTTTTCTGGAAGTTCATGATTCTCTGCATTCTGAAAGACTGAGTAATATGAACAGAATAATACTATTGTTTGAGTTTGCCTTCTTGTTTAATTGCTTTTTAACTTCTCTTTGCCCTTCATTTCAATCTTCCATATGTAAGTCTACCTCTTGGTAAACACATCAGTACATTTGCAGTGCAGGCTGCCTTTCATGGTGCAGGAAAAATAAGCAGAGAACTATTTAAATAGAAAGAAAATAAATAAAGTTTGATTTTCGCTGCTTGCTTTTACTTGAGACTGTTAACATCTTTTAATAATGAGGAGAATGAGCTCTCCAGTCATCTTCAATTCTTACATAGATATATTTATCTCAACTATTTGATGATTCTCTCACAAAGGAAGAATTTTTTTTTTTTTTTTTTTTGCCTCCTTGTGCTAACACGTAGTAAGGAAAAGTGTCAGGCTAGATGTAATGTGAATAATGAGAATAAACCTAGGAATACATATGATTGAGAGAATTAAGCCCAGCAACCTGGGGTGAGCCAATTTTTACCCTCTACTTTCAGCAGAATAAATAAGAAGAGAACAGGGACGGAAGACACAAATACCAAGTATCAAAATCTGCATTAATAATGCAGTTCCCATGCAATATATTACTTGTAAATTCCATTTAAATGCCATGTCATACCGTTTAGTACAATGCATTAATCAATAGCTTACAGAGAAAGAAACCATCTATCTTAGTCTGTTCCCCAAATCTAAACTTTTCAAAAAGAAGAGATTTGATCAAGCTCAGTATTAACTGTTCCAAAACAAGGGAGCTTGATTATCCAAAAAAGAACATAAGTACTTGTTTACTTTCAATATGGGTTGATTTCAGTATGAAATGAATAATTTGATTTACTTTTTCCTGCTTACAACCATGAATATGCTGTGGATGTCTGTTAAATTATAATAATCTTTCTTTCCATAAAATAAAGTTAAAGTGGAAATCAAAGATCCTTGGTAATGGTAAGCAGTGTTATTTGGTTAACTTGGAAATGTACTGTAAAAGTTATCAGGATAGAATGGCCTGATGGTCCATTTAGCCTTCATCAGCCCCTAAAGATGGTTTTATTAGAGATTGAGATAGCTTTTTCATAATGTACCTTCTGTACTATAATAGGAGAAAGATAGTTTTTCCTAACCTAACTGTCCAAGTAAAAGTAGTGCAGTAGTCACTTTACTAAAGTAGATCTTCTATAATCTGTATACTTTTTACTTTCTAATAGTATTACACACTGGTATCTGAGCTTAGTAGTTTTTGTGCCTATTTGTGGACAACAGCAAAAGTTATCCACAGAAAATAAGAGACTGACTGCAAACCACCTGCCAAAGCCACAGGTTTGAGGCATATCATGTCTGAGGCACGGTGGAACTGTTTGACACAATTGCCGTGAGCAGTCACATGGACAGACTGCTTCCGGATTGTAAAAGGCATATATCTGTCCTCTCCTCAGCTGTTTGTGGGCTGCTGTGGGCATGGTGACTTTGTGACTCAGTTCTTCTGATGGCTCTTAATCCTGAGAGTCATCATTGATTCTCTTTTATCTTTCATACTGTGGTCATGGATACATTGATGAGGCAAACATGAGAAGACAGCTGAACCAGCAGAAGAGTGATATTCACATTTGATGAACTTGAGCTTCCACCCAGAGCCAGGATTTCAATTGGCTAGTGTAACAGAGCAACATATAAAAGTAACCCATCTTGTCTTTTCTGCTTCTCTATATGCTTCTGGTTGCAAGATTAGTTGGGGAAGAGAAAGATCAGGCCTGCATGTTACACTCTTACGGATCTAGTCACAGTGGGTGAAGCCCATTCCAAAAGGCATGTATCTCCAAATCCCTGATGAGGCTCCCACTGATCTGTTCTCCCAAATAGCTCTGAAGTGAACACGAACTTAGGAGTCTGAAGAAAGAAGGAATGGTCTAACTAATAGCGGGACCTTGGACTTCAATCTGGAAGCAGACTGAGATACAGTAACCAGGGCAATGGCTACCATATACTACTTCCCACCTTTCACAAGGAAACGTTTGCAACTGGGCGATTATGTGTCTTTTCTTTGATCTGCTTTGAATCCCCTTCTAATCCAAGAGAAGAGTGGACTGAGTCAGAGAGAGTCAAGGATTTGGTTCTTTACTCTTGCCCTCTCCTGCTTCACTGGATGACTCCTGGCATTTTATTGAGAAAGTTCCATAGTGTTTGAACTTCTTATTGATTAAAAAGGGAAAAATAAGAAAAAGAAAAGAAAGATTCCATACAGTGAGGTCTATGTATAGATACCACTGTGCATCAGCACAGGGAATACAATTAACCTTTGAGGGCAGTAAAAAGGAACAGAACAAACTGAAATAATAAAGCTGGCTCTGCACTCTACCATGGTGGCATGGACAGATTGTGCTGGAAAGCATCATCACTGCAGAGCTTTGGGGTGAGGAGGGGTTAATTATCTCTTAGTGAAACATTCATTACAGCACCTGGAACTACACAGAACACACTGGGCTGTGAGTTTGTTGAGAGGTTCATGATCTTTTGGAGCAAACCCAGAGTCATTCTGGCGTGAAGCCTTTTCTCTTTGCTCCCTACTTATTCAGAGCTCTGTCTCCTACGTGCTGCAGACAATGCTTTTTCTCTGCATTTTGGCTTGGACTGTGCTTTGCTGTGTTTTCTGCAGTATGTAGCGTGATGGAGTCCTGATACTTACATGGATTCTCTGAGTGGGAGTCTGATATAAATAAAAATGTTCCAGAGCAGTCAGAACATTGTGGCTGTGCTGCTTTCAGACTGTGTCATTTCTTCATGCCCTTTACTGACTGGCTAATACTCCAGTATGATTTTAAGATTCTTGATCTAACTTTTCATAGAATCATAGAATCATAGAATCATAGAATCATAGAATAGTTTGGGTTGGAAGGGACCTTAAAGATCATCTAGTTCCAACCCCCTGCCATGGACTGGGACATCCCACTAAATTAGGCTGCCCAAGCCCCATCCAACCTGGCCTTGAACACCTCCAGGGATGGGGCATCTGCAACTTCCCTGGGCAACCTGTGCCAGTGTCTCTCCACTCTCATCGTGAAGAAATTTTTCTGAATGTCTAGTCTAAATCTGCCCCTCTCCAGTTTATTCCTGTTCCCCTTCATCCTGTCCCCACAAGCCTTTAAGAATAGCCCCTCCTCAGCTTTCCTGTAGGCCCCCCTGGAAAGTCGTTATAAGATCTCCTCTGAGCCTTCTCTTCTGCAGGCTGAACAAGCGCAACTCTCTCAGCCTGTCCTCGTAGGGAAGGTGCTCCAGCTCTCTGATCACCTTTGTAGCCCTCCTCTGGACCCATTCCAACAACTCCATATCCTCATGTTGAGGATTCCAGAACTGGACACAGCATTCCAGATGAGGTCTCACAAGAGAGGAATAGAGGGGAAGAATCACTTCTCTCAACCTGCTGGCCACGCTTCTTTTGATGCAGCCCAGGATACAGTTGGCCTTCTGGGCTGTGAGCTCACATTGCCGGCTCATGTTGAGCTTCTCATCAACCAGCACCCCCAAGCTCTTCTCTGCAGGGCTGCTCTCAATCACATCATCCCCCATCATGTACTGAAAATGGGGATTGCACCAACCCAGGTGCAGGACCTTACACTTGTCCTTGTTGAATCTCACGAAGTTCTCACAGGCCCATTTCTCCAGTCTGTCCAGGTCCCTCTGGATGACATCCCGTCCTTCCGGTGTGGCAACTATACCACTCAGCTTGGTGTCATCTGCAAACTTGCTGAGGGTGTACTCAATCATGCTGTTCAATATCATCGATAAAGATATTGAACAGCACCAGTCCCAGTACGGACCCTTGAGGGACACCACTCATCACGGATCTCCATCTGGAATTTGAGCCATTTTCCACTACTCTTTGAATACAACCATCCAACGAGTTTCTTATCCACCATACTGTCCACCCATCAAATCCATATATCTCCAATTTAGAGAGAAGGATGTTGTGGGGAACCATGTCAAAGGCTTTACAGAAATCCAGATGGATCGCATCGGTTGGTTTATCCATGTCCACTGGTTACCCCATCAAAACAAAACCCCTAAGCTGGTCATATAGGATTTGCCCCTGGTGAAGCCATGCTCGCTGCCATTAATCACATCCATGTCCTTCATGTGCTTTAGCATAGCTTCTAGGAGGATCTGTTCCATGATCTTCCCAGGCACAGAGGTAGGGCTGACAGGTCGGTAGTTCTCAGGGTCATATTTTCTACCCTTTTTAAAAATGGGCACAATGTTACCCTTCTTGTAATCACCAGGGACTTCTCCTGACTGCCATGACTTTTCAAATATCATGAAGAGAGGCTTGGCAAACACATCTGCCAGTTCCCTCAGGAATCTGGAATGCATCTCATCAGGTCCCATAGACTTATATATGTTCAAGTTCCTCAGGTGTTCACAAACATGATCCTCCTCTACTGTGGGAGGGGGTTTACCCCCGTGGCCACCATCTTGCTGTCCCATGACCCAGAAGGGGCGAGAAGAGCAATTATTGGTAAAGACTGAGGAAGAGCAGTTATCGGTAAAGACTGAGGCAAAAAAGTTGTTAAGTACCACAGCCTTCTCCTCATCTGTTGATACATGATCCCCATTTCCAGCCATCAGTGGGGGTACATTCTCTTTGACCTTCCTCTTTTGATTGATGTACCTTTAAAAGCCCTTCTTGTTAGTCTTTACTTCACTTGCCAAGTTCAGCTCCAGTTGCACCTTGACTTTCCTGACTTCATCCCTACACAACCAAGCAGCATCTCTATACATATCCCAGATTCCCTGTCCCTGCTTGCACTACCTGTGCAGTTCCCTCTTCTTTTTCAGTTTAACCAGCAGGTCTCGACTCAGCCATGCCAGTCTTTTCCCTTTCCTGCCTGATTTTCTACATACAGGATTGAGCACTCTTGCACTTTATGGAAAGCATTCTTAAATATTTTCTAGCTCTGTTCTGCTCCCTTGTCTTGGAGGACCATATCCCAGGGGGTCCTACCGAGTAATTCCTCGAAGAGCTGGAAGTCTGCTTTCCTGAAAGTTAGTGTCCTGACTACACTCCTCACCTGTCCCATATCCCTCTGGACCTTGAACTCCACCAGTGCATGATGACTGCAGCCCAGGCTGCCTCTGGTCCTAATGTCACTGATGAGTTTGCTTCTATCGATGACCATAAGGTCCAGTATTGCATCTCCTCTGGTGGGGGTTGGACGAAGAAATTATCCTCAATGCACTCCAGGAGTCTCCTGGATTGCCTACAGTGTGCCGTGCTACTTTTCCAGCATATGTTGGGGTGCTTGATGTCCCGAAGTAGTATGAGAGCTTGCGAGCATGAAGCCTCCTGTAGCTGGAGGAAGAAGGCTTCATCTGTTGGCTCTCCTTGATCAGGTGGCCTGTTGTATACACCAACCACAAGGTTCCCATTGGTTCTTCGGTCTTTAATTTCAACCTACAAGCTTTCAACCTGTTTGTGGCTACTCTTCAACAACAGCTCTTCACATTCTATCCCCTGCCTGAGATACAGGGCAATGCCTCCACCCCTCCTTCCCAGTCTGTCCCTTCTGAACAGCCTGTAGCCATTGATAGCCACACTCCAGTCATGGGATTCATCCCACCATGTTTCTGTGATGGCAACTAGATCATAGCTTTCTAGTAGCACTGTAGCTTCCAGCTCCTCCTGCTTGTTACCCAAGCTTCGTGCGTTAGTGTAAAGGCACTTCAGTTGGGCTGCTGGTTGCTTCACCTTCCCAGTGGGCCCTTTATAACCTATAAGGTGTTTTGAAGAAGTATCCTCCCTAATACATGACCCCTGACACCCATCCCTCCACCTCTTGTTAAGGGCTAGCTTGATGTTATCCCCCTCTCCCTTTGTATCTAGTTTAAAGCTCTATCTATAAGCCCCATGAGCTCCTAGCTTTTGAACCCTGTATTGCTTTCGCCCTTTCACTCAGTCTTCACTCCTGCTACTTTGCGTTGCTCCATAAGTTTGGCTCTTTTTTTTAATTAATAAAAGTGTCTCTGTGCAGTCATTTGCCCACCTACTCTTCTGCAGAGTCAATAAGGACTTTGCTGTTACAGCCTTCTTTACATTTTGTGCTCACTTTGATGCCTACAGGAACTCTCACATACAAAGACAGGCAGGGAACTTGTCAATATATACATAAATGATCTTAAAGACAGTCTAGTATTGTACAAGTAGAACTCGAGTCATAGTTCTGGGATGTTTCTCGCTTCACCACTTCCCTTTCATCTGTCAGGAGCACGTGGCAGCAGTGGCTTCTTCCAGGCCACGTGGTCCAGGCTGGTCCGATCGAAGTGATGGTTGAGAGCATAGGAGCATGGGAGTGAGACCCCCCTGGTTCCTTGTGAATTATTTTTATAAGGCCCATCCAACGCCCATCAGCATGTGTTGGGGTGTCTTTCGGGAGGGTCCAGCCCGGGCTGTCCGGTGGGCAGTGCCCCCACTGCTGCACCACCTGCCCCCGCGGCAGCCAGCTCTGGGTCCCCAGCTCAGCCAAGCAGGGAGAGCCGTGCCCACTCCTGCACTGCCCCTCCGCTGAACCTGGAACCACAGACAAGCTGGTGCCTCAAAGCACACAAATGGGCAGTCTTCAGACAAAATGTTTAAGGCAAAGAAAAAAACATAGTCGGGCTTTACAGCATGTCTGAACTCAGACATGTAAATCCAAGCTAATCTTCTCTCTCTGCATGTGAGGTCTCTGCACTTCCCCCAGAAAGTCAAGAGAGAGAAAATCAAGACACAACAGGGAGAGGAGTGGTGAAGGTGTCAGGAAGGAATGAGATCTGCTGTGTCAGTCAGTGGGAACTGTATTAGACAGGATTTAAGCCTGTAACTCCTGAGGACAGAAATGTCAGGTTTTTGTCAAAGTGTAAGGGACACTGTATAAAAAGTGTGATGTGAGAGATTTTGAGTAAGAACAGATTTAAGGATTAACAGTAAGTGTGCAAGCAGTAGAAAGGAATAGAAAAACACAGTCATGTGAGAGATGAGGTTTAGAAAAGGTCAGATTTAACCTGTAACTTGAAAGTAGGAGGAAAAGAGAAAAAACAATAAATATGGAGACATTCACTGACAGTGTTCAAAGTGAATTTCTTGATATCAAGGGCTTGTTGCAAATGCGTTTGCATCTGTCACAAGACAATGTTGTTTGCCATTGCCTCGTAAATAAGGTCAGTAATCCAGGATGAGATTGCAGACTTGGCCACTTAAGGGAAAATAACCTTGTGAACAACAGTGAACAGCTTCAGAAAATTTACGGCTGCAAGTTTGATATGCATAGCAGAAACATTTGAAACAATCAAACAGGAAAGACAAATTTGGTGGGAAACGAGGAGGGTGGGGGAAAATGGACTGAGGAAAAGAGACAAGTTCTGTTCCTCCCCATTTTCTGGAACATCCAGGAAGTTGTGAAAGTTGCTGTGTGACATGTTCTCTCAGGGACAGGGGGCAGCTTCAGTAGCTGCTGTAAACACACAGCTCTGGTCCTCATTGGATCCACTGACAGCGTGCCACTATGTGAAGGAGGCAAGCTTCAGCTTGTCTCTAATTTGTTCTTTTCTTGTCTGATCCTCAATTTTGCTCCATAGTGGTTAAAGTAAGTTAGATCACAATTTGTTTTCCTCTGGCCTGTCATCCAAGCTAGTCCCACACAGAAAATGGAAAATCCACCTGGTACAGTAAAAAAATTTGCTTTCTTTTTGCATTTTTAGTAGCATAATAACAAAATCTTCCTCCTTCATCTCGCAATGGTTCTGGTTTCCTCTCAACTCCAAAACTTTATGTAAGAGCCAATTAATGGGTCAAAGACTGTGCTACATATCCCAAAATATGTTCAGAAATGCTTGTTAGCTGTAGGTTGCTAGGTAAACAAAGAAAGGGGAATTGTACGTTGCTAGATAAGTGTAGGTTGCTAGATAAGAGATAATTTGTGACCGATCAATTCTTAAAAGTGGCACATCACCGGGGCAGCTGCTAAGGAGATGACAAGGGTATATGAAGCCTTGCTTGGCCTAATAAGTGGATTTCCTTAGAGCACCTGAATAGAGGCCGGGCCAGCAATCATCTACAAATGGCGCCCGAACAAGGACACGAATCTGGGAGGCAGGGACCCCGATCCTGGGAGGCAGGGACCCTGATTCTGGGAGGCACGAATCCTGAACTAAGCTGAAGCAGTACAGCAGTTACCCAGCAAACATCCTGAACTTTTAGCAAACTTAGCACCCAATTCTCCTTAATATCTGGTTGTCTCCAAATGGAATGCCAAAACTTTAGCAGAAAACATATACAGAAAACGTGAAATTTATGCTTTGATTCTTAAATTAGCAAGTAAATATTGAGCATTAATGAGGATTTCATGTATTATTACTGTTATCTAGCACAGTTTGATTGTATAAATGACCTTAAAACATGTTCCATGGCAGCTTGCTTTTTGTGGGTTTTCATGAGGACATCGTGGAGCCAAGCTACCTAAAAGGGAAGCAGGAGTAGTGGCATTGCTGGAATACTTTGGATTATGAGCGTTATTTGTGTGTTATCTGTCTTCAAAATCCAAGATAAATATTTTCCTCTCTCATTTCATTGCATCCCTCTTAAAACAAATTCTGAAGTCCCCAAGGTTGGGGATATGATCACATCAGCACTTGTAACCCTGCCACAGTGAATTAAAACAGACCGTATGACCACAACTGAGAAGCAGTTATGCACCATGTCATCATTTGCACTCCGATATCAAAAATAATAAATGCATTTTCACAACCTATCAATTATCCAGTTCTGCTGTACATTGCAGTAGACTACAAGTCTACACCTGGGCAGCTGATGCATCTCTGCTGAGGGAAACCACGAGTTTTTTTTTATGTAATGTCTGCCTGTTCGCAGGCATTCAGCTTGTGTCAAAAAAAAATTGCTCGAAGACAGACAAAAGCAGGAAAACAAATAAGTAGCATGTAAAGTCCCTGACTCTGAATTCAAGCCTGATTTGGCTAGTAACTTTATATTTGGTTTCCAGCAAAACACCATACTATGATAATTCTCAGAATTTTTATTTGGAAAATAAAGTTAATGTAATCTTCTTAACCCATTGCCAAAACGCGAAAAACATGTTATGTTGCTGTAATAGTGATGATGGTAGTAGTACATTTAAGGGAGAAATCATGGAAGTAACCATAACACTTGAAGATGTTTTGGTCTTGTTTTTGGTATTATTATGAAATAATATTTTTGGTATTATTATGAAATAATAATTTTGGTATATTTTTGGTATTATTATGAAAGTGAAAATTATCACTTTCATTATTTGGAAGGACTTTGATTCATCTGGAATGAAATTTTAGAAGGCAACACTGCAGTACAAAAGAGAAATTCAACATTCCTCTCCTCCTGCTCCAATCAAAATGACATTACAAGGATACACCAAATGAATGTAGGTAATACAGCTAGAATTTTCCAGAGGCACTATGCTCATTTCAAAGGAATATTTTTTTTGTCTGTACATTCTAAACACTGTCTGAAAGTGAATGTAAGATCTTTGGTTTTTCAAAAATCACGTCCTTTTTTTTAAAAATTGTGGTCCTAAGATCAGTTGATGGCTTTTCCTTCATTTGCCACAACCGTAATTAGTTTATTGACTAGAATAATGCCACTGGTGAATGCCATATAATTTCTTTTAATTAGAAGAAAACCTTTTTGTCAACAATGGAAGTAATTAATTTCCTTTAAAGAAAGGGCCAGAATAAATTGCTTGCTCAGGAGTGGCAAAAATGTAGAAAACAAATAGCAGACTCTAAAGCAAAGCTAGAAGGGAAGGGGAAAGCCATTTTCCTCCTCAGCTTTCAAGATTAATTTTTTCTGTTTACAAATCCTTTGTGTCAACTTTTTGCTAAAAATGTCATTCAGACAACTTGCATTTTGGGTAAGAATTAAGCTAAAATTGTTCATTCGGCCTGATCTCGTAAATCAGTGGGTGTAGAAGGTACCTAGACAATAAGTTGCATCTCTCATCTGTCACTTTGTCTTCTGAAGCTCCATCTGCTTAGCAAATTAATTAAAATCTAAACTCCTTATTCAAAGCTGTTTAAAAGATTGTCACAGATTTATAAGGTGTTTAGATCAAGCTTTAAGGACAGAGCCCTTAATTATGCCGTATAGTGGTATTTTCCTTCTTAGGTAGCTACAGTAGTGCTCAGTATGAAGAGTTATTCAAGCTGCAGAACCCAGCTGGGGATACAGGGATGTTCTGGAGTTGCACTAACTGCTTCTGGATAAAAGAAAAATTTACTCGTAAATTTCTGTGTACAGTCTGGTTTAAAATCCTTTTCTCACTCCTTTTCTAATTATTCAAGCTGCTCTTTTAGACTTCCTTGTGTTGAGATGTAAGGTAGCTGTCCTGTCACAAGGCAGGATGTGATTAAACTAGTTAGTTCAGCTGAAGTAAGTGTTAGAAATTCCGTTATAGGACTTCTTTTGCGCAAAAGGCAAATTGAGTCAACTTATGCAGTTAAGTTTCAGATTTGTAGATAAAAAAAAAAAATTGAACAGATCCAGCAAAATCTTATCTCATGAACACTTTTCATCCCCAAAAATGAGAAATACTGGGGGACTAGTGAATCTGCTAGAGACTTTACTGCTCAGAGGAGCAAGGTTGTCTGTAGAAAGGGCTCAGGTAACTGTATCAGTATCAAACCCTAAAATTAGAGAAAAGTTCAGGTTGGTTGCTTTTCCCAGAACTGAGGATTCAGAAATCTTTTCTTTTTTCTGTAGATCGGGTAGAAATACAAATGGATCCCTTCCACCAAATTAAAAAGTTTTTTTCTTTGTTTCTTTATAAGATTTTCCATTTGATTAAACTAGCAAATGGGGGGGAATAAACATTCTTATAAGGCAGTACTCACAGGTATCACTGTTCTTGAGGCCTTTTTTATTGTGAAAGTCTCTCTGGTTTCCATGTTTGGGCCAAGTTCTTTTCTATACTTACAGTGATAAAATGAACCATTCTGACCTCAATTCATCAGTTAATGGGGCTGTACAATAAAGTGAAGTTCTCCAACAGAGAAGAATGTTACAACCACTGTTTCTGATGTGTAATGCTGTGGCTTATTCTCTGTTGTCAAGCAGAGAAGAGGATGAACTCTCCATCTCATCTGTAGGAAGCAGGGTGCCTGGAAGCCTCTGGTAAATCATTTATTTTGGTGAGCTTGCTTTCATTTGAGCCTGATATTCTTCGGGTACTCCCTTACTGAACACCATTGAGGCTGAGTGAATTAGTGAATTGCCATTCATATATATCAAGTTATGTGTTTCTGGACTTGTGCGGCATCTACCATTAAGGATCTCAAAATACTATACAGTTTTAATGAGTAAGGCTTCACAACACTCATGGGAGGTGCAGAAGTACTGTTAACCAAATATAATAGATAAGGAAAGCAAGATGCAGAGAAGCCAGTAGATAGATATTCCGAGCCTTGCCTCCTGCATCTATATTTTGCAAACTTTTGTTCATACACGAAGAAAAAATTCAATATCCCCAGAAATGCAAATTGAAAGTTATGTTTACAGGAACCTTTGGGAGAAAAGGATTTCACGAGTGTACATTTCAGTATTAAGGCGTTCAGAGATGTTCCAGATTTTTGAGTAGGCATACAGGCATATTTACAAAACAAAACAAAATAAAAAATCTCAAGTGTACTCAAAGACTCATTTTTTTCCCCTCTGTATGGCTGAAAACTGATTTGGGGCTGACAGCTGTCACATAACTGAGAGAAACATGGTCATATCTTCCACAAAGGAATAGGACTTACTGAGAGAAACTGCAATGGATTGATACGGTCTGTTTTAAATCAGCAAATGTCTTGTGGTGATCGAGGCTCCTTAGAAAATTGCTACTCCAGTTAGTCATTGAGATTTTTATAGTACTGAAACATACATGATTTTGAATTATTGGGATAATAGTTTTCCCTTAGAGAGTCATCTATAATTCTCCTGGGAACATTTAAATCTTTCCTTTTTCCACTCGTGCCTCTCCAGTCTACTGAAAAGCTCTGGGAACTGCCCTGCCCTTCTTCTAACTGGGAACCAAGGGTAAGTGCCTTTTAAGTGAATCAGAACCATTCCTAAAAGCAACAGTAAGGGATGTTGTGGGGTAAAAGAAAAAATAAATTAAAAATCCTCTTTGGTTCCCTGCCTCTGCCAAGGCCTCTCCAGGGGAGCCCGCAGCACTTGCCACATTTAGGAGCAGAAATCCAGCACAAAATCAAACCAGTTGCGTTTTAGGCGAACACGGAACACTAATTAAAGGGCTGTCCAGGTCACTGTTGAATAATTATTTTCCACTTTTATTTTCAAATTGGAAATGATAATTTTATTGAATTCCACTGCAAAAAGTAATGTGGAGGAGACAGGTGGCAAGCATTTTGATTGGATTGTTTCTGATCTTCCAAATGGAAATATTCGAAAAGTTCAACAGCGTGACCAAATGGATATTTTTCGCGTTTGTAGCAGTTAATTAGTTCAGACAGAGGGATACACATCACAAGAAAAAAAACCTCCCTCCAGGCATTTAGCAGATGCCTGGAAACTGTGAACTGACTGTATCTGAGAAGTTAGTACCATATCTAAAAGAAAATTGCTGTTGACAGGTTCCCAGAAAAATAATCTCCTGAAAATCTAGGATAATTAGTTATTAGAGTCTATATATTTATGAGTGATTGCGGGGTAGGAGAACATGCTCCTTTATCAAGCTCTTATTACTGAAATCTAATTCATCTGGATTATTATGGAGGTTTCTGAATGCTTTAGTGTTTCCTTATCATAATCAGAGATGTGATAAGGCTGTTGTAATCCTGAAAGAATCTCAGATAATGGTGTCTATAGCTATGCCTGGCAGATACGGGTAACCAAATGCCAGGTTTCAGGGCAAAAACTAATTGCCTGCAGAGGTCAGAAGGAAGTGTTTTCTTCCATACGCTGTACTGCAACAATTATCAAGGTACGTAATGCATGTTAGAGTGAGATGATGTCCTAGAATTAAACTTTTCTCTGAGATTTTATTTATTTGCCACTTATTTGTTGACATCTGGCAGGGCACCAGGCTTACTGGACCATGTAACTAACTTGGTATAGCAAATCTTATGGGAAAGTAATTCTATTCAGACACGCAATACAATGTTAATACTTAGATTTTGAGAATAGACGGTATGTTCTGACAAAGACTGTCTTATTAATTTAATAAATGTCTGTATGCTGAAAATGAAAAATAGATTACCTCAATACTTGATCTAGTGTTAGTGAAGATGCATGAAGAGGAACTGCCATGTCTTTTATGAACAACGAGGTGGATTTTTTCATGGTGATTTCATATTGCATGCCATGTGTGGATGCGGCACATGCATAATAATTGGGAAAAACTATACTCTTTCCTTTCCCAGATGGCTTCCATGTAAACATTTTTAAGTCAAGTCTGCATGGTTAAAAACATTTTACCTCAACATTCAAAGGAATAATACATTCCCTGAATCCTTGTTCATTATATAGGACCAGTGACAGTAATGCTGTTTAGTCAGCCATGCGTTTGGATAGCTGATTCATTCCAGAAGATAAGGCACTACAGAGGAGAATTAGCATGCTGGCTCTTAGATCAGTTGAATCTTGTTATTGTAGAAAACCTCCAAGACCTAACACCCAGTAACAGCAGAATGACAAGGATTTCTGTTTTGCCATACTTTTCTCAAGCAGTGATCGGTTTACACACTGATCAAACTTTAGTGCTCCTGTTGCTGCAAACTTCAACTTTTCTTACCAATTGGGTGTGAATGTCTCCAGAGTTTATGAAACAGTGGCCACAGGTTAACTTACACAGTCTTGCATTCCTGTAAAGCTGGTGCTCACTTGGTTTAAGTCATTGAACTGAAAAGGAAATTAGAGCATTTCCCGGCTGCCATGAATTAAACTCTGGTTATGGTGTGATCTCACTGGTCTATATTTTCTCCTGTTTATCATAGAATCATAGAATCACTAGGTTGGAAAAGACGTTTTAGATCAGCAGGATTAAGACAGACGACAGAAAAAAAAAAAAAAGTGGTTTTTTTTAATAGCATGTAGAAATGTGCTATTTTAGTTTTGCCATAGAAATCATGGCCATATATTGTGTATAACAGGCCTTTGGATAGGCTCATTGGTGGTTTTTAAGTCTGAGGGCCTGACTGTGCCTGCCAGGCACTCCCTTCCCCCAAGCCATGTGGGTGCCAGAGAGGACACATGCTTCAGCAGCTGCCCTATGCATAGAAAGCGGACAAAGGCATAGAAGAAAAGGAAGAATCTCCCAGGTTGGTGTCTGCTATCATTACTCAATCAATAATGAAATAAAAGGAGGAAAAGTGAGAGGAGGAAGAATATAAATGAGTGAAAAGAAAGTTTGTGATGGATTATAGTCTGGCTTGGAGCAGAATTCAAACAATATCATATCAAATATGTGTTTCTTCCAATTAACTTTGTGACAAGCACATTCAAGAAGATTTAAATGTAGTTCTTAATTGATGTACTTTCCAGGGCACGGTAGATGTTTGATCATTTTAGATAACAGAACAGCAGAACAGAAAATTAAATTGACAGAGTGCAGAGAGAGATGAAAGATACATGTAGCATAGAACAATAAACTATTATTACAAATGTTAGTAATTAGATCACTTCTATTTGTTATTGATTTTTATTTTCTGTCTTATTATATTTATTTATTGCGACTGGCTTTTGCAACCACATTCACCAGAGTGACAGAACAAAGTCTGACGCTAACCACTTGGATGAACTGATTTTTTTTTTTTTTGGTGCTGGGTGGGAGACCAGGTGAGTGTCCTTCCTTTGGGGGCTGTCTCATGGTGATCATTCCTCAGAAGAAATGAAACACCCCGGTGCAGCAAAAATCTTTGTTACTCGAATGTCTACCTTGGCAATCACAAAGTATGTGCTCAGCTTTAAGCTCGTACTTATGTGCTGTTGACTTTGAATAACTCAAGGTTAAACACGTGATAAATACTTTGCTTTGCATGCTGACTCTGAGACAGAAGGAAGGAGTGGTGACAGGTTCGTTGGTTCTGTTACCAGCCCTACAGTTCCCCCTTCGTCTTTGTGTTATTATTTAGACCAGGAATGTTCAGAACAGCCACACTTTCAAGCAGCAATTTGAAGTTCCCTAGGACAGCTCATTACAAAAAAGACATGCTCTCACGTGCCTAGAAAATAAAGCCTCTGTATTTGCATTTTCCGAAAAGCTGTTTACTGCAAAAATTTGAAGCAATCCTCGGACCTTGACTTACTGAGAACATTAATTGTCTCCAATCATTGTTGGACCATCTGTTTCACATTTTGACAAGTGCACTTACCTCCTTCACTCCTACCCCCCCTTTCACATTCCTCAACAAAAGATAATGAATAAATTACAGAGAGACAACAAATGCATTGATAATCAAGATTTAAAACAAATGAACTGGAAGTGGCTATGTTTCTACACGGAGCTGTAAATTGCTTTCTTTTATTGTGCTGTGAAAATTCTGACTTGGCATCTAAAAATACAAGAACATGAGAAAACTGTTAAAAGTGTTATGTTAGAGAGGGGTTTGGCAGCAAAGCTTCCAGGGTCTCTCACCTTGTTGGGGACTTGTATGAGGACTAGGGAGGAATCAGTAAGGGCTGCAAGTCATTTGAGAAATGGCTGGAGAGTCAGGATGGTGAGAAAGGAGTTAAAGAGTTTAATTTTAATTAGGATTTAATGAGTGGATATTATGCTTGTGAAAGCTAAAGGCTGGACTGAGGCAGAAAACAGAAGGCACAGCGGAAGCCTTGTTTTTCCATCTTCCTTGGCAGTCTGGACTGCCTGTGCCGGACCCCAGGCATTTTACTACCCATTCGTTTAAACAGCTTTTGTAGTGCAACTTGATAATAAGTGCTCCCATTTGCTTTTCCTGTTTGCGTACAGAGCAATGCGAGCGGCAGGCTGCACTGCTGCTCTGTGTCCATGGTGCGAGTCTCTCAGCGCTCAGCGTTGGCGTGGCTGCAGTGGGCAGCCAGGCAGCTGGGACGTTGGGTGTGATACAGTATCTTTACTGCACTGGGCAGTGACCGTGGCCTTCCAGCCCCTACCATGCTTCCTCCCATAAATCCACATTTACGACTAACTTAAAGTGCATTGAGTAGTTTTAACCTCCACAATCGTGATGTGTTTAATGGACTAGAGCACTCTGCATTCCTGTTTAGTCTGCTATTCCAGCCATAGGGTTTGCTCATAGCACAGACAGTGCAATTGTGGCCTTATCTGTAGGTTTATTCTTCTCAGCAGCAACTGAATCTGCTAACAATTCCTCTGAACTTACAAACCCTGCAATATTAGTTTAGTTTCGTGCCTTTGTAGGGCAGCACTGAAGAAGAAGGAACTACATATATGTTGTAAGATCATCTTTGGCACCTGTAAATTAGAATAAATTCAGGCTCTTCAGCAAAATTATGGTATTTTATATGTTTTTTAATGTGATTGCTTAAGAACATGTTGAAAATTTGCATAGTGGTATTAGGATTCCCAGCGTCTGCATTTTAATTACTCTCTCTTGAGTGGAAATGGGTTCACTCTACAGCTAAATTATTAAGTTAAACACTATTTACCCAAAAGTTTGCACAATGCATTTTACCAGAGCATGAAGGGCTGTGAAGCAAATAATCTAGTTTTTCTTTTTGTTTTAAAAATTTCATGAACTTACATAGTTCTGGCTCATTACAATTCAAAACTGGATAAATAAGGAATAATTCCAGCTTAGCATATTAATGTATTGGGGGAAGATTGAGACATGTATAAAACAGTCCCTTTGTAAATAAATTGTGCTGTTATTCCAATCAAACTACTTTTTTTCTGTAATGTGATAATTACTTGGGGTCGGCAGAGTGATGGTGATGATGATAATTAGCATTTTTAAGCATTATGCCATTTTAAAAGACCATTGCCAGGCTGCTGGGGGATATATTTCTAAGTATCATCAATCTCATTACACAGATGAGTAAGCTCGAGCAAAGGTGAAGTAACATTCCCTTAGAGCAGAAAAAGTCACTAAAAGAATTAATCTAGGGACTTTGCAACTCAAAACATAACATTTTCTTCCAGGCTTGGAAGAGGTTAATTAACTTTCAGGTTCATTAGTAACTCAAGTCTATAATTTGAAGGCTATCCAGTTACCAATGTGACATGAGCAGATAGTTTCTCTCTGGTTTCTGTTGAACTCATATCTGCAGCTCAGAGAAGGAGCCTCGCTGTTGACAGGGGCAGCCGCTCTGTAGACAATTTTTCTTTCTGGTCTGGAATGTAACTGTTGTCACCCTGGGACCACAAACGGTTGCCTTCGGCTGAGGTGACATTTTAGCAAGTCAGATATAGGGGCTTAGAGATTCCTCCGGTTTTCACCAGTGCAGATTTCCCTCTGCCCCACACCACCTCTCCCTCAGCAGCGTGTTTCAGAGTCAGCAGTTCATTTCCTTCAGCGTCTTTAAGGTTTTAATAGAGAGCTCCTTCCTCTGGCAGTCTTTGATGGGGACAGGACTCTCTCAGTAAAAGGCTTTCATCCACAATGTTAACAATGTTAACATCCTGGAAGATGTTAGGTGGGATATTTAGCAAAGGCAGAGATCAGCACCGACAAGGCATATTGCTCCTGGGCTGAATATAAGAAACTAATTGCATACATGATCATAAAACTCCTTATCCTCAATCACCATCTGGTGCTGCAGCGGTGCACGGTGCTTGTTCTACAGAGACAAGCAACAGGCTCTGCCAAAGCAAAGCCAGCCTGATAGATGTTGCCCTTTGAATTCTCTTTTTCATTGAAACAACAATGAAAAATCACTTTGTGTGAAAAGCTATGAGCCCTGATAACACAGTGTCAATTATAAACACAGTGAAGTATACAGCAGAAGAAGCTGCTGATCACCCTTGAATTCTGATTAGGTCCTGAAGTTTCAGATAAATTTCTTTTCCTTTGAGATTATCTCTTTGATATCCAGATCAAGAAAGTTTCCTAAAAGCACAGGCACTTTAAAGTCCTCATTTTAATGCAGTAATCTATGGTTTTAAGGTTCATAAATACTACTATAATTCCCTCCAATTCCCAATAATTTACCTTAGGCTATCCTACAGTAAGAATGACATTTGTCTATGTTTGGGGTTTTTTTTCCAGTTCCCAGCTATCCAAATATTTTTCTCCTGTACCTCTTATGGATGTATAAGAAACACAAACTCCATTAAAATTGGTTAAGCAAATGTGATCAGATCAAAACTTGTTTTCACATAAAAAACCACCAAGGATCTCCTCCTCCCTTCTTCTATGAAATAAGAGTTCAAAGAAGCTGTACTTTCAGATACTATGATTATGTTTGATTTTAAAAAAAATAAAACTCTCATCTTAATATAAAACTTCCTTGAGAAAATTTCAAATGCATTGAAAAGTGCAATTTTGATTTCAAAAAGCTCCTTTTTAATTTAAAAGTTAAAAGACTTTTAAGGCCAGTATTAGCAATGGAAGCACAGCGGAACTTCTTTGGGGGAGAATAATATCAGCAACTTTTTAGAGAGGAACAATGGTTCAATGGGTAAGAAGCTATCTTTGGACTTACAGAACAGTGAAGTTTTAGAGAACACCAAACTAAGGAGAAGTAATTTGCAGAAAATTAGTGTTTTTGTGGGTATAGCTTCTTGCTGTAAAATGGTTTCACAAAAATAAAATAAAAAAGGAAAGGTCAAAATAGTTCATTCCTCAATTTTCAAAGAAAATATTTTGGCATTTTAAAAAGATATTTTGGTTTTGAATTTTAAAATTAGTTAAAGTCATAAAACATGCTGAATAACCTTTTCCTTGGCTGAAATATTGGTTTTCAGTTTAAAGAAAAGTTTGGGTCAGCATAAGACACGGTTTCTCTCAACACACATGCTGCACACTCCGCTGCATCCCTGAAAGCCTTTAACAACTATTTTTACTATCAGGATAAAATGAAAAATGTGTTCGGTTTTCCAACTAAAACATCCAGTGTTTACAAAGCTGTGTTTTAGGAGCTTGGGATTTAGTTTCTGGCTCTGCAACAGAATTCTTGGATAACCTTGTGGACTTGGACCCAGATTTGCAAAAGGATTCACGAGAAACATATCAAATTTAGATAATAAAGTTTAAAATCTGATCAACTGTATCTAACTCTGGAGGTGCTGAAAGTTGAAGAGTGCCTTCATTTTTAGATGATGTTTTCCTAGGTGCTTAAATTCTGCTTTTGTAGATACAGAGAGAGCGTTCAGGCTCCCAAGGAACAGAAGGTCAATGGGATGCCTTTCTATTCTTTGTTCAGAGAAATGAAACTCAGAGGAGGTTTGTGTTCACAGGAAGATTTCATGGAGAGTTCTTGTGTGATTGACTACAGTGGCACAAAGAAGGAAAAGAAATTAAGTCCTTGACTGTATCATCAGAATGTCCCCATTCAGATATGAAATGATATGCTTTAAGTTTGCAAATACGGTCCTTTTCAGACTGTGATGCATGATTCATATGGTCCCGTGTTTTTTTTCGCTAAGTATGTGAGAAACGCAGGCTCATTTTTTTCTCTTCGAGGTCTTCCATCCACATTAAACTTCCATGTCCACAGCAGTGCCTTAATTCCCAGGCTATATTCTGGCAGGAGACTATTCTTCAGGGCACCAGGGGAAGATTTTTTGAGAGGGACTGGAGATTAAATGATCAGCAACAGACAAGAGGAGAATTGTTGCACGTTAGAGGAGTTCCGCATCTTTACTCCCACTCCAAAAGTATATGTGTACTATGCAATAGTGCACAAATAGTCCTTGGAGTGAAGACTCCCTCTGCTAGGCATCCCTTGAATTGTGATCATCAGCTCCTAAGTACACAAAACTGTACTGCACTAAGAGCAGACAGTTGACTGTGTTGTGAAGAAAATTGGATTATTGAGGAAACAAGATACCCATAGTTCACCAGTGGTTCACCAGTTTTCTACTCTCTTGGCTGTATGGGGCATTTGAAGGTCAAGACTGGCTCACCATTTATGCTGATGGAAGGCCCACCAAAGCAGACTTATTGTGGACTCTTGGCAGTGGGTATTGCATTCCACCTATAGGGGAAAAAGAAGTCGTTTTCACTTGGAAAGGGTAAATAATGGCACTCTAGCCTCTGCCCTGCTCATAAAATACAAAAACACATCCACAATATCCATACCAGTGCACCTTCTTTAATTTTGTGCAGTAGGAAAGCCCAGAATTCAGAAATCTGACTTATAAACCTGAGTGGCAGAATAAATTTAATAATTTCTTCTCTTTAGGCTTAATTTAAGACCTATGAAGCTACTGGAAAACATACACTGAACTTACCAGAAAGTGACTAAAACCTTTAGTATTCCACGTCATTCAGACTCTCCAGTAATATTTGTATTTAGAAAAGTGTTTTCTTCCAGAATATAGTTTTTTTCATATTTTTTTTTAATTTATAATTTTACAGATTTGTTTTCTGCATTTTCCTGTTAATATAGAGGATGTAGAAATTCACCATTCCAGTGGAAAAAAAAAGAAAGCAGAAAGAGGGTAATATAAAAAATAGGCAGTCACTGTTACTAAAATTCAATGATTGCTATGAAAGAGTATACAGCTATTTCATACATGAAATGTAAGAAGATGCTGAAATAATCATTGTGGTAAGGACAGTGAAAACTAATTTGACACTTATAAGTGCTAATAAGTATATGAATGGACTACATGTAGCAATGATATTTGTGTGAAAGATTCTGTCTTCAGCATACACCTGAGGAAACCTTTACATTTTCAGGTAAAGAGACTTGCAAACTACTCACAGCAGTTTCGGCTGTGGAACACAAGTCTTGTACATGATCTAGTTCATTGCTTGTTGTGTAGGGTGAGCGTTTCTGCCTCATTTCTATGTGAAAGTTTCAATTTCCTAACCTGAGTTTTCACCTGGAGGTATTATAAATATATATATATTTTGATTTGACAGGTATACTTTTTTGTACATGCTTGTACTAGGAAACTGTGGTAGGGGACAGGTATAATCTTACATGAATATTAATTGGTGAATGTTCAACTTATAAATATGACTAGGAACAATAAAAAAAAAAAGTATGCCAAGAAGAGCAGCAGGCAACAGCTGAGAACACATCCCTAATAGAGTTTATCTAAATGTTGTGCTTGAGGTATTTCTTCTAAGTCAGCACTTGTCCCTACACAATTACTACATAGATATTTTCACCAGTCCAGGGATCCATACCTAGAGAGCTACCTAGCTATCCTAATCAGGAAAGATATATTCTCCTCTCAAAATATTTTCTATCTCCAAGTAGTTCTGGTATCTTTGTGGAGGGACATCTTCATCTAGATGCTGGGCATCATGCTTTGTGTGGCCTCTGGGTCATCAGTCTCTGACAGAAGAAAATTCAGATTGGTATCTCACTGTTGGTACACAATGCAGCTGTTTATGATTTAAGCAGAAAGAAAAATACAGATAGTTTGTCTGAGAGCCATTAAGTCTTCTCATAAGTGTTAGAACATGCCTCAGTGGCCTCCAAAAGAGGAAGACAGCAGAGTCTGAACACAGCATCATTAAAGTACCGTGTCTTGTCCACTGGACAGGTAGTCAAATCCAGTCTTCCACATTCATCATCACCTGGTAAGTAATCGCTGTGAGATAAATACCAGATGTTAAATTCTGCTGATATATTAAATTGTAAACAGGGCACACAGTCTTGTTTAATTTCAGACAAGATAGTCCCATCTAAAAACATTTACTTAAATTAAATTAATTTACTTAATTTAAAATAGAACTTAAGAATGAAACAGGACCGAAGCACACTCCATATGCTAGAAAGAGAGGAATTATTTTTCTTTACAGTGGTCTCTTCAGAAAAGATTTGGAAGAACAGGGAACCTGAGGCATGATAATGTGAAAAAACCCAGGAACTGGTACACTTGATCTGAACTGGAAAGAAGAGACCTCACCTGTACACAGCATACCTCAGGCAACCCTTCTCTACAGGAGAAGCATAAAAATTGAATGAGACTAAAAGACAAAACTTCTCACCTCAGAAGTGGTCCTGTTGGGAGGCATGATTATGTGGAAAATGTTTATACAGCATTTCTATCTGTTATGCCTGTTCTGGGAAAGAGAGAAACTTTCTTTCTCCACAACTACCCATAAAACATGCTTCACCTGTATACTAGTGGCTTGAAATTAAAACAAAATGCCTCACCAGTTAGGAATAACATCATACCACATTGTCAGTGACTGAATTCCTGTTGTTAGGTCTCAGTTTGAAGTATATTATATTTTAATTACATTCATTGCATGATCCAGGTTTAGTAGGGCAAAAGAAACATAAAATCCTAGGAAAAAGTTTTTTAAAAAGAATAATCACTGAATTTAATTATACATAATAGCCAGTGAGGGAGGATGATTTTCCATTTCTGGATGTTAACCAATAAGAACCTTCTGGCGTGATTTTTTTATTTCAAGTAGAAAATATTTAAAAGAGTGAGCTTTAGAAGAGGCTAAGTTTCTACAGCAGACATAATAATTAACATTTATATAATGCTTTATAATGCATTGTAAATTTATAGTAATTTTAATATGTATTGTATAATTTTATTAAAAAGTTTAAGTGCATATTACTTTTTTTACTAACATTACCTTTACTAATAATACTTGTTAGCTGTACTTGCTGATAGTACTTAAATGAGGTACTAACAGCTTTTATATACTTTTTAAGTTTTATTTTTTTCTCAGTAACTTTTTCAGTGTTTTCAAAAATTTTAGTCTTTTGTTAGGTGGTGAATACTCCTTTTTTTTTTCTAATGGGAAAAGAAGAGTAACATATTCTAAATAATTAAACAAATGAGACAAATTTTAAAAGAGGATGGAAAGATCTTCGTTAATCTTCCCTCCTTTTCCCCTTCTTAATACTGTCTGAGGGTTATGGGTGTTTAAATGCCAGAAGCATGCTTGAAATTCAGGTTTAATATTATTTGAATGTTTGTTTTATGATTCTTAGTTAATGTGTGGATCTTACAGACTTAGGAAATCATTAAATCAATTACTAAAACTTGGCTGAAAAAAGGCTGGATAATGTATCTGCATTTTCAAAGCGAAAACATTTGGCTTTTCACTTCGAGTAATACCTCAAGACTAAATGCTGGGGGTCTATTTTTAAATAAAGTGATGTGAAAACTGTATCAAAAAGTGGTGATTTTATATAAAAATTATTCCCACCGGCAAATTTGGATAATAATCAAAATTCGTAATTCAGTTCTGTTCCAAAGCAGAATATTTGTAGCAGGATTAATCTAAGTTTACTGTCACCAGTCATATTTCAGTATGCTTGCAAGAACTGGCACTATCAGAGCTGTTTGTGGGGAAGCGGTGAAAGATGAAAGGACAGTAAGCTCGTGGAGGCAACTGAAATTTATTTATTGAAATTGCGAAGGAATGTTTGACCTCAAGTTGCATAGCGGAATTAGTTCAGAAAAGTGTCCAATTTTCTGCAAAATGGAGCCTTTCATGTGTATATATATATATATTTATATATATTTGCTTTCTGAGGCTCAGTTTGTAGAAGCAGGTTTCCAGACTTGTTGAGTAGGTGGTCCAAATTCCGATCACATTTACTTCAAAATAAAATCAACAACACATCCCCTTATCTCACCAGAATGATTCTGGAAATGTTTAAACATTCAATTTGAAAGAAAGAAATTTTGCTTATTTTTTGATAAATAATGAAAAGTGACTTATTCTCAGGTAACATTTTTCACCAGAAACTTCATATTTTCAATGGGTGACCTTGTGTCACTGCCATTACTAATGCAAAGACATTAATATAAATTTTTTAGCTTAGATCAAAAAAGCAAACCAAAAGGCGCCCCAGGATATTCATCTTCTGAAAATAGGCATTTCCTGAGAGAAATAAGGATGGAAGCAGGTTACCGGCCTGGGGCAAACCTTCCAGTGTTTACATTTCCCAAACAGTCATCGGCTTCCAAGTAAAGTGTTTTTCTTTGATCAGTATTTGTCAATTCTTTATCTGCATATTCCCTTTATGTCTTCAGTATATTTTTTTCTTGACATAGTGTATTTGCTCTGCATTTTAGCTATCAATTCAGAAGAAAGACACAGTTCTGAGGCTTATGACACTCTGTTTTAGGCTGTACTACTAATTATATGTTTTTTTAAACTCATTATTGTTGCTTGTCCTAAGTGGTATTGTTACTCATATTTCAATCTGCATTGCATTAATGTCCAATGTCTGAATTTAACTACCAGTTGCCTTTTGTGAGGCATTCTACAAAGATTATAGGAAAGACCTACAGTCTCTTTTCTTATAGCTGACAGTTAAGGGCAACTTTCACTCTCGAGACAGTACTTGTAAATATGACTAAATTTAATGCATATTCTTAAGATCTGCTGAGAACATGGAGAGACTATCTAATCAAGAAAATTTTCTCCTAAGAAATCTGGCCATAGATGGTTAAATAAATGTTAATTATTTGTGGAATGCTATTGCAAGCCACTTGTTTGAGAGATGAATATTTATTTAAAGGCTTTTTTGAGCATTGGTTAATGACCTGAGTACATAGGTTTTTTTCTAAAAGTCATTGAATATACTTTCAATTATTACAAAGTTCAAAGGCTACTTAATGGTGTCTTTAACATGCATTCAATTCCTGAACACCAGAATTTTACATTTTGTGTTGATTGCTTACTTTCACGCACAGCAACTAGAAGGATGTTCGTTTTAAACATGGTCTGCTTTACAGTATATTAAGTATATTAACTGTCAAGAGTTTTGGCCTATGTTAGAAAGAAAATGAGAAAAGAAATGTATAATCAAAGACTATTCTTTAATAATATATGCAGAGGCAGCATCAGCACTCTGATCTGCTTTCTGTACAATTGGTAGTGTTATTTGTCAGATTCAGTATGCAAAATGTAGCTATCCAGCTATGATTATGTTAATTTCTTTTATGCTGAACCTTATGTACCAGAACTTTACCCTTTTAGATTCCAGTTCTCTTCACCTCAGTTGCATTGCTGTAATGCAGACTAACTCTTCTGACAATCATGCTCAATATGCTCTATATGAAAAGACCCAACCCTGTGACTATTTTGATTTTAGGTCATGGTGATGAAGTCCCATCCATGAGAATAAAAAACAGGGAGCGAAAATTATAGGCAGAATTTTTATCATAATTGAATTCCTTAGTAAAAATATCACTAGCTGCAGCAAGGTAAGGTTTTTATTCCACTTGTTTTCTGTGGATGTTTATTATGTGTGGCATAGTCTGGCCACCATTGAAAATAATGTTATGCTTGAACTGTGCCTTGGTTTTACAATACCAAATAATCCTACTCAATAAGTTACTCTGCCTACAGTTCTTCATCTTGGTTGGTCGCCGAATAATTAGTTTTCAAAATACATTAACAGTTTGTAAAAGGCTGACATAAAAATGCCAGCATCATCATGGCATCAACCAAGGGTAATTATAGAACAGGCCAAGCAATAATTCTTTTTCATTTGCTAAACTTAGTTATAAAATTTAGCTTTCTACATTTTATAAATGTGTTTCTTTGAGAACAAAAATACAGGTCAGTTTCCCAAGAAGCTAATTAAATCTACACAGATAAATCATTGTGTTCACTAACAGATTGCAGAGTATTACTTCAAAATGACTGTTATGGAGTCTTCAAAATGAAATACATTGTAGCATTCATTTTTTTAGAAATAGATAAGGATTTACAAATGAGGTAGAAAGAAGAAGTGAGTCCAAATAACAAAGTGCCACTTCATCAGAAATAATATTTTTATTTGAGCCTTTACTAGAAGCAAGCTAATCTGAATTAGATTTCTTTCATATTCTGACAGAAAAAAATCATGTTTCTCTGTCAAAGATTAATAAATCCCAATGAAGTTCTCAATTAACTGGACTGCTTAACTCACTCTGACTATAGATTGAGCCTAGGTGTCCAAATTCAGGTTCTCTTTAAATGATGAATTTAATCTGAAATTAAGAACAACAACACTTTGTAAGTCTGTTTGGACAAATATAATTCACATATATTTCATTTCAATGTATTAACCTAAAATTTTTGTAAAAGGCTAGGAAACAGTAATAGGGGTTTTTTTTCCTTTTAGAAAAAGTGTATAAATTAATAGCACTGCTGGCTCCTTAACAATTCAGCTCTGTCAGGGTGCAAGATTAGACACTTTGACAGCAATGAATATGCTGACTTCCCCAAGGTCCTTCTGATCTTCTCTGCCCTCTAAAAACGCTGTATAAGAAAACCCACATTCAATCAATCAATGAACAGATTGATTTGGTCCCACTGCTCCCCATATGTGAAATGATCTTTCCAGAGAGTGTTAATTCAATAACGGGATCAATTTCATCATTACCTTCTCCAAGAAGGGTGGCAAAATACCACTGCTTTAAGAGGGAAACAAAAAATGTGAAGAAGTAAAACTGGAACTGTATAGTAAAATGTACTAATGACCAACAACTTGAACAGTCCCAGTGCTTTCTTTGCAAAGATGGTGTGTAATTAATTCTTTGAAATCTTGCCCAAGTCAATAATTATAGAAAATATATGTCTGAGGTATGCAGCAGTGAAAAGACCTCAGCATGTCTCATTTTCCCTCTTAGCTTATCTATAGCCGTACACTCAAAGAAATGTATGGAGTTGCCCTGTGTGATGATGCTTTGACAAAGAACCATAACACATCCCTCACCTAATTTTTTAATTTGAAAAAAATCTTTAACATTTCTTTTCTGTGTGATTCTGAACTTCCAAATTGTTATTCCTCTGCAGTAAGTCTTGTTGCTCGTGCAAGAAATACACGTGCTGGCTTGCATTACTCAGAGCCATATGGAGAAGATCCCTCTCTGCTGTTTCCATTTACACAACCACTCTGAATTTTAAAAACTTCTCTGATCATGGATCAAAGTCGAATGCTTTTGTGCAGTCACTTTGCTTTTCATGTCTGTAGAGGAGAGGGAGAGGTAGATGTCTTCCTTCTCATGGAATGTTCAGTTGTACACAGACTGGTCAGGTTGACTGGTGAAGGTTCATAGAAATCAATGTTTTCTTTCTTGCCTACTAGACAAGGAATAGGAAAAGGAAAAGAGAAGGAAAAGAAAAATAACGTGAACTGGAAATTGAGAAGGTGCCCAGTGGCCTTTTCAGAGTTCTATATACATGTACCATATTTGGTCCTGAAGTCACAATCTAGCTCTACATAAAAAAAAAACCAAAACAACCCACTTACAAATTGTTTACTTTTTGCTGTATAATTTTTAATCAACACACATCGCATGATGCAGCAGATGTTTTTCTTTAAAAAAGAACAAAGGTCATAATAAAACAGATGAATTACATTAACTTCTTGTTATCAAATGTTGGATTGTTTGAATAATCAGCTAAAGGACCCAAGCCCTTCTGCTTTATTGTATTATACAACAATCTAATAAATGCTTTAATTAAAGTTAGTGAGTATGGCTCTTTAGGGTAAAAGGATGTCTTGGAGCACAGTCTGTGGCTCTTTGCTTGTTGATAAGTTTTCAATCACTGCTGTTTGCAGAATGTGATATATAAGATATTGCTTAGGCATGTAATAAAAGCAGGGACAACATTTTGGCTTTGAATCCATGCTTGAATCGTAAAATTTACTTTTGTTCTTGAAAATATGGTGATATTGGCCTAAGCCTACCTGTACTCAACACTGAAAGTTTTGGGTTACAATAAGGTTTCCAAACTCTATTTCTTAAATCTTTTGATCTAATCACTTGCCAGATATAATACTTAGGCTTCAATTTTCCATGGCAGTGCTGTTAAAAGGATGACTCACCGCCCTTGATCATCCTTCCCACCAATTACCTCTGTTGATTCATCTTCTCTGCAGTCTTAGACCTGCACATTAGTGCAGTGTAGAGCTGAACCCAGAAGAGAACCAATCAACACTCAATATTCTGATCTGTTGCTAAAGCAGAGATGAGTGCTAAATATTCTTTCTGGTAAATTAAAAGAGTGTTGTGGAGTGAGAATGCTACAAAATGTCTGTGACCAAGAAGGGAGATGATGAAGCGATAACTTATTCTGCTGATACATTACAGTTCAACCTCTCTACCCTCAGCCTAGAAATATGTGCTCCCAAGGATTCTGTCTTGCTCTTTCTGACATTTCTCTAGCCATGTTGTGAAAAATAAGAGTTTTCTTCTGGTTTGAGTACATAAACACTCTCTCTGTGTGGCTGGATGACCAAAAGTGTTGGTCTAAAGGAGGGGTAGGGACGGGTACCTGGGAGCAGGGTGTGAAGTGAATAGGATGTCCTTTTGATGGTAGCTGATTGTCACATTTTTTTAGCTGTATTGTCCAGCTGCACCTTTACCAGTCCTTTTCCTGGGACTGAGAATACCAGAAATAGGGGACTGCTTGGCAAGCTATGCATGAGCTGAATTAGGAAACTGAAAAGTAAGGCAGCAGAGAAGCTGAAGAGGCAGATATAAGAGGCAGATCGGTATCCTCCTTAGGCACAAGGAGAAGAGTTGGAAATCATGAACAAGACCAAGAAAGAAAGAAAATAAGCCCCAAAATGGCTTTTTTTCCCCCAGCTGTGAAACTTGGGTTCTTCCTTTGTAAATAGTCCTTCTCTCAAAGAATATCTTGTATCTTTAATTTCCTCTAGTGTAAACAATCCCAAGTTCTTGCCGAACTGCTTAAACCGAAGTGTTGTAATAATACAGAAAAATTAGGTTGCATTAATCATCTACTTTGTTGGTGTTGTTCTAGAATACATAAAGGGTTATTTTAGAAATGGTATATCTCAAGCAGGATAAGCTTGCTGCAGAAGAACTGTACTGGAAGTCAGTGGTAAGCACTTACTGTTACCAAGTGAGACTTTATCATTATAGCATTTATAAATCATGTTAAACAAAGCAGCAGTAATTATGGTTTTATTTGTGGGAATCAAGCCATACAGTTATGATGAAAAATGAGAGAGAAGGATTGGGTGGTTCGTAATAGATGACACCAAATTCATAATATATGTGTATAAAGAAAGGTTGTTATAACTCACTGTCACTACAGCCATCATGTATCAAGCCAGAACGAATAGAAACAGGTAAACATAGCATTTGCCCAGCTTGCACAGCTGTAGAGAGCTATCAAAACCTAACTGCAACTTAGTGATTCTCTCTAAAATCTTTTCAGGAAGCAATCACTAAATCGTCTATTGACATCTCTTTTGACAACTGCCTAATCTCTTACAAGTTGTTGGTAAATGCTGCCTTATATCATCTTGGCACAGATTGTCAGGGAGCAAAACAAGCATATTTTTCAAAGTCTAGTTCAGGTGCCGTTTATCCCTGAAATTTCCTATGTAGATTTGTTCCTCTCGCTTAAATCACAACAAAAAAACCTGGAGAGACCTCACTGATGTTTCAAATCCAGAGATTTAATCTTGTGTAAATAATCAACTTTACAATGCTTCCACTTAATCCTGTACTTGACATTTAGACACCAACATTAATTTTAATGGTCATTTAGATACTTCCCTTCTTTCTTTTATTTTCAGTGCAAATATTGGAAATCACAGAATACAGATATGTGTTGAGGATGCTGAATGATCCAAAAGCGTTTTTGGATTTGAGCTACGGTCCATTTCAGATTGCCAAGTCCAATCAAGTTCCTGAATCAAATTTGAATTTCTAGCCACTTAAATTTGAAATTTTTCATGTCCAGGGTTTTGTTCTTAATAGTTGCATAATGCTTAATTCTCCCAGACACAGAGTAACCTATCCATTCTTCCCTAAATAACATTCCCCCCTTATCACCAGGTACCAGACAACTTTTTGTGTAAGCCTCTCTCATCAAATAATATAACCAGATTAGAAGTTGTTCCCAACCGTACTTTGATACTATACTGCACTATACTGTACTGTACTATCCTTATTTCTTCAATGTTTGAGACCTGAAGAGGGGGTTTACGTACCAGAAAATGACTCTCTTTTCTTCATTGTTTGAAACTAATATTACCTGTCCTCAACAAGTCTCATTTTAATTATATGTATACAGACCTAGCCCTGTACTTAAAGGAAAAAAAAAGTTTAGTATACGCCTTATTGTATTTGTCAGAAAGCCTGTCTTGCCTATTTGTCTGCGCTGATTTTAACATGTACTAAGATGTAAAAATCCTTGTAGCTTTTTCTTTTCAATAGAATTTTTGAAAAAATAGATTAAAAAAAAAATCCTATGGTATACTTAGAAAGACCAATTTACTCAGTGACAAAAGAGTCTGAAGACAAAAAGATATGCTCATAGTATTAGCTAATAATTTAATAACTCTGGCACATTGCACGTGATGTACCAGAAGCTGGTGGTAGAAAGGGTGCCTTTTCTCTATCTGATCTCAGAGAATCATGGAATCTGTTGGGTTGGAAGGGACCTGAAAGATTGTTTAGTTCCAACCCCCATGCCATGGGCAGGGACACCTCCCACTAGACCAGACTGCTCAAAGGCCCCATTCAACCTTGCCTTGAACCCCTCCAGAGAGGGGACATCCACAGCCTCCCTGGGCAACCTGTGCCATTGCTTCACCACACTCATCATGAAGAATTTCTTCCTAGCGTCTAATCTAAATCTTCCCCTCTCCAATTTAAAGCCTCTCCCCCTCATCCTATCACTACATGCTCCTCCCCAGCTTTCTTGTAGGCCCCCTTCAGGTACTGGAAGGCTGCTATAAGGTCTCACTGGAACCCTCTCTTCTTTAGGCTGAACAGCCCCAACTCCCCAACTCCCTCAGCCTCTCCTCCTATAGATGTGGTCCAGTCTTCTGATCATCTTCATGACCTTCCTCTGGACCTGTTCCAACAGTTCCATATCCTTCTTATGTTGGGGATTACAGAACTGGACGCAATACTCCACGTAGGTTCTCCCAAGAGTGGAGTAGAGGGGGAAAATCACCTCCCTTAAGATACAGGCCACGCTTTTTTTGATGCAGCCCAGGATACAGTTGGCCTTCTGGTCTGCAAGCATACATTGCTGGCTAACGTTGAGCATCTTATCAATCATCACTGTCAAGTCCTTGTCCTCAGGGTTGCTCTCAATCACATGATCCCCCAGCCTGTATTGAAACTGTTGATTGCCCCAACCCAGGTGCGGGACCTTGCACTTGTCTTTGTTGAACCTCACGAGGTTTTCACAAACCCACTTCTCCAGCCTGTCCAGGTCATTCAGGATGACATCCCACCCTTCCAGTGTGACAACTGCACCACTCAGTTCAGTGTCATCTGCAAACTTGCTGAGGGTGGACTTCATTTCGCTGTCTATATAATTGATGGAAATATTAAATAACACTGGTCCCACTGTGGTCCCCTAAGGGACACCACTTATCATGCTAATGTTTATGATTCTCTCAGCTCTTAGAGAAGCGCAAAAAGATACTGACACCATCATAGAGCCAGAACTTCTGATTCTTTCATGTTGGCAGAGCTATGTAACAACAGAGAAGCAATGGCAGGACTGCAGCCATATATGTAACCCCAGAGACTACCTGGAGACAGCAGTTCATTTGCTTCTACTGGTAGTCTACATTTTAATATAACAACCAGATTCAGTTTTAATTCAGACATGCTTACAGACATGGAAATGGCTGGAATCAAAAACAGAAATGTGTCTTCTGCCCCCTTGCAGTTAATCCGACAAGGGAGGGTGAGCCAACAAGGGAGGGTGCCCTCCTGGACCTGCTGTTTGTGAACAGAGAAGGCCTTGTGGGGGATTTGACAGTTGGAGGACGCCTGGGACAAAGCAATCATGAGATGATAGGGTTTTCAGTTCTAGGTGAGATGAAGAAGGGGATTAGGAAAACAGTCACATTAAACTTCCAGAGGGCAGACTTTGGACTCTTCAGAAGGCTGGTTAGCAAAGTCACATGGGAGACAGTCCTTAAGGGCAAGGGAGCCCACGAGAGCTGGGTGCTCTTCAAAAATGAAATCCTAGCAGCTCAGGAGCAAGCCATCCCCATGTTCCAGAAAAGGAGCCGGTGGGGATAGAAAACAGCTTGTTTGAGTAGGGAGATCTTGAGAGATATCAAAAAGAAGAGGAACGTCTAAGAGCTTTGGAAGAAGGGACAGGTGTCTTGGGTGGACTACAGGGAGGAAGTGAGATTGTGCAGGGAAAATATCAGGAGAGCTAAGGCCAATCAAATTGGCTAAGTCTGTGAAAGATAATAAAAAGTCTTTCGACAAATACATTAACAGGAAAAGGAGGACCAGGGAGAATATTCAGTCCCTATTGGATACAGAAGGAACAACAGTGACAGGGGATGAGGACACAGCTGAGGTACTTAATGCCTTCTTTGCCTCAGTCTTTAATAGTAAGGGAAGTTGTTCCCGCTGTGTGCAAACCCAGGAGTTAGAGGAGCAGAATGAGGCTCCCATGATCCAAGAGGAGGTGGTTAGAGTCTTACTTGCCCAGCTAGACACCCACAAGTCTTGGGATCCACCCAAGAGTATTGAAGGAGCTGGCAGATATCCTTTCCAAACCCTTTTCCATCATCTTCCAGCAGTCCTGGCTAACTGGGGAAGTCCCACTGGATTGGAGGCTGGCTAATGTTGTGCCCATCTACAAGAAGGGTTGCAGGGAGGATCCAGGGAACTACAGGCCTGTCAGTCTGACCTCAGTGCCAGGAAAAGTCATGGAATGGGTGATCTTGAGTGCTATCACGAAGCACATGCAAGAGAAGCGGGTGATCAGGCCCAGTCAAAATGGGTTTACAAAAGGCAGATCTTGCCAAACTAACCTGACAAATTTTATAGTGTCCTGATGATACAGTACACCGAAGAAGAACAGGATTGGTCAGGTTTTAGTAAGTGAAACCATTAATAAAAACCCTTTATAGGAAGCCAAAATTTGAATGAAGAATCTGGACTCATTCAAGTCAGCAGGGAAACTTTCCTTTTGTTTCTCTGTAGTTCAGTTTACATCACTTGGAGAAATACCCAAACAGAGCTCCAGCTTTCTTTGGTCTGTGGGACCACTGAGTGTAAAACCACATCACAGTACAATCTTATATGTTTTACGCAGAGAATTTCTTAAATGCAGAGAGTCAAATTTACAGTTACTTTAATCTAAGGTATTTTCAAACTTTGTTAGGAAATTTATCATGTGCTTGTCTGAACAGAATAAAAATAATTTAAAGAGCAGGAGAATTCTTCTTGTTTTTATAAAACTGGCTATGTATTTTTGCATTTAAAAAAACCCCAACTTTGAGGAAATATATGAAGGATAAAGGAAAATTTCTGTTCAGATGTCTGAGATGATGTGGATCTTTGTTTCCTGTAGGAGAGATTAAGACTTATTCTTATCTGGTCTGAAGCAGCCCTCCCATTTTCATTTGATAGGAAAAGCATTAGAAGCAAAATGGAGTACTCAGGAAAAACATAACCAATGGCCCATTTTACATTTCTGAATGCTGCCTAACCGTTTTTCTTTTTAATAACTAGATAATATTTTGACTTACTCAAAGTAAGTCAAGACTTTTGAGAAGTCAGAATATTTTATTGTCTGCATTAGAGTTTCACCAGGAAAAAAAAATCAAAGACAATAGATCTGAACTGCTTACCTTTTTTCTTTTCATATGTTCAATTCTTATTTTTTTTAAACCCTCTTGTAATTGAATAGAGAGAAATGTGTTTCCACATCTGACCTACAGCTGCTCAGATTAAAACCATAAACTCATGCTATTACTCAGGAACAGCAACTATCCTGCAAAATCTCTGTTGTTGTCACAGCATTTCATGTATCTTTCATTTTTCCATTTTAGTCCACTAATGATACAATTACAGGAAAAGATTTAACCTCTGTCAGGAGAATTTGCACCCAGTGTCTCCTTTTGCTTGCGTGAGGAGCTGACCTACACTGCACAAGAAGGAGGATGAGTTGTATGAGGAGGTCTTTTTTTCTGAATAAATGCTTTTCAGCAACCGATTGAAATTATGGCCCCATTGACTGTCTTGTGCAACTCTGTCTCCCTTCTTGCCTGAAACACTTATTGTCCGACTGGAAAATAAGTGTGCATCCTGGCAGTCCTGAGCCTGGAGCTGAGTCCTTTGGGATTGCAGGGGTAGAGGATAGATTTAGATCAGGTACCTGTTTCTTATTTCCAAATAATCACCATCATCATCTTGTTCAGTTTAGGTTTTTTGGAAGATAATATTTTAACTATATATTTTAATGTTTCTAAGTTATCTGAAAGCTTTAAAAGCAGTTATCTAGAATCTTTATATAAATTTGGTTAAAATGCAGCAAGCATACAATTCTAAGCTTGGTGAAGCCAGGAAATTGAATAACAGCAAAGTAAAAAGTATGCAGCGCAGAAAATATTCTCCTTCCAGCTTCGTGAATGTTTTGTTTGTTATACTGAAGACCAAGGGAAAAATCATATTTACATATTAGGAAGCATAATTTAGAAGCATTCATTTGACATCTGCTCTGCTAATTATCCCTATACTAAGTCTCTAAAGTGTCCTGTGTGAATGCAATAAGCTATGTATTGACCTTTCCTGATTTCCATAACTTGAGCAATTTACTTCCATGATTAAGCACTGGCAGTCTGTTTCTACAAACTGAAATGCATTTTGACTGCCTATGTCTGAATAAAACTTTGTAGGGAATTGCACATTTCAGCCTGTCAAAATAGATAGGATATTTCTGGGACATACAATTAGGCCAAAGGAAACAATTATATTATGTAAATCACTTCACCTGAAATTCTTTTAAAATGCAGCTGTGCTTTCTAATGCTAAGATTAACTAAATAAAAAATTTGAATGGGAATCCACCTTTAAGTAACAGTAATAGTAATAGTAATAGCAATAGCAGTAGCAGTAGCAGTAGCAGTAGCAGTAATAGTAACAGTAACAGTAACAGTAATAGTAATAGTAATAGTAATAGTAATAGTAATAGTAATAGTAATAGTAAGGTGTATTGCATGATTTTTCCAGTTACCTGTTACCTCTATGTGCTGTAATAGTAGTGTCAGATCAAATTCTGGTCAGGCTCTGTCTTTTGCACACTGCAGTGTTCAGGCATGATCAGTATCAAGAATATTAAATGGATGTAACAAAGAAATGGAAATGTCATTTTTGTATTTCAGATTTTGAATTCCTCCTTTCTCCTCCCTTCTTCTGATTTCAGTCATTTAACATTTCGGTTAAAGAAAAAGTCTCAACTTTTACAGACAGGGAAAAACAAAAGGTTAATTGTAACACCACTGATTTGCATCAGTATTCCTGTGCTAGCAGGCAGGCAAAATCAGAGACTATGCATAAGATTCCATATGAGCAGAAATGAATATTGTATTTAACAAATTGAATAACAGAGAAATCATTATGGACTTATCGTGAAATCATATAGAACACAGTCAATAGAAATAGAGACAAAATACATCTAGTTGAATATTAATCAATTGAGAATTTCATACCTGTAGGTGCTTTTTCATATGGAATTTTCATTTTACTAGGAATTAGACACTATACTTTCCCCTGGTACGACTGTATAATGTATTCTGGAATTCAGATTTGGATTTCCAGGAGGTTAATGCCTCTTCTATAAGGTTTTTCAGGGTTGAAAGGTCCTACCGTCTTGGCATTCTTATTGATGTTAACAGGCAGCCAAAGAGATATCATGTCAGTGTTTGGAAAAATTACTATTTTTTTATTGTCATGGATTGCACTAAATCAAATGGAGTGGTCAGTAAACTGGGTCGCATAAACCTACTCTTCTCTCAGGAGCTTCATAAGAAAAACATAATCTCCTTTCTCAGCTAAAACACTCCCTGCAGAAAACAAAATGTGGCACCTGGATAGGGACAGACAGTTCTCCACCAGCTACTGTTTAGAAAAGTTTTGTATGCCTGTAGGCAAGACAAGGGATAAAACAAGTTTATTGAGAAAATATCACTATGTGTAGCTTGGACAAAAATCAGTCAAGAGAAAGCCTAGAGAAAGTGAATACTGGTTAAAACAGACAGTGCACTGGAAAATGTTTTGATTCATCTGATGTTTCTGTGAATGAGTTTTTTACATCTTTGTGCTTATGCTTGGGAGCTTAAATTCCTTTATAGCTCAGTGACAGCAGCCTATATTTATCAAGAAATACAATCCAACTTCTCCAATGCACTTTTGGTCCTGAAACTGAAAACCATTGTGCTGACAGAGAAGAAACGTAAGTCTTTGGAGAAATCAGAGCTGCATCATCTTATCATTCCAAACTGGCTTGTACTTCTTTATGAAATGTAAACTTGTCTCATAATGTGGAGTGAATTCTGGCCTTTGCTAGCTAATAGTGGCTTCTGTATATAGGGTTAGCTGTGGTACATTCACATACTTATCACATTCTGTAAATAGTAGCAGTCAGGCACCATTAAGGGCAGCATAAATTGGATCAGCTCTGGTGAACAGGTTATTAAACCTGACCCTCTATCAGATCTGCAATCCCCAAGATCAATAAATATGTTGAGAAGGTAAATTTACAGAAAGATTCCTTTTGATAATCACATGTAAAGGAACAGAAACTGCTCAAACTCCTTACAGAATCAATATATGTCTGTCTCAAGATCAGCCATCTGATGTTTTAAAATCTTTAGATATAGCTTTATCCACAAACTATATCAATGATGCTGGAGGATTTATTTACACCAGCATGCCAGCGTTGAGATTTAAGGAGTGTTATAGGCAATATTAATATCTATGAGCTTGGTATTTCATATAGACTTCTAGATAACTCTAAATGTGAAAAAGCACACAATTTTTAAATGATCTATAAAATTTTTGGCACAGTGATTTTGCCATAGTCATTCTCCTCTCCTTCTTAATATCATAAATTTTAATACTCATGTAGGATCTTTCTTTAGATTTCATGAATACACTTTGTATTTGGACAATAAAAGCGTTCTGCAGGCTCAATCACAATAAACAAAATAGTATATGAAAAAAATTCCAGACACGGTAAGTCATAATGTAGCTGCATTAATTTGGTTAGCCTGATTAACAAGGATGTGCTTTGATGCGCTACAATGGGGAAGGCAGTCACCAGATTGGTACTGTGGGATAATCTGGCATCCATTAGAATTTGACAAAACAGCAGTTGTTGAAACTTTATACAAAGAACTTACAAAGCCTCTTATCTATCCTTTTTTTTTTTTTTTTTTTTTAATGAATACATTAATGGGAGAAACAGCCTGGCCACAGTACGGAAAAGTGAAATATAAAACACGTGGCTGAATGCATAGACAGAAAAGAATCTGCTCTTTTTATTGGGCTGAAACAACAGCAAGAAAGCCACCGATGACCTATGATGACAGCCCATGGGATTTCAGCAGTAGTAGGAGGTTAAATCCTGTGCTCTGATTAAGGTCCCAGAGAAGCATCTGCCTAGCCTGACACTCTAGCTTGCATGTTTTATCTTCTATTCTGGACTCCAGTATGCTCCTGGGCCTGTTAAGTACTTGCTGCTTTTAAACCCTGAAGATACTGCCTGTGGAAAGCAATCTGATGATCTAGATCAGCCTTCAGACTCACTGTGTACTTTCAGGAAACTGGGGATGAAAAGTTCTGAGAAGTTTTTCATTGCTATGCCTATTTTGGTACTTAAATTGGATAGTGTGATTTCAATATTGAATTCTTAATTGTTCCCAGAACAAGCGTGGGAAATTCCTCTGCTCATTCTTTGAGTCTCTATAGGCTCTGATTTACAGGAACTAAAAATAGAAGACAGAATAGTATGAAGTTTCTAATTTTCTTTCTAGAAAACAGAAAGAAACAGAAATGATGAAGAGAGAAGAATAAACTAGTACAAATAAATTTTGAGAGTTAAAATTTGATATTTTTTCTCAGATGTTACAAGCCCATGCTTAGATAAAGCTGAGGATACCCTAAGGTATGTAAAAACAATGACCTGAAATCCTTGTATTTCTTTTTGCTTGTAAGCTATTTTTAATCTTTAGAAATACATTTGTCCCAAATGTTTTAGAGAGCAGTTTATAGCCTGTACTGTAAACACCCTCACATGCTATACATCTAGGGTGGCCTTTTAGCACAGGAAAATGTTGAATACCACAACAAGCATTGTAATTCAGTGATATAAACCTAGGCCTCTTTTATTTTACCCAGATGTCTCAAAATGTCTCCTTTCCTCCTTTCTGTTTTTGTCAAATAACTTCAGATTACTATTGTCATCTCTGGCATTATTTGTGTATAGCAAAGGGATCTGAGTATGCAAGGCTGCAAATATATACCCATACACTTGTCTGTGCGTAATTGCCCATACACTTGAAGTAAAAAAATTGCTGAAATGTAACTGTTTGACATACAGTAGTTTTACTTGTTTTCTTTTTCATTGTTGTGTTGGTCTTGTATGCAATAGGAAACTATTCATATGTTTGCTTGGGAAAGAAGCAGATCAGATCTTGAGATCTCTGCTGCTTTGCAAGTGATATGGCAGTAAAACATCACACAGACTGTTCTTTCATATTAGAACCAGATCATACTGTCATCACAACCAAAGCCTGTCCAACTAAGGTGAATTTTTCGTTGTCAGATGTGAACTGTAGCTTCACCTCTGGCCTTTAACTGTCATATCTGACTGAAACAGGTGTACAAGTCTTTCTTTCAGCACTTTTATAATATAGAATCTTAATACATACTTTCAACCAGAAACCCCAAACGTCATTTGTAGGAATGTCAAGAGTGAGAAGTATATTTGTTTGTTTCTGTGATGTTCCAAAGATGAGATCAGCTACCTGCTGCAGTTAAGATGATTTTTTTCCTTTTTTTTTTCGTACAAT